>NW_020450933.1:65165-98757 GCF_003343035.1 Apteryx rowi | reverse complement strand
CTCTCTTTCTCTCTCTCTCTCTCTTTCTCTCTTTCTTTCCCTGACCAAAGCAGGAGTCCAGTTATTTTAGGGCTCTTTCCTTCCTTCCTATAGTGTTGTCTTTAAGGTAGAACCAAGATCCAGAGGGCAGTGAAGCATGGCAATGAGCTTAACTTCTGTAGCATGGCTATAAATTCAGGGCTTCCATTTGCTCATTTTCTGCCTAACTTGGGTTTATTTTGACTGCTGTAAGCACGATTTTATTTTTGTTTCTAGTACCGGTTTGTGGTGCCAATGATGGGGGCCATCTCAGACCTGTGTGAATCACTCTCCAAACTATCTGGGGTTCCTGCAGAAAATGTAAGGTTAAACACAACATAGTAACTGTGATAAATGTATGTTATTTATGAAGCATTTTGGTTTGGCTTTTAGATGGGTGATAAGCAGAAAATAATGGAATAGTGACAAAACCATGAGTTTGAGTGCTGCTCTTTGTAAAATGAAAAGTTGCATGAAACAGTCTGCGTTCATTTTGACATTTCTATTGGAATAAGAAGGTTTAAGAGAAGGGGCAGAAAGTCAGCTCCCCTAACATTAAGTGTGATTTCTTAGTAATGAGAGATGCTCAAAGTCTGTTTTGGGCCCACCTCTTTGTGGGACATCCTTTAACAACAAAGGGATTGGGTGAGCCTTGGGGTGTTTTCAGGGTGACAGTGTAGCACTCCAGTTTTGGTCTCATTCAATTATAAGTGTGAGTGATCTGTGCCTGAAATCTTGGTCTGTTGCCACCCTGCTGCAGGAATCTGTGCTGTTTCCATCAGGCTGACTTGCAAGTGTTGGGAATTTCATCTGCACAGTACCTCTGTAAAATCAACCTGTTGTTTGCCTTGTTTTTTTGATCCATCTTAATGAATATAGCTGATCAGCTACTGGTTGCTGTTAAAGAGAACATCATTGCTCTGTTAGGTGTGCTGAAAATTCTGCAAGAGAAGGAATAAGAGTAAACTGTTTGAATTTAAAATTAGTTTGCCTAAGCTACCTAAACTCTTGCTATAATCTCTTTGCAAATATCATTTGCTGTTCTAGATGGTGGTGACAGAAGTGTATAATCATCGATTCCACAAAATCTTCCAAATGGATGAAGGTTTAAATCATATCATGCCAAAAGACGACATTTTTGTGTGAGTAAAGTGGGAGTATACCATGATGTGAAGAATGCTACAGAATGCTTGTTTTGGTTTCAGTGTATAAAGCTTGAATCTTTTTTTCCTCAAAATGTAAGCCTTCCTGTAGACCCATTCCAGTGCAGCTCTTGTTCTTGTGCCTTATGCCTCCAACTAGGCTCTAGTTTGGAAGTCCAGAGGTGCTTTACATATGTGTGTCCCATTAATAATGCAGCACCTCTCCTTGCAGCGGATCAGCATGTGCAATGTTTGGTAGATGTTTTCCTAACAAAAAGGAAGTCACAGCCCCTGGTGATATGAACTTGGGCTTTTTGTTCTGTATTCTCAAATATGCTTGCAGAAAGTTATTAACTGAAGGTTATAATCTGTATCTGGATTGCAGTTGCACTTCCACTGGCGTTAGACAAGCTCAGACCAACTTTTCTTTCTGCAAATAAGCCAAAAGCCTTGGAGCTGGTTATTAGCATAACATGAAGTCTAAGCTATTACACTCTGCCTCTCATAACATCCAACCTAGTTGGTATAGCACCGAGCTAACTGTGACTGTGATTTTTCTGTTAGACTTTTGAGTGGCGCTTCTGCTGTTTGCATCTAATGTAAAGGACTGAGTAGACCTGCCTCAGTGGTTCCTAGAGACTTTAAGTCAAGGATTTGGTTGTGCTTGATGTACAAGTTGACTTGGGTCATCTGCGAAATATGGAGGAAAACAAAAGTATTGTTCCTCTATTGCAACTGGAAAGCTGAAGTACTGCACAGAAAGTAACACTGACTTTGGGGATCAGCAATTGAACCTGGAACTTGGGAGGTCAAATCCAGACCTTCAGAAGTCCAGTCTTTCTCTTTTTCTGTGAGAATGTTCCAGTGTCAGTATGTTGTTTCTCCAGAATTGTGCCAATGTGAAGTCCTGCATGAGTATGCTCTGGTGCAGGGTGTACCTTTCACTCAAAAGGATGCCGTGTCACATTGCTTAGCACTTTTCTGTCATGCCAGCTGTCGTGACCTCATTGCTGAGATGTAGCATCTTGAGTTTTCTGAAAGTTCTTGTCGTATCAGTTGTTTTCTTCAATTACAAGTAAGGGTGTGGCCAGGTAGGGTGCTTTGGAAGGGTATTTGGCTTCTGTGAAGACCATTTTGTCAGAGTATTTTAAAGTCATTGTAAGCAAGTCTCTCTTCAAAGCTAGTAAAATGTAGAGAAGAAAGAAAGATGACCTTTCCTTAAACACAGCTTGCAAACATTGCACAGGCTCCCGGCTCCCCCTCTCACAGCAGGGGATTCTTCCTGTAACTTCTATGGACAGAGTAGTTACAACAAAAAACATTTTCCTGCATATAGATCCTTTCCATGGAAAACTCTTAACAGCTATGTCTGGAGTAGCTCTGTTCCTCGAGGGGAAAAAAAAGTATTAGCTGAGCTGTGGTTCCATGTATATATTTTTTGGTTGCAGTCACCACTTCCTTTTTTGTCCTTGCCCAACTGTAAATGAGGTGGTGATGTGAGTCAGATCACTGAACTGGTCTGGGTTAAAAATAACCCTACAAGAAAGATGAGCGGTAGCAGGAAGAAATCTCACTAATCTTATTTTTCCACGTAAGCCCCTCTAAGATGATTTGAGCACTGTGAGGGCAAGAGCAAGCAGCCAGGCCCTGGGGCTGGAGTCAGGGGGAAGTTGTGCATAGGAACTCCTTTAATGGTGATGCTGCCAAGAAAATGCTATGCAAAGTTTTATTTTCATATTCTAACCTGTAGCTAAAAAACAGCATTCTTATATTAAGAACAGAGTCTTGTCTCAAAAACATGACAGAGAAACACTTGTTCGTAAAGAGCAAAACTCTTTAAGGGCAGATGCATAATTACTTTTATCACAGACGATCTGGTTTTGAACCATTTAAGGAGTGGTATTAATAATGTGAGGGTTCTTAATAGATGAAAACAGAGTGGAATTTAAGGTCTTGTGTTTGCTGAGACTGGTGTGAAAGGAGAGATTGACAATACATCGGTTTTGTGTTGAGATCATTACAAGGGAAAAAAATGTGATCGGAGTGGGTCTTTAACTCATTTCTGAAGTGCGGTTGGAATAATTCTTTGGGTCTTTTTACCCTTTTGCTGTTTCTTGCTTGTAGAGTCTGAGCTGAGTGGGCTGTGAGAACATAGTGGTGCCAGCAGAAATTTTGAACCTCCTTTGAAAAATTAAAGGACTCAGTTGAAATTAAGAATAGCTATCTTAATTTGTTGTTCATTGCCTTCAGCATGTTCTTACTGTTGTCAGTTTGAAAATATGCAATCTTTTTAATGAATGCCCTATGTATTTCTGGTATCTTTTTCTGTGATAAGAAATAATGGCTTTCTTTAACTTTCCTTTGCAGTATGTGTTTTTAACTTTTCCTCATATTTAGGAAGCTCTGGAGCTTTGTGTGAATTAATTAACTCTTCATCAAGTTGAAACTGTCTTATACAAGCTTTTATAGCTTTCCAAATCTTAAACTTCAAGACTATAAGAATTATCCAAGTTGCTTTTTGGAGGGATAATTCTCTCTGTTTAGACTTGGTACATCAGTGCTAAAACATTCCTGCACGCCTAACAAAGTAATATCAATATTTTTATTCTGCTTGCTTCAAAAGTTGTTTCTTTTTGAATTGATTTGTAGCCATGAGGTGCATCTCTGCTTTCTCCTTCTTGCAGGAAGGGTATTTTTAATACCTGCTAGAGGTAGCAGGGACTCCCTCAGAGTCCCACCCCTGGTGGTAGCAGCTGTTACACTGGCCCTTGTACGTTTTAGTCACTGGGATTTCTCTCGAGTAGTCTGCTTGCTTTTCTAAATCAGAAGCAAATGCAGCTGTAACTTGCACCTTCCATAGCTACTCTCTCTCCAGGGCCTGGACTCAGGCACTGAAATGCACATTTATTTTGTGGGCCTCTTCTCCAAAACAGGGCAGTGGTGAGCAGCTCTGTCCTCTCCCCTTGTGTTCCTTGTTTAAGTTGTTCCTTCCAACCTGACTGGTTTAACTTTCATTCCTCAAATTTCCTGTTTATTATGTTTTAAGCATGAAAACACAGCTTGTGCTTATCTTACATGCTAGATGAGTAACCTAAAGTGTTCAGTCTTGCATCTGAGTTGTGTTGATATAACTCTGGAGCTGGAAAATAAACTGGATCAGGATATAGATCAGCATTAAAATAATCATTCTCTTGTTCAGTCTGGTCTACCCTGTTGCCCCACGCACGGTTGTACCGGTGTGACTGGGGGGATGGCTCAGAAACAGGAGCAGGGGCTGCTTGAAAGGCATTTCTGAAAAAAGTGCTCCTCAAGATGTGGCGTGAGCGTTATCTTTCTGGCAGAACTTATTAACAGCAATTGTAACATGTCAGATTGGGGCTTACTGCTGTTTGGAAGACCCTATGTGATGTGTTGCCAAAGAAAGTGGCAACCTTGTGATGCGCTTAGATCACCCATGTACTCCTGCTAACTTCAGGGGTTTATGATATCTCAGCAACTTAATTTATCTTGTAAGGTTGCATGCAAATAATCTTGCCACTTATTAAACAGGGGAATCAAAAATATTTCCAAATATCTGTCTTTCAGCCTCTTCTGCATTTAAAGAATGAACTTGCTTCCACTTGAAACTAAAAATCTGTTGTTGAAATCATGTTTAATCGAGAAATGCTTCATTTCCCTTTAGTCACTCAAGAAGATCCAGGTGCCTCCTGAAAAGTATTTTTTGTTCTTTGGGTTTAAATAAAGGCTCATCCTATGGAGAAGTGAGGGAAAAGGCTCAATTATTATCAATTAGCATAGCTCTGTGTGCCTATATGTATTCTACAACATTTAGCTTGAGAGAGATCTTCTCTTCCAGACTGATGTGGTTGAGTGGTGTATCCCTAGTTAAACTGTGGTGTATATCACTTTCTGTTTCTGAAAGAAAACTACATTTATATTAATAAAGGAACATAACTGCTGTCTATGATAAAGTATTCCTGTTTAATGGTTTACATCTACAGTAGTTTCACCTGAAATTCACAGTTTAAAACCCCCCACTGTTCCACAAATCATGCTAACCTATCAAATGTTTCGTATCATTATATTTGTGTTTGATATTGCCACAAAATAAACTTCTAAAAAGGACTTTCTAGAGTGTTCAGCTGAGCTGAGAAGATGGGAATTGATTCAAGGAAGAAACTTGCTGAAAGCTGTTCTTCTACCATGTTTTGAATATTTTTTTCCCCAAAATTTCTTTGGGTCATCTAATTGCTTCATGTAGTGAGACTAAAATGTATCAGTTTCTATATCTGCGTAATAAGAAAGACAGATTTGTAATATTACTTTTACCTGTGTTACAAATCAAACGGGAAATTTACACCCTTTTGGGATATTGTGCCCGTAGGGCAGCAAATTTCAGCAAGAGATATGTCAACTATTGGCTGGAAAACTGACCTGGAGAAAGATATCTGCTCTTCATGGTATCTTTTGCAGGGTGTGTTCTCAGGTACTGAGCGTTAACCTAGAAGTAGTTCTAGAAGTGTTTAAAGTTGATGCATGAAATACAACTTGTGATATGACTATTGAAGACCATTAGCTCGCTGTTTGTGTTAAATAAGAAATGTCTTACAATTTAAAATCCTGTATTTAAATTAACATGAGATGTTTAAAGATATTCATTGTCTAAATTACTCAGTAGGACTTTTCCCTAATTTGTGTTTTGCTGATCTCTGCAACTTCTAGTCCCTCTTGTATACTAACCACTGTTACTACTTTTCAGCAACGTCCAATGGCAGACCTCCTGGTTTTCAGATTGTAATGCCTATATCTCATTACTATGTTTTGAAGTAATTGGATTTAGATTGAAAGTGCTTGTTTTACTGGCTAGAAAACAAAGCACAAATCAGTGAGCAATTCAAAATGTATTTTAATCAGTATAACGTATTCAGAAATGGGTTTCTCGAGTGTATTTTCCCAAAACTTAGATTGAAAAATTGCAAGCAGTTTAACTGGTCCTCTTGATTTTTTTTTTGTCCCCTGCCTGAAGATTTACACTGCTGGGTCTTTGAATTTGGGTGTCTTCACAGATCCCTTTGTTCTTTCTTGAACTCTGCACAAGGAAAGCTGTGAGAGAAGCTGCAATAAAGAGCCACAGTTTTCATACCAGAGTTTAGATTGTCTTTTTGATTGTGTAATAGTTTCCTCATCCCAAAAGCACTCCTCCTTTCACTGGCAGAATCGAAACAAGGTTGTGTTAATAGTCGTCCCTGGCTATTGCTAGTGTGTGAGAAGGTAAAGAGCAAGTATGTAGCACCTGGGGGAGCTTCAAGGCCCTGAGGCTCTTGATTTCTTGGGTTGCTACTATCCGAGTGGGTATGTCTTGCTCCTTGCTCTCCTTCTCCCCTCCAAAGTGGATTCCCCGCAGAGTCCGGCAGATCTTCAAGTATGTGATTTTTGCTGGGTTTCATCTGTTCTCAGTGGGGTTGATTAAGAGCTGGAGCACAGCTGGGAGATGAACAGTGGGGCAGGCTCACCCGCTTTCTGAACTGGAGACTGATTTGATCAAATTGCCTTTTTACAAATACTTTTCTTGGCCTTGCAACTGAGGCTGTCGTCCACAAGTTGGGTGATTGTCTTCTGCAACTGAAATCAGTTGTTGAAATGCCTGTGAAGTTTCAGAGCCTTTTGATGACTTAACCTGGAAGCTTGTCTTTTATACCTCTCTCAGCCTTGCCTTAAGGTGGATCAGGACTGAAGAGTTTTAACATAAGTGATCAGTCTCTTACAGTCTTTATCCAGGTTTATTTTGTTGAAAGCAGTAGCCAGACCTGGGTCTGCATATGAGAAAAATATCCCTTTGGTTCAACAGACTTCTGTTTTAAAGTACTGTGCGATTCTCAACCAGCAACACTTGTCTCGATTGCAAATTCAAGGAGGAATCAAATACTGTAGGAGGTTTGTGCCCCTCCAGGGGCATGGTAAAAAAAGGACAATGCAACAACTGGAGTTTGTTGTGTTACTTTCGACACCAGTGTCTGTCAAACCTCATGTTTGGATTTAGGCCCCAGCATTAGCTGGTTGCTGAGCAGAATCTTATTTTCTGCAAAATGCTTTATTCCTTAGTGTTACTAAACAGGAAATCACACAACACGGAGCAGTCAGAGCAACATAGCTAGAATGTACTTTATTGTTTTGCTTATAGCTGTTTGACAATGGACAGGCTCTGCAGGCATAGATGCTTTAGTCTAGATTGTGCTGTTGAGACAATGAATGCTTGTTGTTTGTGAAAAGTGCAGCATAGGGGAAGTTTAAAATATTGTGCTTATATATATATATATATATTTTTAAGTGATTTCAGTGGCTTGAAAAGCTGTATTTTTCTGTTTTCAATGTAGAGATATCAGGAAATTTATGCTAGCCTTCTTTTCAGAGCATCTGGAACAGAGACATATGTTGCAAATTATCCTAATAAAGTGGTGGTAGATCCTGACTCTTTGGATGAGAAGGGCAAAATCCCCTTGGACTTGATTTGGAATTTAAGCTAAATGGACAGTAATAAACAAATTTTTGCACTGGATCGTAAGATATGTTTTTGCTTCAACAAATCTCTTTCTGGCTTACTGATTCTTATGCTATTACTTAATGTGCTCTCTGCTGGTAAAGCCTCTAAAAGAGGACAAAAATGTGAATGTTTATTGGGCTTCTTGGTTTTTAAGTGATTTAATTCTCATATGCATCCCAAAATGAACCTAACTGATTTTGCACAACAGAACAAAAATATGCACTTTTTTTTTTCCCAGGTCACCTGTAATGGGAGGAGAATTTGGGACTGCAGTTTTCCAAGCCCTTTCTTTCATAGGGCTTTCCTCTCATCTCTTTTCCCTCATGATAGGCTTGGAAATATAGTGTAGTACTGATGCAAGATTTGTTAATAATTAACATCAGGGAAGAGGCAGTAAAATACTGAAATAAAGGGCTCTGATATAAGACTTGCAGTAAGGTTGCTGGCATGACATATAGGGGCAGTGCAGCCAAGGAGCAATGGGAATAGCCCACTTCTCACAGCATTGTAAATTTTTCTCTAGAGGCATGTTGTTCCTGTGAAAGGACAGGAAAATCTGTGGCATATGATCAGAAAGTCACTTACATAAAGGTGGTCTGCAAATCAATTTGACAAAATGACTTCAGTGTTTGTGCTGAATGCTCTCATTCTCCAGGCTAAGCAGAGACCGGCATTCAGCACATAACCAAAAGCTTACTATTTCTTTTCCTTAGGTTCCATGAAGTCCAGCCCCACTAGGACCTCCGGCTCCTGCTCCAATGCAACACTCCAGCATGCACCATGCTGGTGATATCACATCACCCAGGGATCCTGCTGGAGCTTGGAGCCGGCCTACAAGGGGTCAGGTAAGTAACATTTGCAAAAACAAACTCTGCTGCCCAGTACTGCAAGGGTATCTTTTTTTTTTTTATTATTTCTTCTTAGTTCTTAAGGCCTAAGAAGAAAAATGACTTGATTATATACCGATACCCCTGTTTTCTTAGCCTGGCTAATGGGGGCATGTTATATTACACGTGTTGCTCACATTGATGAAAATTTGACAAATTGATTTGCAGGTCACCTTTAACTTATAAAGATGTGTACGTTTGAATAAAATATTTAGTTTGCCATATGAACCAAGTTTTCTACCTTCTTTTACAACATGCTGTGCTTTGTGGTTAGAAGAGTTTATGGTCTTGAAAACCATGACTGCCTGCAGAAATAGCAGTTTTGGTAACGTGAGTGAGGCTGCAAGAATTACTGCGCTGTGTCGGATAGGTCAGCAAACCAGCTAGTCCAGTAGTTTTGTATGAAATGTTTGAGATGTGTGACATCCTGTAGTAGGCTGATCTGGGAAACTTGTCCTCACTTCTCCGAATTGGGATTTACTTTTTTGAAATGAGGGTTTGTATCCCTTCCAAAATGAATTTGTCCTTCTTAACCTTCAGAAAAAGACTTGCATGTTGAAATCCCTTTCCCTTTTTAATTTTCCTCCTTTCTAGGATTCTCACAAAATCCTGTGACAGATTTCTACAGGGCAAACTGCCCATTGTATGAAGAAAGTACTTTCTGTTACATTTTCAGTTTCCTATCTCCTAGTTTACTTGACTGTGTGTTTATTCTGGTAGTATGACAGTAAGGAGTATGGCCATTTCCTTGAAGAAATCCAACTGCACAGCACTCTCGCCCAGTTTTTTCCAGGCCTCCGTTCATTCTTTTTGCAAACTTTTGAATCTACTATAATTTGATAGTTGCATTTCTGAGTTAGTGTGTAGTAGCGATCTTGTTCAAATGCATCTGTGTTGCTAGCTTCCACAATAGTTTTTTTCCCCCCCACTGTTTTCTGTTGTATTACAAAATATACTTGTTTTCTTGAGTGTTGCTGCATACTGACCTGTAACCTACATAGTCTTTCCCAGCTTGATTTTCTATTTATATCCCAGCACTTTGGAGGGAATATTTGAATAACATACAGTGCATGTATTAGCTTGGCACTTAGCTCAGAGTATTTTCTGCTTTCAGTATCCTTTCACCTAGCACTACATTGTCTTTCTGTGGTTCTTCTAGGAAGCTTAATTAACTTTTCCCTTGCAAATTTAACTACTTCATTGCTCACTGCCTCCTTTCTGAATAATAAGACAGACCTGAAGCCTTCATGGTGCTGTTTTGTCAGGATGAAGACTAGTCAAGTTATACCCTGTTTAATATTGCTTAGCGATTTTCAGGCTTTTAAAAGTTGACATGAGTTATAAGGGCAACTGGCCAACGTCTGACAGTGTGGTAGCAGATGAGCTAATGACTATAAGCAACATGGTTTCAAAAGTCAGTCTGATGTAGCATCATCTTTATTTTCTGTTATATTAATTAAGTTATAAGGTACAGAAGTACAGTTTATTGTCCAGTATTTCCTAGTATTAGTTCTACAGTCTTCCTTAAACTATAGATACAATATTTTATCTTAGAATTTTTTTAGAAGGGCATGTTGCTGAAGAGATTCAGAAAGTGGCAAATACTGATCAAGTGTCTGCTTTTATCACTGCTATGTAAAAGCTCTTCTGAGGAGCCCAGTCTCTAGCTGAGTGGGTAGAGGTGCATTTAAGTAGTCTTGTTTATGTTCCATTGAGAAGCTTTGGAGGTGCTTTTTTGCAGAATGTTGTTGGGTTACAGCATGCTGGTGTATCAAGGTTATTTGTGATGGATGACACTTGCATAAGGGTAATACTTTTTCTATCCCATCTGCTCCGTCACACAGAGAAGGTCTTTATCTGGGACCTGCGTGAGAGCAGAGTATAAATGGGGGCTGCTTTAGCCCAGGTGGCGTAAGAGGCAGTCACGAGCATGTGGAGGAATGTGTGCATCTTGGGCATGTCACGTACGGTTTGGTTTTGCAGAAGCCAAGTCTAAGGGTCTCACAGGACCTGGAGTTAATCGTAGATGATATTCTGTGACTCAATGTGGTCTTTTATTTGAATTGTACTAAGTAAAATAATTCAACTTCTTGTGGTGCTGTTTCTCAGGAACCTTTAGAAGTTGCAAACTGAATCCAGTGCTGTTGTCTAGGTTTATAGCATTGGTAGGACAGGAAACCTCAGCAGCAGTTTGTATTGGGCTCTTGTATTCCGACTCTGACCTCTAAAGGTCTCATTGGGTTGGGGTGAGACTTTCTGGAAGGATATTTTGCTTCATGTACTCTACTGACATGGCTGGACTCAATGCAAGCCTCAGGCTGGGATTCTTTTTTTGTTCAGGTAGTATGGAATGGAACCACAACTCTTAAATTTGTTCCCCTCACGACTCTACAAGGGCATGCTGAAGACAGGAACAAAAAGTCTGCCTTCTGACTCTTGAGAGGGGAAGTGGCTTGAGTGATGAAAGAGCTGTTGAGAGTTGGTATATTCAGAGATGTGATTGTGATCTTGGTAGTTATGTATAAGGACATCTTACTTGCATGAAAACTTACTAAACTTTTTGGTTTTAAGATAAGTCTGGGGCAGGTGACTTGCCAAATGATTGTTTAAAGGGCAGTGTGACTTGGCATCCCTGAAAGCAAGTTCTTTTGTAATGAATAGTCCTAAGTACATATTGCGAGTGAACAAGGCAATAGCGTTGGACCTGATGGTTTCCTTTGGCTCTCATACCTGCAAATATCTGATATGGTGTTTCACCCAGTAGCACAAGCTGTGCCTTAGGCTTCTGGTTTATTTTGACCATCCATCTGACTGCTCTCCAGAGTTGATTGTTTTCTTCCAGAATGTTTCTTGTGTGTTACTGTCCTTGGATTTTCTGTGAAACAATGTTTCCGAACTGTTGGTTTTCTGAAGAGTTGGTTGATCAGTGATATGAGCCCTGGCCATAGACTGTACAAGAGGCTGGGGGAATGTAAGACATGAGGAATTGACAGGGTTTCTTTTTCCAGAAGGAACAATCATTGGGGAATTTAAAAGTGCATTAGGTATTTTTACTGACATCTTGTTCTGGTTGAAGCGATGGCTAGTTGTCAGGGTAATGTTTTATGAGAGGTGAATGACAATATGAATGCGAATTAGGAGGTAAAGGCAGAGGGCAGGTGACAGTCCAAAGCAGGCATGTATCCTGTGCCATTGTGAGAAGTGTTTGAAGCTCCTGTGTTTGTAGCATGAAGAAAGTGTAAAATCCTTTTTGCCCTTCTTGGGGGAACCTGTTGGGTGAGTTTTGTTGGACCAAGTTAATGTTGCTTCTGCCTCCTTTGCTTTGGTAATGGAAGTAACCATTCCTCTGTCTTTAAAACAGATACGAAGTTTGCAAGCCAAGTGAGGATGGCTCAGAATATGTTACTCTCTCCATTTACTTTCGGGAAAAGACAGTGAGGCAATCCAGCAATACTTCAGGAACCGTACTCTTTGGTCAGCCACTATTAATATCTGTACTGAAACACAAGCTCACTCTGGATTACTTGTACAGTGTGGTTTTGGAGCAGATCAGGTAAGTCATGTCTGTAACTGAATCTTGTGCAAAGTTCTGGTGTTCACTCATCCAATTACACTGTAATAGGATCATCACATCCTTTTTAACGGGAAGAATTTTCTTTGATTTTATGTGTGAAGTATCACCCAGATTTTGTATTACAATAATGACTAGAGGCACCATGGATATTTCAAGGCCTTGGGTTGCTGGGCTCTGTAAAAGCAGGCTGTAAGATACTGCTGGTGAGGGCGGTCACAGGGGAAGCTACCTATTTGATGTTGCAAAACAGATCAAGAACAGAACTTGGACTGTGTTTTCTGGGCTCTCAGACTAAGATTCAATCCAATGGGGCCACCACAACTTGATATTTTTGCAGTTCCGTCTGCCGCCAGTAAAACTGGGTACAAGCAGTGAAACAACATCGGCTTACTGAATTGTCCTTGTCCACTGATTCATTTTGAGAGATCTTGGCCTGTAAATGGTGCTATACAAAATAGTTCTGATTTGTCGTGGGGATTTAGTGAGGACTATTATCACTGATAGTGGAGAAGATGCAGTTTTTCTGATGTAAAGCAGCAGTATGTATGTGTGATAAAAGTGTTCCCCCTGTTTAGCCGCTATGTGAAACTCCCTTTGGCAGAAGAATACTCTACACCTTGCCCAGACAAAGGAACCTGCAATGGCTCCAGTGGTGTGGCTGAAGGTAAAGTCCTTTCAAAAACGTTTGGAAGCATCAGGCTTTTATTAGTCTTGAATTTGCACTATGTGTAATGGGTTTAAGCTACAGTGGATTCTTATATTTCTGCACAATCATTAAACCACGCTATTGCATAGGACTTCTAAGTCACCATACCACAAAGAATTCTTTAAGACCATTTTCCTTTCAAGAGATATCAGAGACATGAGTAAATAGTTAGACAACAAGGTGTTGTGCATTAATCTTGACCACTGTTAATAAATCCTTGGTTCTCTGTCAGGTGTTCAGGTGCCTCCATCTAGAGGAGACTCCTTTTTTAGTATGCCCTTTGGTAAAGCTGGCCTGTTAGGTCATGAGACAATTTCTGGAGAAATGACTGCAAAATACCGTTTCCACTTCATGAACCTAGGGTCACAGGGTCTCATGGATAGGTGGATGCTTATAAGGAAGCTTTTTTGGTGATGGCACTGCATATTTCCATTTCCCCTTTGAAGGGATTCACTTGTGCTGCTGCGAGAGTAACAATTGAAGCAAGTTAAATGGAAAATCTAAAATGGGGGAAAATCTGCCTTTTGTTTTTCTCTCCAAAGTATGGAAATAACTTCACTGAGGACTTGCATATTCCTCTCTTCTGTAAAGACAGCCAGCTGCAACCTTGCTGGTTCTCTTTTGGGATGTTGCTAGGGTGTGCTTTCAGTATGTGTGATCACTAACTTACTGTGAACTGAGCATTCTTCATCATTCCTGATACTTGCCCAAATAGGATATAAAACCCAGGACCTTATCTGGCATCTGCTAAAGGATAGAATATAGCTTCAGATGCAGCTGATCAGCAAGCATGGATTTCTTTTGTTGTTGTTGTTGTTGTTGTTGTTGTTGTAGTTGTTGTTTTTTGCATGTTTTTCATTTCATTTCTTTGTGCAAGTAGCCCATGCCTGTTGTAATAGGCTTGTGCAAACATTTGTCAACATGAGGCTGTCAGTCTTAACTTTCACTGAAGCTCTTAATATTGTGCTTGTCTTAAATTTTGCTAGGTGAAATTGAAGAGATGGAACATCAGGATGGGGGACAGGAAGGCAAGGAAAAGCTGGCAGAAATTGATCCCTGCCACGCTGACGGTTGTATGCAGATTGAGTCAACAAGAGATCTGCAGCCTCGCAAGAAGCAGCTTTTCACTTTTAGCCATGTGAATTCCTATGGGACCTCTGAGATAAACGTGATTGTAGAAGGGAAAATACTAAAACTGAATGGTAATTATTACTCTGTTATCTTTTTTCTTCCTCCTCCTTACAACTTTACAACAAATATTTCATTGTTCTTTCTTGTAGCTTTTTCTACACTTGCTATTGACTGGGATTCTGATATGCGGAGGCTGCTTTTTGATGAACAGGAGTCACAGGTTAGTAGTATGCTTTTTTCATAAATATTCTGTAAACTTGCATGGTACTTACTGGGTGGGGTCATGCCTGAGGTGGAAAGACCAGAAAGGCCAGTTTGTAATACAAGAAAGGAAAGGCTGGAAGCTTGAGATGATTGTGGATGGGGAAAGGGCCAGACATGGCCAGCATGGTGAAGGTGAGTGTGTTCATTTTCATGATGTTAAGCATTAAAGTCTGCATGGAATTGAATAAATCATGCATCTCTTTCACTAGGCATTTGAAAAGCATGGAAGTATGTTACAACCACAGAAGAAGAAGGCTGTAGTAGCCCTCAGAGACTGTATTGAGCTCTTTACTACTATGGAAACACTTGGTGAACATGATCCTTGGTAAGATTCTCTTCGTGCCTCTCACTTTCCATTAAAAAGCCATAGCTATTTGAGTTCACATTAGTTGTTGGGATATTCTGATAGTTTCCCAGCTTTGTCTTCGTCTATGGGAAATCTATTAGTTCTGTTAAGTCGCTGACTCTATAAATACCTTTTATTAACCCATGTCTGTAATTAGCTTCCCGCCTTTATTGAAAAAGGTGGCAGTGGGCATGTAGCTTCCTGAGATCAGGCTATTTTTAACGTCCCCAGTGTACCTGTCTCTTCCAGGGAGTGTGAGAGAAAATAGTTGTGGTAGCAAAGAGTGAAAGCATATGGCTACCTTCAGGTTTAACTCTGCTTTACCTTGACCTTGTGCCAGACCCAAGCCACTCCTAATTCTCTCAAAACTTTCTAGTCCAGTGGGGTTGTAGCCAAGTGGCTGTAGAGAGTGTATGACAGACTTAAAATAACCAAAACATCATTACTGTGTGTGCAGAATATTTTTGGAAGTTGAGTTTGTTAGCTGTATTATGAAATTAACTTCTGGTTGCATTACGTGATTGTTTATTATTAATTTCCAGTTACATGTTGTAGATGTATATGCAACATTTACCTGTTTTTTCAGCTGAGGAAACAGTAAAGGAATATTGGGATCTTTAAACCTTTTTCTATGAAAAAAATAATTTTTGAACAGTGTTCAGTTAATGCACTTGTACTAGGACATTTTTACTACAAAGTGAATGCAGGTTGCTGTTTGGAAAGCTCTGAGAAAATTTCTTCTCCTCCATATCACCCAAGCCTAAAATGCCTTCTCTATAGCAGGGGCTTTACTGCATTATCAATGCATCCTTTAAAAGAAGGGTGAAAGTTTTTCTTTTAACATAGTCATTCATTTCCTTGTTTGTACTCCTTCCTCAGGTACTGCCCTAACTGTAAGAAACATCAACAAGCCACAAAGAAGTTTGATTTGTGGTCTTTGCCCAAGATTCTGGTTGTGCATTTAAAACGCTTCTCATACAGCAGATACTGGAGGGATAAACTTGACACTGTTGTTGAATTCCCCATCAGGTAGGACTCTTCTCTCAAGCTAGTCACGAGGAGTTGTTCAAGAGAAACCTACTTCTGATTTTACTCTTGTGCATGTTTGTCATTAAGTCTGTAATTGGAACAGCCCTATCTACTGGGTTTGAACTGCAAGACAACAGGCACAAGTGAAACTCAGGTAATCGTCTCCAGGCACAAGGCATGTCAGCAGTTTATCTGCTGCTGTGATCCCAGTTGCTCTGCTCCTGAGAAGTGAGGTGGGCCAGGATGATATGTTACATGGTAGACATGCTCCTAGGGAAATAGGAATGTTAATTGCTCTGGGTTAATTTTTTTGGTTGGGTTAATCTTAACATGAATCAGTTCTACACATCTTAAAGAATTCCAGTTACTGGCAGATACTTTTTCTTTGGAAAACAGGCTAAAACATGGGTTTCCTGCTGAACCAGACATCTGCAGAGAATTTAGCACATTTTTGGGGCAGAGCTGCATTGTAGTGTTGAGGACTGCACATACATAACATGAAAGCCTACCTCATTCCCTCTGCCTTTCACTTGTCAGCACCCTATTGCAGGATGAAGCTTGCTCCTTATTCCTCCAGTCTTTCACTTTTCATGCTTGCCCAGCAACATATTCAGAGCTTCCTTTTATTCAGCACCTCCCTTTAAATCTCTTGACAGCACTTGGTGTGTTTACCAGGACCTGCCCTGTGTGGGAGGTGCAATATTTCTGGTCTCTACATTGATAATATCTAGCTGTTGAGTAGCTGAGCTCAACACTTCTCTATTCCCAGTGCTGGCTGGCTGCAGAGCTTCACTGATGTCAGGCATTACTCTTCAGTATGTGCAGATTACTGGTGTGCTGATACCTTTGGGTTTCCTTTCAGGGGTTTAAACATGTCCGAGTTTGTCTGTGACCCGAGAGCAGGCTCATATGTGTATGACCTCATTGCAGTTTCCAATCATTATGGAGCCATGGGAGTAGGCCACTGTGAGTAACTGCTTTTCCGTCCTTTGTATGCAAGGAAATATAGGCAGAAGGGTCAGGGGAGGGCTTTGCACGTTGGAGGCTGCTGTGGCTCCTCTCCCTTGTTAAGAGTTTATAGGAGATGGATAAAGCTGCTAAACTGGAACAAATTTGAACATGGAATATGTGGAGTAAATCTGATGATTGAGCTTGCAGCTGCTCTCACCAAGAATCTCTAATCCAAAACTTACCTGTCTTCTGTATGTAGATGGTACTAGAAGGTAACTTTCATCCCATTAGGATTTACAGAGCAACTAGACAGTTTGCAATTTTGCAGCTGTCTCAGGCCTGACTGCAGTATCTGTGGGACCTTGGTTAATAGTCCTTAGAGGGTGTGGTTGTGTTCCCCAGTTTGCGCAGAGCCTTGACTTCAACACTGAATATCCAACCATGGAAGGGAGCTTCTTACTGGAGGATGCTGGGGGTGGGGGAATCTTCAGGGTACTCCAGGGTAAGAAATTGAGGCTTGGAGTTGGTTAGAGTCTAGCTGCTCATCCAGTGTGTGTGTGCATAGTATTACAAGCCTCAGCAGTGATTGCCTGCTGGCCAAGCAGGAGCTTATCATGTGCTCTCAGTGGTTGGTCGGACAAGTTTTGACAAACAGCAGAGCCATGCATAGGCCAGAGAAACAGAGCAGAGGGCCTACCTTGTCAGGAAGCTGGGTAGTAGCACTTGGGTCCGGCGCGTTTCTGCATCTGCTGTCCTGGCTTCTGTTTGCTGCAACTGAAATTTACAGCAGAATTTATTTTTCGTTTTCCTTTGTTCCAGACTCTCTTTAAAATAAGTTACAAATGAATTTGGGGTACTTGGGACCTCGTGGTTGCACTTGTGGTATAAGTTTGCAATAAATTGTCCACATCCTTTACACTGTGATAAGTGCTCACATAAGGAGCAGGTACAGGGGCAATGTTATGCCATTAGATGTGAGAAAAACTTCATGTTATATATGACAAGTACATGTTTTGTCATTGTTTTTGTTGTAGCATAGAAGAAAAGCATCTGTAAATAGAGTTCTTTGGGCAGATTCATGCTATAGGTGACCCTTAGAACCACTCAGAAGCATTTTACTGTGAGAGGATGGTGAAAACCCGTTTGACAACATGTGCTTAACTAGTAGGCTATGTCACTGTAAGACAGCATTAATCGAAGGAGGATATGTTTTAGGATTCATAGAGTCATAAAAATCTCTAATTCAACTTTCCTCTTGAATCAAGACTCTTGCGAACATTAGATCAGGTCAATCCTCAATGGAAAACTGTTCTTCCATGTGAAAAATGGGAAAATACAGAATCTTAATCTAACTGTGTTTTTGGGAAACATCTGGCTCAAGGGGGTGAACCAAACACTGTTTTTCCCCCCTCTACTCTAAGTTTCTTTGTCCTATTTCTCAACCATCTGGTGTAAGTCTATGTGGCTCTAGACTAGCTAGACCAGCAAGCATTCTAAAAGATATGTTTGTTAGTGAGCTAGATTCTGGGCCAGTTGACAAAGCTAGCTTTTGGCCCTGCGTGCACACTCAGTTTGATGGTCTTGAGTGTCACTGTTGCAGTGCAGCTGCAATCTACCAGTTTTCCTGTGAGTACTGATCTACAGTTTGTTTTCCTGACAGACACTGCCTACGCAAAGAACAAAGTGAATGACAAGTGGTACTACTTTGATGACAGCAGTGTATCGGTGGCTTCGGAAGACCAAATAGTGGTGAGTACTTGGCCTGAAGCTACTCTGAGTTCGTGCTGTAAGCATGGTTCCCTGCAGTGGGTGTTGTATTTCCAGCCAAGCTGAGTGGATATTTTTCAGTTTTTTTCAGACTTTTTTTCTTTGTTTGGTAGACAAAAGCTGCATATGTGCTGTTTTATCAGCGTCGAAACAATGAGGAACATGCCGCCCCATCTCCTCCACCAGAAGAGTGCGATGGCATGGATACCAACTAAGCCTCACCTCCAGCGCTCGGTCGCCGTGTTAGCATTCGCTCTTCTAAAGCCATGATTGAGGCATCTGAAAATTTCTCTTCTTCCTTCTGTAGGAGTCAAGCAAAAAATTAGCACTGAAAGATTCAGTGCTCAGGGTTGCAGAATAGCACCGGAGAGCCGGGAATTAGGTGTTGACACCTGGGTGTTTAAAGGCCAAAAATAATATATATTGGAGCTTCAATAAAGTTCTTTTTAAAATCTGGCTGAGCTGTGTGGCTAAAGGTAGGGATCAGGGCTGAGCTGGGCTGGGGCTGTGGGATGTGGGCTGGGCTGAGGGGTGTAGCAGGGTTTGGGAAAAGTGCACAGCCTGAGCTGGAGATCATAGATGAGTGTTGTGAGGCCCATGGAGTACAAGGGTTATGATTCTGTGAATCTACCTGAGATTCTCTCAATGCTCTGGTGCTGCTGTTGGGCTCTGCTTGTTTCAGGGAGGCTTGCTGCACCCTTTTGGAAGCTCTCATTTCAAATCTTGATACACGTGGCCTGTCTGTTGCCATCTCTGCCATTGTATGTTGCTTTTCTTGCTAAGCAGCAGAGGTTTCTCTCATTCTTGTGTCCTTTCATCTGCTGATGCACTTGAGACTCTTCTGGGCAGCTTTGACTTAGCCTTTTTCATATGGACACTGAACTCTGCAAAGTAGGAAGCTTCACTGGAAACAAATCATACCACCTGCATGGCTGATGTATGCATTGGCTGATCTGCATGGCGACTGCAGGATATGTCCATTTTGGCTTTGGTTCCATCCTTCATAGGAGAAAATATAAAATGTAAATGTAAAATGTAAAATTGGCCACTTCTTGTCCTCTCCATCCATTTCCTGTATCCCTCATGCCAGCTTCCAGGCAACTCCATAAGCACTTCCCTGCCTCTTCTATGTCTCTGATGGCAGTGGAAGAAGTTTTGGTTTTGTTCATTTTTTTGGAGCTCTTACTCCAGCAAAGCTTGGGACTGTGTTTCCAGAGTTATGGATGACAACCCAGTGCAGTGGGTTGTGTGAGTTTTCAGCCTTGGCTTTTCTCCTGCAATCTTTTTTTGTACTGCCCTTTTAGCCTTTCTCTTCCTCCCTTGAGCACTGCCCTGTTAGGTCCCCGACCCATCTTCTGCAAGGCTGCAGGTGTAAAGGTCCTGTCTGAGGTCTCCCTTTGCAGTAGTTATTTAATAATTTTGCTCCATCCTTCCAGTGCAACTGCTCTTCCTCTGTTCCCCATTACCTGAGCTGACTGTGGTATTTGTAGGGCTCTAGTCCAACATGAATCTTGAATCAGGGCTTTTGCAAACACTAGATCAGGTCAGTCTTCAACAGAAAACTGGTCTGTCATGTGAAAAATGGGAAAATTCAGAGTCTTAACCTAACTGTGTTTAGGAAATAGCTGGCTCAAGGGGTGGATCAAACACTAAGATGTTTTTTTCCTGCTTGGAGCAAGTGCACTAGCAGAAAAAAAGGCTAGGGAAGACCCTGCCCCCCCCCTTTTTTTCCTTGAGATCTGTGCTTACAGCCACTCCATGTCCTGCCTGTGCACAACTCCTACAGCTTCATTGCTGACCATAACTTTCTCTTCTGACCATTAGCATAACAGCAGCCATCCATTTAACTTTGAACCTGCCTGCTCAGCTCCAGTTCTGCTGCCCTGTGACAGGCCTCATGGGGAAGTTGTGTTTGTCCCCTGTCCCTTTGCTGTGCTGCTGTCTTGCAAAAGCACAGCCAGCTACTTACTCCCTTGACCCTCTCTAAGCAATGGGAAGGGAAGAAAGCACCATATGGCTCCTTGCCTTTGTACTGAAAGGTCTTGATCTAGAGGAGGAGGAAGGGCTGTCCCTAGTTGGCATGTTATGTTGTGCTGCTCTTCTGCAGAATTTTTGTTTTAAAGCATGGAGATTTAAATTTTGAGCTCAGAATTGCTGATGCTTCTGCTGTTTTGATTTTTGGTTTGTTTGGGGTTTTTACAACTCTTAAATGAATACTTTATTTTTCTTCTTTCCTCTTCACTGAGAGGGGAGCATCTAAAAAGCTATTTTTAAGCTGTAGTACTGCACTGAATATTCTGTTCTCTCTTTTTTTGTTGTTTTTTTGTTAGTTTTACCCTGAAAGAAAATTATCTCGGCATTCCAAAGTGGGGGAGAAAGGAAAGGGAGGGGAGTACAAGATCTTTTAAAGGAAAGATCAGTTTAAAACAGCCTTCTTTCTCCTCTCTTACCCATACGGTCATAGACTATGGTCCTTTCTTCTTTGTGGTCTGACTGAGAAATCTGTCAATGGGGCAAAATATCTGATGCTCAGATGCTGTATAACTCTGTAGAAAAAGTGGCACAGCTCTTACTTTCTCTGCCTGTGAACTGACAGGCTTCGGCTGGTGTGTATGTTCTGTAATGTCAGACCTGTTTTATAGACTAGCACTTTGTAAGTGGCTGGCTCTATTGTACAAAGAGGAAAATTAAAGAGTGGTTTGCACTGAAACTGGTTCTGTTCTATTTTTTACCTTTCATTCTGTGACCTGAAACACAGCCAGTTGTCTGTTGTTGGGGCACTGTTGAGTCGTGGGGATGCCTGGTGCAGTAGGAGCTCTTTTGGCTAGCAGAGGGCAAGTGCAGTGTGATTGCAGAGTCCCCTGCCACTCTGCCAGCAGGAACTGAGAAGAAATGAGTCATTGCCTGGGGCTGCTGTATAAATCTGACAGGTTATGCTCTCTCAAGGGTTGCTTTCACCCCCCTGCAGCACTGAGCTGCTGATCTCTGGTGCTGTAGCAAAGCTTATCCTTGCCCTTCTGCAACACCGGGCAGCCTCTGCTGTGGCTTCCCCATTGTTCCAGCTCCTCCAGATCTTGGGTGATCCTGGCTTTCCTTCTGACCATCTTCTATGGTGATATTGGGACTGCTCTCCTTGTGGCTGTACCATTGAAATGGTTATCCTGCAATCACTGCAATTTCCTTTTTAAAGCAAACTAAACCAAGTACGATAAAGTAGGTCAGAAAAGATTGAGAAAGCTTGTTGAATGCAACAGGTTTTTGTGCATTTAGCATTTAGTGCGCATGCAGGAAATTTGGAGGCTTGACCATCTACCTGACCTGCAAGTTTATTGACAAGAGGGTTCGTGAAGGAGAAAACCCCAGTTAAGAGTTTAAAGTCTTCATGTTGTGGTTGCAGTTCAACAGCTGGGGAGCTTAATCTTAGCTGAAGCCTCAAAGAAGGTTAGAATAGCTCTAATGCAGAACAGCAGATCGCAACAACTAGCTTTAAAGGAGCTTCAGTATGAAATACTGACCTTAAAAGCATGGCTTGAAACCTATCACTTAATTTTGGGGCTCCAAAGGAATGCAAGGTGGCAAATTTCTCCTTTCTATGGAAAGGACTTGAAGTGTGTGTTGGGGGGTCAGTTGTGAGGTGCTTATAAATGGGCTCAGGAAGCAATAAATCAATGGGAAAAATAGTCTGCATATTGGCAATTTGTCCATAGAAATGGTATCACTGACTCTCCAGTGCCCGAGCTGTTCTGCCCAGGAATGGGGCAACAAAGATGGACAAGAAGTTGGCCCCATGTGTGCCCATAGCAAGTTGACCAGGGCAGGAGAAAGCTGGTGGGATTTTGCAGCTTTAGGGGAAGCTTGGGGCAGGCTGGGATATAAGATGAAGGTGAGGAACTGCTTAGGCTAGGGGCACTTGCAGGGGCAAGTGTAGAGGGTTTGCCCAGTCCTGTTGGCTGCACTCCAGGAGAGAAGTGTGAGGGGTGAGATGGATTGTAGATGCAAATTGAGTTCCCCTGTCTTCCTGGGGCACTTTCCTCTGGAAACAAGGAGTCAAAATTGCTGCAGGAAGCCTGGCTGGAGGTGTTCTGTGCTCACCTGCATCCCTGGGACCTCTTGAGGAGAGTGATGAGTGCCAACATCAACATGAGCTAGAGAGAAGAGATGGGAACCCTTGTGCCTTCCTGTGTCTGCTCTGGGTATGTAGGAGTATACCGGCCTCTGCAAGGAGGCAGCTATGGTTCTAGCCGTGCCTCTATGCCACTGTGTGGCCACAGTGCTCCCATCCGTGGCCTTGGAGGGTGACATGACCTTCAGGGACAGTCACTGCATGGCTGCAAATGGAGCTAGAGCTGCCACACATGAACATGGGTGCCTTGTGACTAGGAGCAGCTGGTATGTCCTCTCCTGTGATGGGGTAGAAAAAGACTGGCACCCAGGGCCACCCAGCCCTGCTGTACTGCCAGCTGTGATGCTTGGTGCAATCCTGCTGGGTGGCAAATGCTTTGCCCGTGTGCTTCCAAGGTGAAAAAGCCAGTGTCTGTGAAGGGAGACTCAGGTCAGGCATGTCAGGGGACAGCTACAGGGATGCCACCAGCCTCAGTGCAGTCTTGGGGAGCTTCGGGGTCCCTGAGGTGGCACTCCTCATGGCTGGGTCCAGCTGTCCCATTCTGCTGTATGGATCAGCACTCAGTGATGAGGCTTGCACATGTCCTGTGGTGCCAAAATAGCAATGCCACCTTCCTGCTGACTTCCCTGAAAAGCTGCTTGGGAGGGTGCTGAGCACCCTCTTCGCAGTGTGATAAGGGATGGGTGTCTGCAGTATCCCAGCTCCCATCCATTGTTTGTTAGTGATGGGAGCACCAGATGCCCCCAGTTTTGGGGGCAGAAAGCACCCCACTGTGGCCTCAAGGAACAAAAATGTGCCGGAGTCTGTTGTGTGGCAGGAGAGGGCAATAGTGGGGAAACATGGGGATACTGTGATGCAAAAAAGGGACCTAGCAGTGGGACATGGAATGTGGGGAAGCTGGGTTGTGGCGGGGGGGGGGGGGGGACATGGCAGGGTGCAGGGGTTGGTGTGGAGAACACAGTGGGGTGCAGGGACCCCACTGATGCCAGCTGTGCTCACACCACTGACTCAGCTGCACCGCCCCTCTGGCAGTCAGCCCTGGGCTGCCAGGGACTGAGCATGGCCCCAGTCCAGGTGTGTGCCATCTCTGATGACCCTGCCAGTGATGCGGGTGAGTTGGGGGCCATAGGGTGATGTCACCCATGTATGCCCAGTGCTGCGGTCTCCATGCCCAGAGCAGGGCCAGCACCTCTCCCTGTGCACAAGGACCCAGGCTATGGTGCACCAGAGTGGTCATGGCCAGGTGTGATGTGGCTGTGTGTGCACCTGGGCTGACAGCTTCTTCCACACTAGTGTTTTTAAGATGTCTAGCTCAGGTCTGGGAAATTATGTTAAAAACCTGGGAGGGGCTCAAAACCCTCCACTGATGCCACAGAGAGACTCAGGGTTCCCAGCTGAGTGATCCAGGGTTATAACTGCCCCTGAGAGCATGCTCTTGGTCGCTCCTTCCCTCTTTGCTATCTCTACTCCTTTTTTATCAGCTTGCTTCTGCCCTTTCACACAAAAGTATACTGGCAGCCCCCATCTGCCCCAAAAAGCCCTTCCTAGCCCTCTGTGCCTTTGTGGGAAGCACCTAGGGGCTCTCCTTGCAGGCTGGGGCACACATGGCACCAGCAGGACTCTGCACTGAGTGGCTCACCAGGCTTTGACTGCCCATGCAGCAGGTGAAGTTTGTCCAAAATATAGTAGGGCCTCTCAGCTGTTAACAATGTGGGACCAAAACTGGCTGCAGCTATGGAGGGGGCTGTGCAGACTTCTTCACCCTTCCCGGTGTTCACCATGGTGCATTAGTAAGTGGAACTGAGAGATGCGGACAGCAACACCTGCTTCCTTGCCCCAGGTGAGCGCAGGTAGTGCAAAGATCCTGTTTCTATTTTACTTCCTCTAGCAACCAAGTTGCTCCAGTTGCCTGTGTTCCTGAAAAAGAGGCTCTTATCTTCATGCCAAATGTTATTCCAGCAAACTGGGCCCTGGTTCCAAGTGCTCAGAGAGTTGCTGGCAAGCATGGAAAATGCATGGTCCTTTTCTTCCATTTTCAGGAAATGTGAAAGATGGGAAAAAAAACAGCACTCAAGGTACAGTGCTGTTGTGAGCATGACAGAAATGTGTTTGATGATAGAGGTGTTCAGCATTTCAGGAAGAAAAAAATAGCAGGAAAAAGAGCAGAATTTGGTACACTACCAGTAAGTCTACTTACTACAAATACTACTGTCTTGTGGGGGAAGTTTTTTTTCAATGTCTGAATGAAATAAAGAGGGTCATCACCCTGTTAGATGAGGGTGCACAAGACTGAGCAAGGCTTGGAGAAAACAGTGTGAAACAAATATATATTAAAAAAAAAAAAAAAAAAAGCTGGATCATTACCTGGAAATGGTGCTCCAAAGTGATGCGTGGAGCTCAGTGTTTTGGGGCTGCACCAGGTAGAAAAAAAGTCAGAGAGTGAGGCAGCATGCTTTAGCACTGGGCTGAAGGAAGAAGTTTTGTTGCAGAGACAGGCATCAGCATGAAGATCTCTGAATGGTTACTACATGTAGAAATATTTAAGTCTTTAGATAGCTGAAAAAAATCACTCTTCTCTGAATGTATTTTATTGGCCTGAAGTTTCTTCATGTTTTCATTTATTCTGTAGGCATCCCAGATATTTGGGCTGTGGTAGGACAGGTGGCCCTGGTGGCTGAGCAGACCCTGGTTGCAGCAGGCTTTGGTGCCAGCCTGTCCTCCACCAAAGACATCTTTGCTGTCTCCAAAAAGCAGCCCTGGGTTATGGCCCCACTGGCTGAGCAGGGAGGGCAGGCAGATGGCTGGCTTTGCGCTGAGCTGCTTGAAACTGGTGTGAGGGGGTTGGCCTGGCTCCAGCATTCCTGAGATTAGTTTCCAGCCTTTGATACTGAAGGAAATCCCAGTAGGTTTCATGTAGCAGAACAGGATTAATCAAAATCCCATTTACTTACGAAGTCTGGTGAGTTCCCTCAAACCCTTACTGTCCTTAATCAGCATTTTTTGCTACTGAAGTTTTTCTTCTGAGCATTTCTGAACTCCTGGTTTTGAAGGGGAAGTTGGCTGGGCCTGGCAAATCAGAGGGAACAGTTCAGCTCTCTGGAACTACCCTGCTGTGAAAACACAAAGGCTTAAACCAGGAACATGCAGCTATTGCAAGGCCAAAGATACAATGTTAAAGTATTAAAGGAGGAGAGGTCCTGACTGCTTGCATGCCCAGCAGCACACCCCCCGTTTCCCACATCTGGATATGTACAATAACAATAATGCCAGCTGCACTCCTAACTTCTCTCTGAATGACCTCAAAAATATTGGTTAAAACAAGCAGAGTATACACTTTCCAATCTAAACTCCAAGTCTAGGTCTCCATTTTTTCAGAGACCAGCTTGATTCAGACACATGATTTTGCAGGCTATTTAACCTACTACATTCACCTGCCTGCAAATGCAGCTAATTAGTTCACCAGATTTCATATAGCACATCTGATAATCTGGGTCAAGTGTCTATTCTCACTTCTATTACACTGTGGAGTGGGTAGCTCACCTGCGGATGGGAGCTAGAAAAGCCTACATGATGGCTAGCAGCCTCAGATACAAGGCAGTGTTGAAGAGGACATATTTCCACTCTCACTTCTAAATTCAGCTATTCAGAATTAGCTCTGTTATCAGAAGAATAGTAATATCTAGTCTGCCAGCTGTTTAATGTATGGATACCAGAGTTTTCTCTGTCACAGTTACAACACATAAATAGTGCCTGTGTTGGCTCTTAATTGTTAAAGTAATAATCTGTCAGAAGTTCTTCTATTGCTCTATCACTGTGGGGGAAAAAAAATATCCCTTTTCCAAAAAATAAGGATTCTTATTCTTGGTTTTGTTTTCCTGTGAGAAATCTTCACACTCCAATTATTGTAACATGGAGAAGGTATAAGCAGGAAGGACAACCAACACAAATAAAGTGAATCCTCAGGCTGCTTCTGAGGATGTGGTAGATACTTCTCTGGTAAGTTGGTTTTGAATTGCTAACATGATGATGATACTGTCTTAAATATTCAGGAACAAAGAACAATTGGCTATGTGGCTGCTTAAAAACGTAAATCCAGATATATAGCCACTACTTGATTCTTCAGTCTCATGAAACTTTCAGTTCCTTAACTCAAGTAAGTTGAGTTAATTACAGCACTTTGCTATTTGTGTACTAGAATTAGTAGTTTCTGTAAGTCTTTGCTCCAACATACGTTTCCCAGAAAGAGGAATAAATTTCCTCTGTAGCTAGAAAACCAAACTGATACCCTTTGGCTCAAATATAGCATATTCTATCCTGTGGCTCAAATTGCTGAAAGATAGGTTCTGAATTTGGCGTTTTTCTTTTATTCTCAGCCTTGCTAAAATACACTATACAGTTTTAAGTAACAGATTTTCTTTTCATCAAATGCCTTTTACAAGAAGAGACAAAAAAATATTCTCAAATTCAGAAGATGGAGGTCTGTAGTTCTTCCTTAAACATGCCTTCAAAGTGGAGGTCTTTTGCCATGAGCTCTTCTTCTACATCTTCTAAGGCCCACTGATGATCAGTCAATTCTAAAGCTTCCCATTCCGTCTACATTGAAAATAAACAGAAGGTAGAGAAAAAAAGCAACACAGTATTAAAGCAGTTCTCCTTGCTTACTATGCACTTTAGGCATGAACTATGCAAAGCAGTGATCACCTAAAAAATAACAAGGAAAACGTTTTAGTAAAAATTTGGCAGTCCTGTCAACTCTCTGAAATCAGTATTTCATGCTTAATTGTGTGTTACATAGTTGGTTAATAGAAGTATCTCACAGAAATTAGAAAAGATTACATATCTGCTTTTTGAAAAGCCCTCTCTCACCTTCTGGAATAGTCTATTTCTTCTAACATAGCTGTCTCTAGAAACACTACTTCAACCAAATCTGTTCCAGAGGGTCAAACATTTTGTGGTTAGTTAATTCTTTGGTTCGGAGAAACCATCCTGACTTGCTAAAAGCAGTTAAAAGCCAGAAGTTTTGCAAGACTGATCACAGATGTGATGGGCCCCTATAGACTGTTGGTTCTGCAACCAACAGGCTTCCTACAGCAGCTCCCCAGTGTTGCAGAGTTTGTTTATTCATTAAGCCAGGTGTTTGCAGAAGCCTGAGACCTAAGAATAACTGACTCAGAATTTCATCCTAAATATAAGAATGAGCTGCCATTGCTCATTTTCCACCAACAATGAACACAAGTATCTCCTTCTCTTACTCCATTCAGTGTTGCTCACAGTGAATATCCTGGAATAAACTGTATACAGCCTGCAAAATCATTTCATGTAATTCCCATAAAGAGATTTGTATTTCTTGACCAGAATGCATTCACGTAATGCAGATTTTTTTTTCCTGCCAAAAGCCATGTATTGGGTATAAGTCCATGGTGGGCTGAATAGCAAAACTCTTCTGGATAACCAGTACTGCAGAGGAAGTGGAAGAAATTTGAGATGCAAGAGTGGAAGCTACTTGTCAGAACTACACCTCAGGGCTGATGGTTTGTAATGGAGTTACAATAGTCATTACTCCACCAGAGCTGCAAATCACAGTTGCTCTCTTCATTTGCTGAGTATCTAGCTGGGTGATGTCTTCTATGAGGAAACTTCTGAATACATGAATCTGCAGGGGCAGATCATCCTGACTCCGCAGGCAGCAGGTTGTGTGTGGGTAAATCTCTACTACAGTACCTAAAAACTGAGAAACCAGGACTTCCCTGTCATGCAGATACTAAGGTTGTGAAAGACAGCTGAAGAGACAGTCTACTAAGCAAATGTCTATGGAGACTGCTTATGAAAACTTTTATGGACACAGTCAGATCCTGAGCTCTGGGCCTCTAAGTCAAAACCAGTTACCAGGAATTCTGTAATCACATAGGTAAAAGGCAGATGATCCTGTTCCTTGGACTTATGCTACTTCTGTTTACATTTTCCTCTGTAACTGCTTTGTCTCGCAAAGCAGGGTGACACACAGAGACAGCTCAGCCAAAAGCAGTGACTCTTTAAGAGAGGGTTTACTGCTTTTCATCTAGGAAAGATCTTTGAGAGTTTCTCTCACTGTTGTGTTTGCTTATTATGGCCCTTTGCTGGCTTGCAAGTTTATGCAATTCAGGAAGAGCCTTTACACACTTATTCACCAGCTGAGATCCATTATGTCAAATTTAAATTTGATCACTGACACAGAATGTTTGAGTGCTGTGTTTGTGCTTTTTGCCCTGGTTGTACTTTCCCTGCCAGCAGCCGAAGGCATTTGAGTATTTTGTAGTCACAGAACTGGGGCTCTTAATCAAAACGAGCTGTCTGACCATTGTATTTACAACAGAAGACAGTGTTTCAGTTGAGCTAACTCTTTTGATTGATTTTCTTACCCAAGTTCCATCATATGCCTGCTAGGCTTGTGTTCACCTGCACTATTAACACAGCTTTTGAGGAGTCAGCTTTTGTTTTGGAAGTAGATCCCAAAGAAAAGAAAAGGAGCCTCCCTCTGCAAATGCAGAACATGGCACATGAATTCAATTTTTGTATCAGGAATGACTAAATAAATCAGGTTTGCTTCAAGTGACTAGAGCTCTGCCAGACCCAGGGCAACTTCCACATCCCTCATCAGATGCCAGCTCTGATTTTGGGAACAGGTATCCTGAGCAGTTCCCTTGTTTGACATGGGAAGAGAGGATGAGTTGTGTATAGCATACAATCCTGTAAGTTCACAGGAAACAGGAACGAAGGTGGGAATACTGTACCTTAAACGCTTTGTTAGTATCTGCTGGCATGGCCATTGCTGCCCCCGTCATTTGTTCTTGCATCACCCTAGACTGATCTGCAGCTACAAAAGAGAAACAAGAGAGGTTCACTTTTATTTGTCCCACTTAAACAGCATTTCTTAGAGGACACTGCCACCATTCTGGTTTCTACCTATAGATTGGAAAGCTGAGGGAACCCACAGACGCAGCACTAATCTGCCAGCACGAGTTCTCATGAGACATCTTGTTCCCACCCTGCCTCCGCCTCAGCTAAATTTACATAAAATATGCAGGTAGATGGAAGAAAGTATGTTCTTCTACATTCCCCATGAGCAGTATCTGTTCTGCCCTGCATCTAGCAATAAGAAATCTTTGCAGCTCTGCTTAAAACTGATCCTTGCTAGAAATGCAAGCGAGCCTGAGAGCAAAATTTCTGCTCACTGCTTTGACAAGAAGGAAAGAATGAGTTAAATTACCATCGAAGTTTAGTAGCAGTTAGCCAATGGCTGGTGCAAGATTTGTGTAATTACTGCAGCGGGTGTCAAACCTGGCCAGTAGAGAGTAATATTGTAGAATTAAGAGAGGCTTTCAAGAGCTTTTTGGTTGGAAATCCAGAAATCCTTCTCCAACCTCCTGCAGAAGTTCTCCAATGTAAGCAGAAACCAGCTCTTTAACAGACATGACAGTGTCTTACCATTATCTTGGCCCAGGATGAGAGTATAAATGCTTCTGAGTCCAAACACATTCAGGAAGTACCAGGAAGCAGAGCTCACCCTGATTAAATCAGAACAAGCATGTTTGATTTCAGTTCAAAGGCTGCCTGTGCTGGGACACATGGCTTGTGACCTCATTTCAGAAGCCATTTGAGGGTTATGAACACTTTCAAAAATTTCCATATGAACATTCAACTTTGCTTGCTGAGAACACATACTTACCAAGAGGCATCTAAAGTGAGCAGCTCAATTCCCTGCTGCAACATTGGTTTAAAACGCAGCGTCAGAGGAAATGGGACCTTTGCTGCAGAATTTAAAAAAAAAAAAAGAAAAAGAAAAAAGGCTCATTTTCACAAAGTGACACTAAGTAAGTCAGTAGATGTTTCTTTCATTAAATGCAATGTAGATTTAATGCATACAATAACAAATTAACACATTCTTTTCTCCTTAAAATTAATATGAAATTAAAACCGTTTTAAAAAGTCTTTCTGAAGCTACTTATATCAGAGGCCCAAATCATCATGGCTATTATTTCAACCACTACGGAGGGGAATGTCTTTTGCTAAGGGAACAGTTTTTGCACAAACAGCAAAAAGAAAAACAGAAATGTGAATTTAAGGAAATATTTTTAATTGGTACTATGTAATACAACCAACTCCCTGGACACATTCAGAAGAAAATCCACTATATCAACTTAAAGTCTAGGCAGTTTAAAAAAAATTTAAGTATTTAAGCATTTTGGTCACTACAATGGTTCCCAAATACATCAGCTATTTTCTTTGTGATCATGCCTGGTACTTTGAAAATAATTTTCCCTCCTTTGCTATGGGGTAAACAGATGACTTAATGGAGTGAATTGTAGCCGTGCCATAAGCTAAATTCATGCTTTTTCCAATTCATTGCTTTTAGGTAGAGGAACAAATTTCTGTTGCGGCCTGACCGTACAGATCATTGTCAGACACCTGGCAAGATTCGTGAGCTGTGTTAATCCAGACACTTACTTGTGACAAATCCTGAAAATGTCATGTTGATCCAACCACCGATGAGGATCATGGGCAGAACATTGGTTACATTCCCTTTCATCATATCTGTCAACATGGTAGGATCTGCAATTCAAAGATTTAACATAATGTAGCATTAAAGGGAAACAGGTTAAAAGATTACTTGACTTCACCAAGGAGAGTTGCTTTAATTAAGAAACTGAACGACAGATTAACAGTCCTACCCCACTAAGTACCTCTTATCTAGTATTTTTCCACTGTTCATAAAATGCTTTGCAAAAGGAGAATAGCAGTTAATAAGGCGGTGGCTGCTGCCACCAAAAGAGACAGGTCTTGTATCCTCCTCTGCTGTGTCTGATTACAGCCTCTTGTTCTGCCCCATCCCATGCTATAGATCTCAGAACTTGCTGGACTCTGTGAGCTGATTTAGCTAGAAAAGCAAAAACTGTCTGGCTAATTTGCTACCATGGTCTTGGGCCATGTTAATGAACGCAATCCGTCTGGAGAAGTGCTACAAAAAAGTGACAAAAGGGTAGGAGTGAGAGCAGGACTTCCCATTTTAACAACACTGAGATGTTCAGCCCACAATCTTGTGAGATGCTGCAGCCAGCTGAAGAATGAAGTTATGCAAAATGAAGTGACCCTACACAATGCTGCTGAAAGGAGAGATCTTGCACCCCTTTCCTCCTCTGCCTTCCTCAACACCCAGCTGCGCAGTTCCACCTCTTTTCTCACACTCACTGAACTCTTCACTAAGTTGATTCACCTTTCTACCTTGGCAGAAAATGATCCTCTTTCTGCCTGATTAGTTTTATACTACTTTAACATACCTGTCATTGGAGAAGGAGGTACTACCTTCCTCTTTGTTTTCTTAAAAAATCCATCCTCAGGGTTATTAAAGAAGTATTTCCGGGACAGGAAAGACTGAAAACAAAAAGAGTGAATTCCAGCACCAAAAAAAAAAAAACCAAAACAAATGAGGATAGCAGAAATTCTTATTTAGACATGCAGACATTTTACGAGCTCTTTTATGACACATCCTTCTCTGTTGAAGAGGTACTTCACTGGCCATATGTTCTCAAACTCCTTACTCCATCCAGGTGTCTCTGAATCCTGAGTACTAGCTGTTTGCTCTCTGGTTCTCTAAAATTCTCTCTTAGAATAATCCACATTGATTAAAGACCTTTTAGCGCTTTGTGCAAAGATCTTATTGGCTCAGTACCACTACCCATACACAGGACATTTTCCTTGCCCCAAGCTGATTTCCAGAGTTTACAATATATATATTTGGTAGTAACTGAGCCAATGTGAGTGAATGATTTTTAATTCAACAAACATATCAGATGACATTTTAGGACCCTCCTACTGTTGTTCAAATTGTTACTCTTGTCAAGCTCTTGTTACATCCTTTGCTGGTTGTTGGCAGATACTTAACATGATGCAGACTTCATTTTAGGATGCCCCTTAGCTTCCACTAGTCAGCAAGCGGAAGCTACGTATTATATCTGAGTAAGGACACGTGCCGTAGTCCTGTGTCCAATACTCCTAAGCATATGCTACCAACCACCCTTTTAGATGGGACACTGTGCTAGATAGGACCGGGCCAGACTGTTTGACCCCATGGGCCAGTTCTGTAGAAACTGCGTGACACCTGAGAGAACCCCTAACCAAGAAACTGTATTAATGCAACTTCTTGCTTTTTACATGTTTCTGAGTTATCCTCTCTGTAAAGCATAAAGTTATTCACACAAAAACAACTGCATGCATCTCCATACCTGTTTTGGAATGTACTTTCCATTTTCCCTAAGGACTCTGCTCCGAATTAGGACTTGGCTGGAAAAAAGAAATTCAGCATTAAAGGCACAACCTTAGACAGGAGCAGGGGCCACTGTAACCCTGCCTTGGTCTTGGCGATGGGCAGGAGCATGCTGAATCATGACGGAGCAGGACGGAAACCCCAAAGGAAAGGTCTCAAGCAAGCGCGGCGAGACGCCGTGGTGGCAACAGGAAAGCTCACTGGCAAATCGTAACGTCGTCCCAGCACCTCGCTCCTGTGCGGGGCCAGGCAAAGCGTTACGCCATCCTTCGCAGCTGCCTGCCGGGCTGAGGAAATAACAGGCTGCCGAGGCCTCAAAACAGCGGGGGGGGAGGCACGGGGACACTTCGGGCGTGGGGGTGGCAGGCGCCCGGGCCAGGCCGGGCGGCCAGGCCGAGGGGCGCTGGCGGGCAGCGGGGCCGGTGGGCCAAGCCCGGGCGCGGCCGAGAAGGGCTTGCGAGGCCGGGCCGGAGGCGGAGGGGCCCCGCGGGCGGCAGAGCAGGCCCGGGGGCGCTGGGGCGGCCCCTGACCTGTCGGACACCTGCTCCTGCGTGAGCCTCTTGTCGCTCTGGAGGAGGATGGACACGTAGTGCCGGATCATGCCCACGAAGAAGGTGATGAAGACGATGGGCAGCACCACCCATAGCCGGATGTTGGAATCCAGCAGCAGCTCGGGCTCGCTCATCCCGCCGGCTCCGGCCCCAGCCGCAGCGGCGCCGCCCCCGTCCCTGGCCCTGGCCCTGGCCCTGGCCCCGGCCCCGGCTCCGGCTCCGCTTCCGGGCCGAGCGCTTCCGCCGGCGGCGGAAAGGCGTC
>NW_020450933.1:7371-65043 GCF_003343035.1 Apteryx rowi | reverse complement strand
CGAGAAGCCGAGCCGCCGGCCGGCTGGCTGCGGGGAGCCCCGCGACACCCGGGCCCCAGCACAGCCCCTGCCCGCGTTCAGTGCCCGAGGCGAGGGTTTGGCCCGGCGCTCGGTCCCCGGGGAGCCCCCGGGTTCAAGACAGGCGCCCTCTCCGGGGCGCGGTTGCGGTGTTGCCTTCCCCCACGCGCGGCTCGGTGCTGTCTGCCAGGGGCGTCGCGGCGGGCGGGCAGGCAGGCGGCTCCCACCTCCCCGGCGGCTCCTCTCTCCGCCTGCGGCCCGGACGCGGACGTGGAGATTGGGGAGGGCTCGGTTGGTGCCACCCAAGCGGTGTGCGTGGTGTCAGTCCTCTGGGTCTTTCTGAGCTTTCCTTTCCCGGCCCAGGGTCAAGCGGCAGCACCTGTGGACGTGGAGGACGCTGGCCGTGCCTGCCCTGCGCTGCGCTGCTTACAGGCAGGTAAGGCAGCCTGCAGCAGCAGAGCGTGCCCGTGTTGCATGTAAACACACGCTAATCCTGCTCCGATGACCCTCTCCAGATCTGGACTCGGGGTGATGTTTCCAGGGGAAGTTTAAGCAAAACCTGGCTGTTGATTAAGAACATAAAGAGAGTTTTAAAGCTTGTCTGTCCATGAAAATGTTGGCCTGATTTCAGGACCTAACCAGCATCTCTTGGGGGCTGCGGAAACTGATATTATCAAACCAAGGATGATGAAGCTTATATGTACTATGTATTGTCCTGTAAGTGGCTGCAGTAAGTTGGCTGCCACAGAAATTTCCAGTCATTTGGGAGTGCACATAATAGAAAGAGGACTGCCTGGGAACAGTCACTCGTTTGGCCTGTCAGTCCCTAGCTCAGATCCAGAAGAACTGCTAGAGGCTCATCACGCTTTTTTTTTTCTGAATTGTTCCACTTCCATAGTGATATTTTATGCAACTCACTTTACCAGCCTCTACCAAATAGCTGAAATTTAGCATGAGATGATCAAATGCCTTTTTTTTTTTTTAATTTTAAAGGTTGAGCCAAGATTTTTTTTTTTTTTTTACACTGCCACCCACCACCAAGTACTAGTTTGATGGAGGTTTGTGCTGACAGAAATTGTCTTGAAGTTGTAGGGAGTTACAAATGTGAATGGGGTCAGCTGACATGCTTAAGCTCATGAATATTAAATTGCTAATTCCTTGTAGCTTTGGGCATGAGGAGATGATCACAGATTTAGATCTGGGATGCAGTTTCAGATCTTCTCTTTAGTTTAACTTGCCGTTTAATTTGCCAGGCATCTGGAATGTAGAGCCTTGTTTTATGAGGAACTGAGTTTTAGAAAAAGTGATGTATTGTGCTATTTAAATATGACAAGTTCTAAAACCTCGATTTGTACAGCAGAAAGATGTGGTGTGATACTGGTTAACCAGGCAATCTGGCTTCCTTTGAGCAATTTCTATTTCTGGAGCATTTCTCTTCATTATTCATTAATTCATTCTAGAATTGCTTAAAAAAATCTGAAATAAAGTCGTGTCTTCTTTGCTCACTTGTCTTTTTCCTTCATTTTTATAGGCAACAACAAAGATTTTGTCACCATGGTTTCAAAAAGGAAATTATCAAAATCTGATGTTCCTGGAGAGAATTCAAAGACAGACTTGCCGAGTAGGTACTAAGGTATAATCTGCTAGAAGTGGAAACCCTATGTTAAAGGCAGCGGCTCCCAGACAGGGAATAGGCCAAACTGGCAATTTTGATGTTGTTAGCTGCATGTGATGATGCTGCTGATCTTTAAACGCTAATTTTTTATACATCACAGTAAAATAACAACACTGAAAATGGTACCATATCTTTTTTCAGTCCCTCTGTTCTTATACATTCAGTCAGTGATTATCATCTTGAGCTTCAGTGCCTTCAGAGTCAACAGATTAAAACCATTTGATCAAAGCTGTTATCAATAAAAGAAACCAAAATAGCCTCCCTACAAAGCAGGAGGGGAAGAGATTTCTTTTTTCACTTTAGCAAATGGTTGGGTACCTAAGAGAGAGATCTGGTACAAGAATCTAGATCAAATTTGTGGTCTTCAGGCTAGAGGAAAATGTACTGCACAGTTCATAACATGTTAATGGATATATCTGCCTCAAGAGTAAGCCGCTGAAGGTAAGGTATATCTTAACTGTCTTTGGTTATAAATGGATCACTAAGAAGAATGAATAAGAAATATTCCTTTGCAGTGTTATGCTGCTTGGGTAGATGCTTTATAGGATCTATACATTGGCACTGAAGTCAGCGAATGATTACTGTCAAATAGAACCTCGTAGTGCAGTTCATTGGTCTGGTCCCATTAAGTGAAATCCTGTGTTCCTGTAATTTCTTCCTAGGAGGTTAATTTTGAATTAGTTGTTTATATGAAAGATCCTTGCTGTCTTTATTGTAGAATAATTTGATGTAGCATGTCTTATATTAGAAACGAAGAAGTCGCGGATCTCTGATAAGGAAAAGGCCTCTGCCCAAGATGGAGTAGAGAATGATGGAGTCTTTGAAGAGCTCCTTAAAACATCGGGAATTATACTGAAAGCTGGGGAGGGGCAGAATGAAATAGGTACGGATTTAATAATTGCTCTCTCTTGTATCTGAAAACTTGCAAAGATGACCATTATGAAGTAAAGATGTGTTTTACTTGCAGAATAAAAATGCTTGAGCCAGCTTGTTCTAAAGTTCAATCAAACCTCCTTCTGGCCTCTTATTTGTTATATACATCTTAAATTGACCATTTCCTGCCTAATCCAATGCATCAACTAAACTCATTACACCACCATCTTCACTTACTTTTTGGGTATATATATGGCAAGTCAGAAGACTGATGAAAGACTGGAAGTGTATGGAATAAGATTAGACTGCATGGGTGATTACAGTATTACCTTTTATTTGTTAGTCAGAAAAAAATAGAAGAAATAAGAATTTTCTTTTTAGCTATTGCTTTATTGAGCTTCAGAAGCAGGTGCACTGAAACAGGAAAGCCAACATGTCATGTTGCCTCTTCAGCAGCTGGATAAAATATCTGTTTTGATATAGGCACTTCACCTTTGTCATAGACTAAGCAGCCGAAAGTTTAATTGCCACATAGGGCTCCACAATCCAGCTCTGTGATAACAGCAAGGCTGAACTGCCTCAGCAGTGGCTCCCAGTATTGGCAGCAGTGGGGTTTGTGCAGAAAAAGACTTCTTTAGGATGGCTGGGATGCCATAGTATGTGTCTCGTTTGTGGTGACAAAACCAGTTTTGCCGGAAGGTGGCTACTGTGTCATGTCAGGCAAATTGATCTTTGGGTATGTATGAGTTGTGCTTTTGACAAAAATCATGTTGTACTCCTCTGCTTGGTTCCTCGTTCTGACTTCTTGAATGGATTTGCCTGTATCTGCCAAAATCTGTAGGAGTTAGTGTGTCAAGCTGGACCCTGTTTAATGCTGTCAGCCTCAGCCCTGACAGGAGTGGTGATATCTTTCAGGCTTTTGCTGACTGGACATGCTGATAGAGCAAATGCAGAAACATCAGTGGGTGGCTTGAGAGCTAGTACTTAGTGTAGCTGTTAAGATGTTGTATGACTAAAATGTGTGTCTGGTTCCTTACTCTCTTTTTAAACTTTCTCCTTAGCTGTAGATCAAACGGCTTTCCAAAAGAAACTCTGCCTGGCCCTGAAGAAGCACCCTACCTACCCACACGTATGTAACATACTATATGTTTTGGCAGGAGCCAACTTTAAAACCTGTTTGCTGTGTAGCAAAAGGTGCAGATGTGGCTGCCTGTCCCTGACCTGAACAAATTTATACAACACTGTAGCTTATTCTTAGACTTCTGTGGTCCAGCCTCACTAATTCTCCCAACCTTGCCTTCCCAGCCCTTTGATCCCATCGTTCTTCTGCTGTGTCTCTCTCTTCTGAGCTGTTATATCTGAATAGTCAGACACGAAAAGAGATGACCAGCCTGTCCTACTTGGTGTGTGTGCTGAAGGACTGGTTTTGCGCAATTTCAGGAGCAAATGCTGCACTTCCATCACTGTGATCAAACAAAGGAATCCATTGGCAATGTAATTCAATAGACAAAGACTCTTACGGGAGAGAAATCCCTTGCTTAACCTTTTAGTGAAAGTTGCGTTTGGTTTTGTGTTAGCTGGGTGCTAACAGTGTTTGAATTACCACAGCATGGTGCTCCTCTCCAGTCAACAAAGCCAGTGTGAAAATCCTGAGGCTGGTGATTTGAATGGTGATATTTATGGATGTAGCTCTTGACACACTAAATGTTGCTGTCTTGGCTGAACAGGAAGAAGACACCTGTGTAAAAAACCTTTCAAGTCAAAGTAAAATGTGAGATTCTTTCTTCAAATTATTGTGCGGAGCAACCAGCATTTCCTTTTGGAAATGGTTTAGGCTAGAGTGTATCTAATGTTCCTTCCATCACAGTTTTCATCTGTCTGCAGCTCCCTGGCTAGCCATTCCCTATTCCTATCCTCCTTCCTATTCTCATCATCTGCTCACGCAGAGCATCCTAAAGACAGCAGCTGATCAGTGCTTCTTTTCAGGCAGTGGATAACTTCTCTGTTCTTTGCAGGTTGTGCAGGAATTTATCAGCGGCTTGGAATCTCACATTAAGGACAGAAACCAGTTCAAGAACTGTCTCTTGCCATGCGCTCCCACACGGAATGAGGGATCGAGGTTAGGGATGATGTATTTTGTCCTCCCCATCAGTCAGAACCCATCTCTACTTGAATGTTGCGTAATGTTGTGCAGACTGGAGGGAAAGGCCATAGCTCCAGCTGATGCATAACAAGAGTTATTTGTTTTTCAAAAAAGTGGCTAGTGTAATACATTGTAATTAAATAACAGCAAGTTTAAAGTGGTAAGTCACTGGGTTTACTAGCTGCTTATGGGCAGCTTGGGCCCCATAGCAGTTGAATAGCAAGATCCACATACTGGAAGGAAATCATCAAGGCTGGTGCAGATCAACTGTTTTGAAAAAATTTCCAGGAGATACAGGTTAATTGCAGAAACTTTTATGTTTCCAGCTCACACTAACCTTGCAGAGAGTAAAATGGTTTAAAGATACAGTGCTTTTTTAATTTTTTGTGCATCCATAGTTACCATACTTCTCTGCTATGGCTTAGTCTGGATAGCTCAGGAATTTCTCTTTTTCAGCAAAATGGGTTGGGAGTTCCTAATTCTGGGGTTCAGTTGCCTGAGGCACTGGTAGTTGAATGTGAACTGTGTGGCCCTCTTCCACTTATTTCCTCTTACTGTGGCCAAATGGAGACCATGAGCTTCATAGTGGAGCTTTCAGTTGCTTTTCCCCAGGCCGAAATATATTGAACAAATGATACAGTCTTCCTTTCTCACAACTGCAGCACTGTGCCCCCGAGTCTTCAGTTTCATTAGGAAGAGGCAGAAAGACCCTGTCACTCTTTGCTGATGCCTATGGGAAAACTTCCTCTCTCTTAAACAGCTGCTGAATTTTGGGCAAAGGCAGCTGAAACCTCCAGCTTGGTTTGACACTGGGTCAGAAATCTTCAGCCAGCATATAAAGTCTTTTATTTAATGCTTCTAATTTGTAAGCTTTCATGTATTTTAAAACATTTGACATTCTCACACAGAAAATTAATTAAGAGACCATTAGTACTGAAAAATGTTAAAACTTAGGCATGTATTTTCCTATTTCACTTCTAAGAGAATTCAGTGCTTAGAAGTCCTGGAAATGCTGTTATGCCTTGCAGTTATGTAGTAACAACCATTTACTAACACTCCTGATGTATTATTACCTCTTGGGCTTGAGGCTGGTTTTGGTATATAAAGGAAGTCATTGTAAGTAGATTTAAAAAAAAGCAATAATGGAAAGAATACAGTCTGTTTTTATCATGTGTTTTTATTACAATAGTAACAATATTTTATCTTGCAGGACTCTGGTGCACTCGTATTGTGAAAGCCTCATTAAACTGCTTCTTGGAATTGAGATCTTACAGGTATGGACACCTTAGTTTGCTCTTTACAGTGGTGTTGATTTGCTTAGGGATCCTTTTGCAGGATTCTTCTATAGTCGAGGACTAATAGAACTGGTTGTGAGGCAGTTGAGGCTTTATCTGGAAGAGTGTCCAATTTCTTGTTTCTTAGAGACAAAAATATGCTCAGGGCCTGAAGCACACACCATTCAAAGGGAGACAGAGGGAACAGTTTCTGAGCTGTTTGTTTGGTATTAAGAAGAGAAGGAGATCTTGCTGTCTTCACTATCTAGTTTCATGGTGTAAAGAAAACAGAGCCAGACTCTTCTCAAAGGCGAACAGGAACAAGATGACAGGTGACAGCATAGGTGGTAGCAGAGGAGATTCTGATAGGATATAAGCACTTTCACTGTGGAGAGTGCTTTCCTTAAGTGCTGGAACAGGTTGCCTAGAGAGGTGATGGAAACTCTTGGAGGCATTTAAAACTTGGAGGTATTTAAAAACAGACAAGACCCCAAGCAACCTGATTTAACCTTGATAGCTAACTATCAAGTTAGCTATCCTGCTTTGAGCAGGAGTTTGGAAGGGATGTCGCCAAAGTTCCCTTCCAACCTAAATTTTTTATGATTAAATTACACCCTGAATGAGGGCCTGCATGGAGCCCATGCACGTAAAAGGACAGAGGCCATCCCAGGGCTTCCTTGGGTGTAGTAGGGAGCTCAGTCTGTCTCCCCCTTGAAACAGTGGTCTCCTCTTCCTGTCACTGCTAGCACTACTGGAAGATGTGGAAAAGGGAAAGGACACTAGGCCCTTCCTTCTCTCCACTTCCTTTGCCTTGTCTTAGGGCACTAGAATAAGCCAAGGAAGGGGAAAAGGAGCATGGAGTCTGGTCTTTGCACAAGAAACATAAGAGCAGTAAGAAGATTCACAGTCTTCCCCCCCATCTGTCTCTTCCCTTCCCCTTGCCTCTTTCCAAATGTTGTAGCTCCAAAGACAACCATATCCAGTCCTGTAATGCAGTTGAAGCTCCTATTCTCCTGACTTTCCTGGCAATTGATACATGTTCCCCATAAAAGAACCATACAAGTGAAGCAAAATGCAGTGTAATAGTACTTAAATTGTACGTTTTTGTTGCAAAGCAATGCTGGCAAGAACAAGTTCTGTTAAGTTGTATTAAAATTACATCAAAGTATATCTGGAGCTGAAGGCAACAAATATCAAGGTATGGCAAGGGTTTGTGGATTTAAATCCTCTTGTAATTAAAATGTTTTAAAAGTTCTTGCCTTAAATACATATTTTTAAATTGCATTTGGGCCAGGATTAAAGGGGGGATCAGACCTTCGAAGGGAAAGGCAAGAGCATGTGGGTGCTGTCTACAGACTTATCTAAAGTTGATGCTTTAGATTTCTGGGTGGTGAAGAGCAACTCAGATGGGTTTGAAGAACAGAGTTTTGTTTGGCCTAGAGAATTATAAGTCCTGCCCAAATGCTTTGCTTGTATTAGATTATGTGGCTTGTTCATGCCACTCTCACCAGTTGTTTTCAGCTTGTGGGCTCTGTACCTCCTTTCCAGCATTAGGGAAGAGATTGCTTATAAAGGAAATATTTTTATTTGTGCTTTTGAGTCTCTTATTCTCTATGCATATTTCACCTATTGTGACAGGCTAGTTCTGATGGCGGTGTTCTGAGCAATGCCACAGCACAAGTAATAAATCATCATCCTAATGTTGTCTTTCTGCCTTTCCTCTAGCCTGCTGTTGTAACGCTACTGTTGGAAAAGATCCCTGAATTCTTTTTTGACATGTGAGTATGGCCTGTCTTCTCTCTGCCTTGAAATTGAATTTCTGTTGGACAATTGCCAGCTGTTCTAACTTTAACCATTACTTCAAGTTTACCCAAATGGATGTTTGTGCTTGTGTTTTTTTTTTTTTCTTCATATATGTATACAATTATTTGCATGGTACCCTTTCTTTAAAATTGGGGTGCATATATCAGAAAAGAAATTTATGGAAGCTGAAATACAGTAATACCTCATGATTCATTATGCCTTTGTTAGCTACGGACGTGAACTTTGGAAGTATTTCAGCAGAGGGACTGTAAAATGTTTCAGAGTTTCAAAAAGATTAAAATAGCTGGCACAGTTTTAGGATGCCGTTAGACACAAACAGATCTCTTTTTAAAATGCAGATTGTGTTCCAGCAAGGAAAATAGAAAAAGCATCCATTGTTTGTTAAATGTAAGACAGCATAGCAGAGATTTTGAGGCGCAACATGGGAAGAATTTAAAAGATGAAGCTCTCTTGCATTTGCCCTAGAGGCAGAAAACTTGCTACACAGTTAGTGGAGCTGATCAAGGGATAGAAAGAAGCTAGGCTATTCCTGATACAGTATTTGTTTCAGTGCTGAGTACCAAGGCAGGATACAAATGCTGTTCATACAGAGGTTGAGTCTGAGAAATTGTCTCACATTGAAATCTCATTAGAGGAGGGTTTAACACAAACAAACGATAACAAGGAATGAATTGTTTTCACCCAAGAGTTCTAAACCTTTTGGATATAAAAGTGATAAGCTGTTAATTGTGCTGTGAACCCTTAAATAAGTCTTAGAAATGGGTGTTGTTACACCTGTCTCTTATCAAGCTGTCAGAAGAGTGAAGCTCTTTCTGTGTATTAATGACCAGTTTAAAAAATGGAAACAATAAAATAGTAATAAACAATCCATTTTGCAGTTGAAGGGAGTTGTCAGGCTGATCCCTTTGAGATCTGGATTGTTCAGCATATTCATAAATGAAAAAGGAACTGAAAAGTGAGGTTATAATTTATGGTAATAAATTTCCAGGATAGTCTAGTCAAAAAGTAATTGTGAAGAATTATAGAGGTTTTCCAGTTCCTCTAAATTTCCCTGTGGCCTTCCTACTTTTTTGGTCTGTCAGTGGGACAAGAAAAAACATTGATTTTGGCTAGTCTGCAACTACACATGCACTGACTGGCCAAGTTCAATCAAGTCTGACATAAAAATGTAGAGTCCTGAAAAGTGACATGGCAATGATGCCTGGACAAGTGAAATTCAAATTACTGTAGGAAAGGTAGGGAGAACTCAGTTTATTCACCCTATCTGGCAACAGCCAGTTCACTAAACACGTATATGCTCATAGAGTGGTATGTCCAAAAGTTACTGAAGAGGGAGGACAGCTTAGACAACGCAGCTGCATAAGCCCTTTTTTCTTAGAAAAACAGACTAAAAATAACGTGGAGTATATGAACACAACAATGAATTCTATTTTAGGTGTTATCACTGAGGAAAGACATCTTGGATGGGTATTTCTTTTTGTTTCTTATTTTTAGTATCAATTCTATGTTTAACAGTAGTCAAAACATCAAACAGAGCATTAGGAAAGGAATTAAGAACAAAACAGAAAACATCATGCCACTGTAAATGCATGGTATGATCACATTTTGAATGTTGTATACAGTTATGGTCAGGCTGTGGAAAAAAAAAATAGGACAGTGTCCATGTAGGAAAAGAAAATTATTTTAAATAGAATAGAATTCTTCTGCTTGTCAAAGAGATAACTGGCAGAGGGTTGATAGGTGTCTGCAAAAGCAAGAAAGATTTCAAAAGGTAATTGAGGAAAGTTTAACCACTATTTCTAACTGTGCAAGGCAGTGAATTTAAAATAAAAAAGTAGAAGTACTTTTTCATATATTGCATGGTCACCTGGTACAGCCAGGTCACACTGCGTGCTTTCTTTTTTGTGCCGTAACTTAGAAAACAGCTGGTGGTAGGGTATTGAAACAGATTGGTGGTATCCCTGCTTTGTATATGAAGGATGTAAGAAGTAGGGTTCTTTCTACATGGTGCTAAAATTTGTAGGGGTCTTAGTGGCATTTTCGTAATGTGTTTTTGAAAGTTAACTTGTGTTTTTGAAAGGTTAACTTGAATTGTATCTCTTGGTCTTGCTCACCAGCAGCAAAGCTTTTGAGTCTGTGTGTAAATCTGACTAACCTGTGTTTCCCTTTTTCTGGAATTTCAGCGTAGGCACCTTTGGGACAAATTTTCCCCGGCTCATTGTCAATCAGTTTAAATGGCTTGACAGGCTTGTTGACAGCCAGGTGGGTACTGATGGCACTGTCACCTGCATGTTTTTCTAGTTAACTCCTGGAGCAGCTCTCAGGTGGGATAAGATCAATGTTGATGCTAATGAGAACTGATGTTAGCTTCATATTCACATCCTGAAGGAGAGATGGTAATTTACTCTTCTTCCTGCTTTCTTATAATTGCCTTCACTGACTTTTGAACATCCCCTTTTCGTTAATGTTTTGCCTCCCATGCTCTAAGTCTCCTTCATGAATTTGTATGTATCCGTATGTATCCATATGTATCCACAGGTGACCCCATTCTAAAACAGTTTGCTGGCAGGAAGTTACAATCTTCTCATGTAATTTTAACAAGAGATATCAGATACGTATAGGCATCTAGGGATTAATTCTCTGTTCCTGCTTTGGTTGTTCTTTTGCTGCTTTCCCTTCCTAAGTCAGTCAGTCTCTGTGGATTACTCTGTACTGGATGGTTGTTCTAAGGGTAGTCCTAGAATGAACTAAATTAAGAAGTCACACTAAACACTGGGAAGCTTGTTGTTGGGTTTTCCAGTTTCCTGTGCTTAGCAAGATGGTTGTATCCTACCTGTAAAATAGTGTTCCATAAAAGTCGATGGATGATTCACTGCTTCAACAGGACAATGAGTTAAGGGACGGTTGGTGTAAATCTAGGCAAATGACTTTCTGAAGGACCTTGTGTGCATGGTACTGTTGCTGTGCTAATGAACTGCTTGCTGGCAGTGAGACCCATGTGTTTTACAAGCATTTCTCTTGTATGCAGGATCTCGTTAAGAAGTTAATGCAGATGGTTGGTGTCTCTCCTGTACCAATTCAGCATGACATTATCACCAGTTTACCTGAGATCCTGGAGGATTCCCAGCAAACCGAGATTGCCAGAGAGCTCAGGTACAGCAGTCTCTTTTGTCTTTTTTTCCTTTTCCTTTTTTTTTTTTTTTTTGTGCTGAACAGAAGAAGACATCATACATTAATGCAGATTTCCCCAGGACTTACTAAAGTAGTAGGAGAACAGTCCATTTGTGTTAACAGAAACATTCACGGACAGCCAGCACTGGCTTAGAACATTTCCTCTGTGCTGTATGCTCTTAAAGACAGCAGAGCAAAGGGTGACCTAATACCAATAGACATTCTCCCAGAGAAAACTCCTTTATACCAACTTTTATATCTGTCCTTTTTATAGTTGATTTACTTTACATAATCATTTTCTCAGTAGTCTTGTCCAGTCTATGTTTAATTAAACACATTAGTCTTTCTAATTCTTATCATTATGCAGATCACTTAAATTTTTGTCAGTGCTAATTATCTTTTCACACTGGTGAACCACACTGGTGGTTACTACTACTTCAGCCTACACCTACAGATGGTGCATCCTATTACTTGTAGCCTCTCAAAAGTAATTGTAGCTTTGTGTTTCCATTGTCAGTCTCACCTCCTAGAAAAAAAATCCATACACAGTTCAGGTTTTTTTGCTGAACAAACTCCTCAGACATCTGTTTCCTCTACTTGTATCTTTGCAAAGCTGAGAATCTAAATAGCAAAAGCAAAGCATATTTATTTGCATGTTCTTGATGGCCTCTACTTACTTCTGACATGGAAAAGTAATTTTTTTTTGTGTAACAAATTAATTAGAGGGCGTAAATAGAGTTATTGGGAAGCAGATTAAAAAATAAAGTGTTGTTTCTTGTAAAAAGAAATGGCTTCTTGCTGGAAGCCAGGCCAGTTTATGTAGGAAGCATTGGTAAATACTTGTCTAATTCTTAGTCTGTTCTGCTGGAGAAAGGATTACAAATTAAGTGAATTTAGTTGAGCTCAGTGTGCCTTTCATTATGTGTTTGTTGAGACATTAGACATATTCAATCCCTGACTTTATGGTAACCTTAATCAAATTTTGACTGTTGGTGGCACGTCAGTGGGACTGAACTGTGGCTGAGATGCTTAGCAATGCAGACCACCACCTTTCCTCTTTGAAGTAGATAGTGCAGAAGGATTTGAAGGCTTCATAGAGCATCTTTGCCAACAAACTTGTCTAAAATACACGTGTGAAGTATCAAAGGTATCAAAATTAAAAAAAAAAGTATGGCAGAAACATTACGATTAGCAACTCCTTCCATCTGATGTTCCAGTACATGGCCATCACGTGCTTAGCCAGTGCATGGATTCCCAGGAAAGGAAAATGAGGTGTAACAGGATCCAGATAAAGCTCCAGGTTCTTTCAACTGAGTGCCTGGGAGCAGAGCTGTTCAGGGGAGTATTCCCTGCTGACTCCTGTTGTCATATGGCTTTGGAGAGGAAACTGCAGAGGAACTAGCCAGAGACTGATCCAAGAGCTACTGTGTGGATAGCTAAATGGCCCTTTCGAAGAGACTTTTAAAGGTCTCAGGAGTCTCTGTTGTAGGTTGTTTGTTGAAGCATCCTTCTCCCATTCCTCACTTTTTCCTCTCCTGAGCAAGCAGAGGTTTGATTCTATTCACAGCTTTGCCAAAATGGCCCTCTGAAATTTTTTTATTACTCATCTCCCTCACTCCCTACCTGCTTTCTAAAATCTGGGTCTTGGAGCCCCACAGGGCTTGTAAAGATCAGAGTCATTAATGTGAAGGCAGTGGAAGGCAGTTCCTAACTCAGCACTTTCTCCCTTTGGTCTAAGAAGCTACTGCAGTACCAGCTGCATCCTGAAGGATGTTTGTTCTAGCCTTGCGTGCTTTTCTGTCCAGAAACTTTAGGAATATTAACAGCAAAATCGGCTAGAAATTATCAGCCAAAGTGGTGTGTGTGGTTAAATTATATACCAGCAATCTCTGTAATTTTTCTATTCGCAGTGGACCCAGGACTTTCCAAATTTCAAATTCTTGCTTGAGGCTTGTACCAAGTTGTTGTCTCTTCTCCCTGTTATTACCAAAATAATATTGGAAATGGGTAGATTCTTCACATCTGCTTCATCAACAAAAATCACAATTCAGCATATTCAGAGAGAAGTGATAATTTATGGAACAAGTTTTCCATAATGCTGGTGGCGTATGTTCTCTGTTGTAGAAATTTTTTGAATAAGCACAAAAACTACTGAAATCCTACAATTTACTAAAGACCCACTCATGGCTTTATTAAGAAGATTGTTTTCTTTTCCTCATGTATCAGTTACTTACTAAAACAGGGCAGACGGCTAACAGTTCCAATCCTGGATGCCCTTTCTCGTCTGGATCTTGATGCAGGACTTCTGGCTGAGGTAAGAGAGTTTTTATTGAGTGGCCAAGCAGAACACAGCCCCTCCTTAGCAACATGAGAGCTAGAGCTATTCTAGTCATTCAAAGTATTTTGCTAAATCTGATTCCTTTAGGCCTACAGATGTCCTGAGCTAGCTGAAACTGTAAAGCAATTAGAGAAGTGAAAATTGTTTTCAGAAACATGCATGAGGGGCTTATTGAGGAGCAGAGAGAAGTTTTTTGGCTGTTACAGTATGCACTCAGAAGTTTCAAACATAGTTCTCTTAGCAAATGCAAAAGCACTTTTTTCTTCTGGAATGAATGTCCACTACCAGCTTAAACCCACTTATTGTCACTGTTTCGTGGTTGTTTTTTTTTTCCTTTTTCTTTTTTGAGGTACAGTGAGCAGACTAGACTACTGTATTCTTAAGTAAAGGCAGGCTGTTGTTTACATCATTGCATGATCATAGTTCTTCTCTGCAGAATGTAGATAAAGTAGAAGAGCTCTTGTGCCTTGGACCTTCTGGGCATGCTAGATTGTTGCACTTCTTGCATTTGGCCTTTGTATGAGTAGAATAAAATTGGTTCATTTGAGTGTATTAAATACTCTTTTACATAGCTCCCAAAGGCTAGTGCTTTATAGCATACTACACCACTTCCATGTTTTTCCCTTCTGAAAGGCAGTTAAAAGATGATGCAGCTGAGCTCTTCTTGGCAGTGCCAGGTGATATAACAAGGGGCAGTGGTCACAAATTCCAGCCTAGGAGGTTCAGGTTGGACATTAGGAAAAAAATTTTCACTAGAAAGGTCTGCAGGACTGATGCAAACTACCAGAGAGTTGGGGGATCTCCATCCCTGAAGATCTTCAGGACCCAGCTAGACAAAGCCAAGGCCAGTCTGATCTAGTATTGGCAGTATTCCTACTCTGAAAAGAAGGCTGGGCTAGAGACCTCCAAAGATCTCTTCTCACCAACATATCTATGTTTCTGTGAACCACAGTCTTACAGCTGACCTCTCTCCTCAGGTGCGTCAGTCTGCCATGACCATTGTGCCTTCTGTAAAACTGGAAGATTTGCCTGGAGTAGTCAAATTCATCCTCCATAACGTCAAGGCTGCAGATGCAGCAGAGGTGCAGTATTCACGCTGTACTAAAAACCAATAAGTGGTCTAATCTAATGTGTGTTTTGACAGAGGCCAGTTGCTTCAGGCACAGGGTTGTATGCTTTAATATTTCCAAATAAAATTTTTAGCACTGCCAAACAAAGTAGAAACTATGTGCCGTCTTTTGATGTGGATTCAGTTGTGCCTTCAGGCATGAGAATTGTAACATCCTCCTTTCTGCTGACTTACAGGTTTTTAATTTGTTCTTAGAGTTTTTATTTATTTTTTCAGTGTTAACATCTTAACTGAAAGTAGTCAAATTATACTGAGTTAAGTTCTTAGACTAAAAAACTGTGGTTAGGTGGCAACTTTAAGCCCTTGAATTTTGTCTAAAAATTTTAATCCTACAACCCTTTTAAGAGGTTTAAATTCCAGAAGTGTTGAAAAGACCTAGGATTGCAATTTGGTAATTCTGTTTTTGTTTTCTCCACTGAGATCTGTTCTAAATCATGTTTTGAAAACATTCCCACTAGGGTGGTTCAGCTTTTGGAGGACTGTTTTCAGTTCCAGATTTAAGCCTCCTCTGTTTTTGGAGTTGCTTTATCTAAATAAAACATATTCAGAATATTTTTTAAATGAGCCAGATGTGTTTTGGAGTCCAGCCTTGCTGAACTATTGAAGATGCTTTTTTTCCACGCTCTAAAGAAACCCCAACTTAATCCAGATGTGGGATGTGATCTGCCCACATATTTCGGGGAGACCACTGTGAAAACTAGAACAATCCAATCTGTGCTGATCCACTAGTATATGACAAAAGTCAAATTGGTAAACTTGCATGCTGCAAGAGTCTTGTGGCTGCCATATCTCTTGCTCTGCTGCTAGATAGAATAAAAGTAGCTCACAGCAGCTTACAGTGGATATAGGTGGGAATTTCATGGAATAACTCTTAAGAAATCCTCTTCATGACATGATGGTGATGAAAAAAGTGCTTGCTAATTCACTTTTAAAGTAAAAATTATTGAGCACAGTTAAATGCTTATGAGTCTTTACAAATACATTAGTTCCTGATCTGTAACTCTAGGGTTATTCTGTGGGGTTGTATTTTCTTTTCCTCAACTTATTTTTCTTCCTTCCTCATAAGTCATAGTAATTTGTACAGGGATTTGTATTCTACAGGTGATTTCTGATCTTCGTAAGAGCTTGGATTTGTCATCATGCATTCTGCCCCTGCAGATCCTTGGTTCCCAGAAGAAGCTTAAAAGCCAAGTCCAGGCCAGGTACTCAAGCATACTTACATGAATCTTAAAGGGTAAGATGGGATGAGAGGACTCCAGCTTTTCTCTGACTGGTCTCTCTGGCACACCTAGTTACATACTTGAACCTAATTTATCCCCGTTCACCACTGGTTATGACACCTTTATTCCTTCCTGCTTGGTGCTAATACAACACATTTGTTAGTCCTTGTCCAGCTAGTTTCCCCATTCATGTGATTCCTTTTGAGCCAGCTGCATCTGTGTTTGCATAGGGTTATACAAGTCCATTTGCAATAATTTTGCTGCCAGCTCATCTCTTTACTTTCCCTCCAGTACATCATTGGTTGGTGCTGCTACCTTTGCTCTCGGCCTCTTCTGAAACTCTCTTCTGAAACTCCCTGTCCTTGCCAAAGCATTCCTTATAGAGAAGTGTTGCTTTAAGTAACTGCTGTGACTTGTTCCTTTTACTGCAATATTCACAATAAGTCTCCTCCTTTTTGATTGTTTCCAGTTCTTCCATGAGCCAAGTAACCACCAGCCAGAATTGTGTGAAGCTACTTTTTGATGTAATCAAATTAGCTGTGAGATTTCAGAAAGATGTCTCTGAAGCTTGGGTTAAGGTCAGATGCACTCTTAGTCTTTTTTTACCTTATGTAGTCGGATCCCTAGGTTGAGCCTGAGCCTTTCTTGTAATCAAATATGATATCAAAAGACAAGTGTTACCCATTTGTTTCACTGATACAAATTTCATTCTGTGTTCCAAGTTAGCTCTGCTTTTTCAGGAGTCTGCTTTCTTCCCCAGTTATGTATTTCAAAGTGCTTTCAAGACAGCTTCTGGGCAGTATTAACTCTACCCTACAGACCCCAAAATTTTAAGTGCGGGATAAACCTGAGTCTACAAGTTTAGGAGAGAATTTTTCTGAAAAAAATCTCAGTTTTTCTATCTGCAAGAGAGCAACAATGTTGAGACTGAGCTTTGTGAAGTTTTTAAGATCCTTGAAAATGAATGTTGGCTGGCATTGTGTTAAATTTCATTTTAAATTGCATTTCAGTGTAAATCAGAAGACTGCATCATGTTCTTAGCCTTTTATTACTCAGTACCTTAGTTCCACTTTTCAAGCCTGATATTGAGAATGTCCTTGTTCAAGCTGAATGTTCATGCTCTTTTTTTTTGGTGCTGGATTCTTTACTATTGGGCAAGACTTGGTTTTCTGTTTTGGGTAGATGTTCTGTTGTGCTGGAGAGAAGTATGTGAACAATATTTCTCTTGGTCTGCCTTTTTCGATTTGTCTTCAGTGCCTCATTTTTGCTGTTTAGCCCTCATGGTTTGAAATGTAGTATTGTACTCTAGCGTAACAGTTTTCATGTTTTTTTGCTCTTAGGCTATTGAGAACAACATGTCTGTATCTGACCATAAGGTAATACTTCTGACTCTGTACTTGTCTCTGGGAGTGTCCCCTTCTAGTGGTGTTTGCAAGGTTTTTTTCCATGGTTGCAAATGGAGAGAATTTTATAGTTGGAGCAGAAACTGCCAGTGATGTTGCAAAGGTGGTTCTAAGGGTATTTGGGTTATTTCTAGTAGAACAGCCATCCATTTATTTTGGTAACTCTTAATTCATCCCTTCTAAAGCCCAAGGGACAGAGTTATCCTGTTTTGATTCTGTCTTGTTGACTACTGAGGTTTTCTGCAGTTGTGACTATCAGAGAGGTGGCTTTTTGAGCTCTTGTTTTTCTTAGTTTTAATTTCAAAGTGTGTAGTTGTCTAGTCTGTTTAATGTCATTTCAGCATAATGATTGGTGGTTATTTCCTCTGGAAAGGTTCTGGATCTGATAGTTTTGCTCCTAATCCATTCTACAAATACCAAGAACAGGAAGCAAACGGAGAAAGTATTGAGGAGTAAAATTCGACTTGGCTGCGTGCCAGAACAGCTGATGCAGAATGCCTTCCAAAATCATTCACTGGTCAGTGCTGATTCTGCTTCAGGACTCCCTCTTCTCTTTTATCCCTCAAAGATCTTGTCAGAAGATCGTTTAGCCCTTTATATACACCTACTGCTGTAGTTACTCTTTTTGGTAATTGATCAGTCTCCAAAAAGGCATATCGTCTGTTGTAACTGTCCTGTGGTTTTCTAGAGATGAGCTCTCCTTGGAACTGGATGGGCTTCTTATTTTGATGCAAAAACTCTTGACCTTGATGTGCTCCAGTCCAGGATCCATCCTTTGTGTTCCTGACATGCTGCTGTGTCCCACAGTATTTTTAGAAGTTCATATGTTTGTTTACAATTTTTCAAGTACAATGTTTTCTAGGTCTAGATGTGTATGTATATTGGGTGTATGTTTGTGTAGTACTATGAGAAAACTGAAAGGATCAATGAAGAAGGACAGACAGTGCTGTTAGTCAGGAGGTGGGTGGCAGATGAGAAACACTGAGTTATGAATTTAAAGTGGCATAATTAAACTACATTAATGCTTTAATTAGGTACTCTTATTCTGAATAAAAGTGGCTTTAATTCAGTTTTAGTTTAGTTCTCTTCTAGAATAAGTTAAGATGAAGTAAATTAGGTCACTTTACATCTGAATAAGAGCTTGTTCAAAGGAGCTCTGTGTGACAAAGCTCACTTTAAAAGTTAACTTAGATTTTTCTTAGTATTTTGATGTAATGGAACCCTTGTATTAAAATAAGGCCAAGAGCCTGTCTGCCCTGGGGATTTTATTTAGTAGTGCATTGTTGTAAAGTGACTTCCCTGGTGTCACCATAAGTGATATGCTATTGTGAGCTCTGCAGCATTTCAGATTGGGTTCTTAATCAATCTGTAAATTATTTGTGTGGACAAGGTTAGAGGAAACCCATTCTGGTGTGCCGTATCTGCTCTTGTTGCCCATTTCTGCTAGAGAGGACAGTAAGCGAATTCAGGAAAACACCTACTAAACTAGAGAAGCACTTTCAGGATGAGATGTAGCACATTCTTTCCATCAGAGCTGGGAGTATTGAAAACAAGCAGCAGTAATCCTTCCTCTTTCATGTTTGTATTTCAGGTCATCAAAGATTTCTTTCCTTCAATCCTAGCACTTGCTCAGATGTTCCTGCACTCTACACACCCAGCCATGGTTTCCTTTGGCAGCTGCATGTACAAACAAGCATTTGCAGCCTTTGACTCTTACTGTCAGCAGGTATGGTAGGATGGATGGCATCTGTTTTCATTTGTGTTTATTTTTAATTTATTTGCATTTTATCCTAGAACGTATGTCATGATCCTTGAGGCAGGAGGAAGCTTTTGGAGAGCTGTAGAGAAGTCCAAGCAGAAGTTGGGGAAGAATCACAGCAAGGCTCTGGTAGCTAGCAGCTCAAGCACAGAGACTGCTGAGAGAAGCAGGGAGCAAACAGGCAGGCCTCAGAGGTGGCGGAAAGAAAAATACTTAAGGTGCAGTGGGGACCGTGCTGGGTTTGTTGTAATTCAGAAAGCAATCAAGGTGTCTGAGATCTAGCTTGGAAGCCTGGACTAGCCCACAGGGTCGCAGTGAGCAGAGATTTGTTCATAAATTCTTCTCATTTCTGTTGTCTTACCTAGTCACTTTGAGACTCCCCTATTTAAAAAAGCCATTATTATAGTTCATATTGAAACTTTTTTTCATTTTCCTTGGAGAAGTTGTTGTGATGAAAAATGTTGAGACAGATCCCTCTTAGAACTCTGACCAACTGGCAGTCCTTCCGCATACTCTTTGAAATAATCACAGACCAAACTGTTCTGAGTTCCCATAGACAGGCTGACATCAGAAAACTTGGGGATTGAAGACAACTGTACACAGGCTTCAGAATGTATTTTTACTTTTTTGGGGGCATGGTATGATTACAATTAAGACTTTTTCCAACATTGCATCTGTACTACTTGCTATAGCAAACTTAAACAAAAACCAGCTGAGAAAAACCTGAGACATGAAAGAACACTGTCATCAGTACATCTGCAACAAGCTAGTGAGTCTAGTAATAATACTATATCGGGAACTGCAAAAGAGAATGGCTGTATTAGCAATACTGCCAGTCTTTAATGAGTGACATAGGAAGACTCAGTGCCACAGAGAGTGGATGGGAGTGGATAGCGATCCCTGTCCAGAAGTTAGCTGAAGTGAGACCGTAAAAGATTTGTGAAACAAAAATGTCAGTTTTGAACTGCTGTTGGTGAAGAGAGTTGAGACATTGGAACTGCTGTAGTTAGAGCAGTGATCCTGGGTAAGGTGCAGCATTCTACATGCCTAAGAAAGCAAGATGGATTTTTATCATCTTATGTGTTAGTCACAGTAATGGTAGCAAAGAGCAGAAGTTGCAGGAGCATCAGCAAGCAGGCAGGAAAAATTGATAAAGAGAAACTTCATGGAAGCAGCCAGTTTTGAAAAGGAAACAAAATATAGACTCAAGGGGAAAGCCAGTATTGTAGATATTAGGACTTAGCGTGCTGTGAACTGAGAAGGGAGTTAGAATAACATGGTTCAATTTTGGTATGATTATCTGTACCCGATCCATTTATTTTATATAAGCAAAACAGGGCAGACCTCTTTCTCTTGATATTTCACTATGGGTTTTTTTGTTTTTTTGTTTTTCCTCAGGAAGTTGTGAGTGCTTTGGTGACTCATATATGCAGTGGAAATGAGGCAGAAGTGGATATTTCTCTGGATGTGCTCACTGATTTGGTGATTCTGCATCCATCCCTGCTGATGCGGTATGCCACTTTTGTGAAGGTAATGTATCTTTTCTGGGGGCGGGCTGCATTTCAGGACCCTTGTACTACTTCGTCCCAGATCCAGAACAGATCAGCACTTTCTAGAAACAGAGTGAATGGAGCAACCACTGTGAAGCAAACTGTCCTGAAAAATGAAGTGATCAGAAGGAAAAAGTGTCTGCTATGAAAGGGTGTGCTGTAAGATAGGACTGTGATTTTTGAGAGGGAGAATTGAAATAGAAAAAGAGAAAAGTTACCCTTCCCTGTAATTGGAAAATGCTTAAATCACAGATATGGAATGAAACCTATGATAGAAGGAAAATGATTTTTAGGTTTGTCTTTATTAATATCAGCTATTTCAAATACTCAACAAAAACCTGTCTCCCTTGTGGACCGCCCTGCTGCCTCCTCTGCCATGTTGAAAGATTGACAGTACTTTTGAATCATAAAACAAAGCTCATGGTGGGGACAGGAAAGGATTCGTGCCCTAAAACTGAAAAGAAGGCAGCACCCAATGGGGAAAAAATATTGGGTTTTTGGCTCATAAGAATGCCCAAGTAGGGTCTGGCCTGACAAACAATTTGTTTCCAAAAATAGTAAAAAGTGGAGGTGTAAGGGAGAGCAAAACAGCAAGGCAAGGACATAGTGATACTTTCCTTGAATACTCTCCCATCTGTGATGATTTGTAGTTTAAGGACATCCTGTATTTAAGAGCCCTTGATGAGTATGAGTCCATGTATTCCCCACTACCCCATTGACTCTGGGCTTTTTCTGAGCCCATTTGGTGGCAGGGGATTATGCAGTTTAAGTATGCACTGTGTGAAAGCTGCATGCTTTTTGCATGTTTGGATGGTTGATTGTTAAATTTAAATTGCTTGATTAACATATGCTAAAAAGACATTCAAGTCTGCCATAAGAAATCACATGCAATCTGTCGAACATTCAATCTGTAGGGTAAGGGAGAAATGGGACTCGTCTGCCTCCAGACAGAGGGAGGATGAAGTAAGGACTGAGATTTGAAAGCAGTTCTTGAAAGAGGCAGCCCTCAAACTCTTGCTCTTAATTGAATGCGTTGTCGAAAGTGTGGTGGGGGAGCACTTGCTCTCAGCAGTCCACTGAGATCATCTGATCTTCCTCCTGACCTTGTTTGCACGTTCTTGTGCTGGCTGATCATCTATTGGTCACGGTTTCTATGGGCCAAACTTTGATGCATTAGCAAAGCTTTTATGTGAAAGACATTAATCAATGCTTTGGCAAGACCTAAAGATCAGGCTGTGTACCATGTTTGACGTGCATCTTGGAGGTGGTTGAGACACTTGAGCCAGTTACCTGCAAAAAGATCTGTAGAGCCGCAGATGCCTGGCTTACACAGGGCTGGAGCATCTTCAGCAGAGAGAGAATATGCATATTTTAGCAAGAATCATCTTCCCAGACTGCCATTTTTTAATCTTAAAATGGTGAATTTTCTTGGGGGTAGCAAAAGGAGTTATCTAATCCTGCTGTCATCCTTGTCAAACTCAACGCCTCATTCCAAACTGTTCTTAAGGTTTGACTAGTAGTAGGAGAAAAATAATGTTAGCAAAATACCAGCCTGGTGGCAGGAAAGCTAGCATTGTTCTGGGAAACAATGGAACTGTTTTCTCTGACACACTGGACAAATGGTTAAAGGCTTGGCCATTACAGGGCTTGTAATGGAAATATTAGCAAAATAAGTCATGTTCATTTTGTCAAATACTTTGAACCCTGGGACCAAATCTGTGAGAGAAGCTAATCAGCTGTCAATAGAGGGATTGGAGCACTCCCAAAATGCTTGTGGTAGCCTGTGTATTCTTCTCATTCAGCCTCTGAAACAATGAGCTGCTGTAATTGAGGCCAGAGCAATAATTTTGCATGTATGTTTATTTAATTGAATGTAGCTTTTTCTTGCATGTACAAAAAAGGTAAAGTTAATTGGCTTCTCTGTGATTTACAATTGGTATATTGTTGGGAATCTGGGAAGGACTTCTTGAAGTATTTAAGTTAGTTTGTGGTTTCTCTCTTATAGACCATTTTAGACTCTACACAAAAACTGAATCCGTGCCAGATCCGGAAACTTTTCTACATTCTCAGCATGCTAGCATTCAGCCAGAGGCAAGAAGGAAGCTATATTCAGGTGAGCAGAGGCACAGGAGGAAGGAGTATAGGCTGTGTGTGATCAGATAAAAGTCTTTGAGATTTTTTGTTGTTGTTGGTTTTTTTCACAGTGAAAATGTCTGGGTTTAAAATCTTCCTACTAGTTGTGGGTATGCTTGTACACACTTGCTTGAGACCACAAAGGAAAAATTTTCAGTATCTTGGAGACAGTGCTCTTGTTTCTCCTCTCTTCCTGCTTAGTCTGTGGCACGTAAAACACGGCATGCCTGTAGCCATTTCAGGTCTTCTCACTTCTCACTCTCTGCTGCCCAAGTTTTTCAGCTGTGTGGCAGGTTTAGCTCCTGGCTGAACTGCTCTCCTCTTTGACTTTGCCCCAAGTCTTTCTTTCCTATGTGTGACTTGTGATAGTTGCCTTGGCAATACACAAGGTGGAGAAGTGTCCTGCTCATCGCTTGCTTGAGTTGTGGAAAGAATGGGCAAGAGTGTAAGCTCTAGAATTTATTCTGAGCTGAGAGTTTGTGACTGTGGAGATCCAGGGATGGCAGTTTAACTCTGTCCTTGGTGGTACCAAAGACTCTAGGGCTAGGTCTCCAAAGAAATCAGTATCCTGGAAACTGTCTTCCTCTTTGCCTTCTCTTAACAGTGCTTCTAAACCAATGTCTCTTAGATGCCAGAATCACTCCAGACAGGTGAGGCATTTGTCCTAGCACTGCACATGTCATTCCAGAGGCATCTTGCCTAGCAGAGGTCAAGAAAAGATGGCATAACCATCCTTTTCTCTGCTACCAGTTTGATCACCTGTCTTGTTGGCACTGGTTGTGTAGCGTATCTCAAACTTCCATCTCCTCTGCCTCAAGACCACTGTCTGGTTAGAGCTAATGCTAACTCCTTTTCAGGGAGGCCTGGATCCCTGAGTATCTTTTTACAGACCAGCCTCCTCCTTTGCCAGACTGTTCAGACAGTTGTCGGGCCAGATATTCTGGGACCTACTGATAGGGACAGCTAATAAGCATCAGTGTAGCCAAGGCAATTTTGATTCCATGACATGTTTCAATGGCCTGTGAGATCTTTGTCACTTCTATGAAGCTGCTTCTGAGTTCACTCACATGCTCTCTTGCAGTCTGAGAATGCTCCTCCTCATGACAGGGTTGCTGAATTGTTCTCCTCTTCAGAAGATCCCCGCTCTTCTTCAGCAATCACTGCTTAAGCTAGCCACAAGACTGTTGCTATTTGGCTAAATTAAGCAGCTTTTCTTTTTAGTGCCTTCATTGGTCCATCCCTTTCTCGTACTTTGAAATCAATTACTTTTACATCTCTGGAAAGTGAACTTTCTCTTGACTTTGTTCAGGGCCCACTTGGCGGCCCTCTCCCATGACTCTCTAGTTAGCTAAGGTTTCTGCCTTTTCTTGCCTCCAATTTGTAAATTTAAGGGATCGAGCAGAACAGGTCAGAGATGCTATTCTGGACCATCTTGGTGGCTGCTCTATTTGAGCCTCTGGTTACCTGTTCTCTCCTCATTTCTCCAAGATGGAGGCTTTCTTGATTATCTTTCATCTGTTAGCAGTGTGGGTGCACTGTGGATGTCTGTGGCTAATCTGCCACACACTTCTGTGCTTGTCTTCAGTCTTTTCAGAAAGTATCAGACTTCTCCACATCCAGAAGAGCAGTCTCCCAGCTTTCTGGAAGCATCACACTTCTAGGGCTGAGTATGCTTCATACCATCAGTGTCAGGAGACCTCTTAGTCTATCATTAGTGGTCCAGACTTTCAGAAGTCTCCAAAGCTGTTTGTGTCCATTTTGGGAAAGTGCAATTGATTAGCCACTTTGGCACAACTGTTACATGTAGAGCATACTGCACTGAGACCTGCCATGGGCTTGCAGAGCTGCTTCAGAGAAGCTTTTACAATTGTGCAGTCATGTTTACTCACACCCAAAAGACAAGGGAGGCAGCCATGAGGAGTGTTTTGATCCCAGGTATCTGGTGTGCGGCTATCTAGAGCTCTCTTTGGACTTTCACCAAAACCTGCTCCATCCCTGAGCCTCCTGGAGCTGACAGTGTTTCACAAGGCAGCTCTGGAGCTGCTGTTTGTGTGTGAAGGGCCCCAAGACCATGCACCAATTTTTTTATATTCCTCATTGATGAAATCTGGACCAACTACACACTCTGTGTATTAATTAGGGCAAAGTCAAAGCAAGCCATTTTTAATACTGTTTGCAGCTTTATCTAGAGTTGTGAGCAGTATTTTCATGATAAAGGGCATCACTGAATTTGCTTTTATTGGGATTACAGCTTTATAAACAATCTTACAACCTTTGGAGATGACATTAAGTGAAGATGCTGATAGCACTGTGACTGATGCTCCTAAGTGCCTGTGTGATGACAGTCCGTGTCTTTCTCTTTAGGATGACATGCACATGGTGATCAGGAAATGGCTCTCCAGCACTGTTCCTAACCATAAACAAATGGGGATTATTGGTGCTGTTGCCATGATAGGCAGCATGGCATTAAAAAGGTGAGAGAGAATGTAGAAAAACTGAATTTAATATTCTTTAAGGCCATGCTTGGTGAGGGGGGCATTGCCATCTAGCTTAGGCAGATCTTAGTCAAATCCAATAATTTAAAAGTCTATTCTGAAAATTGCAGTGTTTTGTGTTGCAGCTTGTTTAATACTGCTCTCCTGCTGCTAATTTTGAAGGCATCCTGAATTTCTCGTTAATGCTTATTCGTGGATGTCTTGACTGGCACCAGCAGTGCCAGTCAGTTCTATTACTATACCAGTAAGTTCTGTTCTTTAGAAAAAGATCTGGACACTATGATGCACTGACTGCAAATCAGTTTCTGACACTTAGGCTCTATAGCCTAATGTGCTCCATGTTTGAATACAGGGAAATCTAAAACAGAAGTGAGAAGAAAGATTGTTACTGCTGTGCTGGGCATTAGCATGACAATTTCTGAAGTATTCGGTAAATTATTGACAAGCAATGTTGATAAACCAGGCAAGCTGTGACAATGATTAAAGCACTTGGAACATAAAGATTCGACCGGTGTTGGGAAACCTTGCTTAGCTCACTCATTTTGCACTTCTTTATAAAACGCTTTTGCTTTTTATTACACGGAGAGAAAAGCCCATCTTAGCTCCAGCTCCACTCAGTGGACTTCCTGATAACTGCTCCCATAGCACTGACAGCAGATTTGCTAATTCAGAGGCAGCAGTTTAAGTCTCAGATTTCAAGAGGAGGTTTAGAAAATCCTAAAATGTAGACTACAGGCAAAAAAAAAAAGTGCCTCAAGACACCTTCAGTGGCAGGTAATTTGCTGGATAAAATGCACACAGATAATCCCAGCTGGTGGATCATGTTCTGTGCTTCAGGAAAAAGGAGAAAATCCTCCTGGAAACTGTCTGTTTGGTCTGTAGAGAAATTCCTTCCCAACTCCCAAGTCTGATCCAAGCACGTGGGGAAAATTTGCCTGCTGGCACTTGAGAAGGATCTTTGCAGCACATTGGATCTTGGTGTACTTTACTCAGCATTCTCTCTGATTTCTTAGAAACAGATTGGAGGAGACAGGCTCAAAAGCAAAATTATAAGAGGAAAAACTACCCTTCTGAACCCTGCAAGTAAGCAGCAGGAATTTGATTAGTTGTCCAAATGTACACCTGCAGGTATTAGAAACAGACTGAGGGTAAGGTGAGGCACTATGACCTTTGGAGGAGGTGATGACTAGAGGACTAAGGTTTCCATAGGTTCCAACAGGTTAGAAAAAACATATCCTTGAAAACAAACCTTGTCCTGAAGGTGCTAAACAACAGCAAGTGTTTCCTTAATAATGTTTCAAAGTGCATCTTTTTCATGTGTAATTCTTCAATTTCTGGAGAGGGAACCCTGTCTGTGTGTAAGTGGGTTTTGCCCTAAGTGTTACAAAGCAAAAACAGGATTATCAATTGCTTTCAGAAATGAAGGAGATGGTTCACTGGAGAGATCAGAGCTGAACAGCGAGAATGACGGGCAGGTGAGTGCCAATAATGAGTAATGCTGCAGGCAGTGTGGGAGAAAGGGGGGATATGGAGATTTGGCTGGAGGCACAGCCTTGGCAAAGAAATATAGGTCTGTTGGGAGTTATATCTAGTGGGCCTAGGATTGTTGCATGTTGCTGCAGAGCCAAGAATCTGAAAAATGGCTTTAGAGAAACAAGGGTCTATGTTTAGATAGCACTCACTGGTTTTGCCAGCCCAGGACAAGCAGTAGTGCAAACATCTAGTGAAAGTCTCCTGTCCAGACTTCATTTCAAACATAAATGAGAGAAACAGGGCAATTTGGCTTAAGCAAAAGACAACTTCTGCCTTTCCCTGAGCTTGGCAGCAGTGCGTCTCAGGTCATCCAGAGAAACCACTTTCACTGTACAGGATTGGCCTAGCCAGCTTTTTCCTTTATTCTGTTAGAACCATCTTCTAGGGCTGGTTCCCTATTTAATGATGGCTCTGGGTAGACTCCTGTGTATTATTCCATGGTGGATCATGGCCAGGTTCTTAAAAGGCCCATATTCTTTGTTAAAACTGGGTCTCTGTAAGACTGACACCATGGGCTGTTACCCCATAGCTGAAGCTCTTGGACATCCTCAGGGTAAATTAATGTAACAAGGGCAGGTGATCAAGGTAAAAGCTTCAGGGTATCCATAAACTGTACCCATTTGCATAGGCTGCTCTTTCTCTTTCAGCTTTCTACCTTGTTGGACCTTGTGGGCTTCTGTTGTGAGCAAACACCAGAGGCCTTGGCTTTGTACTATGATGAACTCGCCAACTTGATTGAGAAGCAGAGGGGGAATTTGGACCTGCAGCTCCTGGTACGGTTAGAGTGGTTTGAACCTAATCACTTAAATGAATTCTTCAGAAACATGCAGTTTTTCAGGTGTTAGTAGGATGGGGTCAATCTGAGGATTTCACTCCAGTCTGAGAACTTTTTCTTTGTTATAGGCATGTCTAAGATTCCTGTAAGAGACTGATTAGATACAAAATCCACTTTCAGCTCTCTTTTTTTGGATTCTGACAGATTTGCTCCTTTCCCACTGTGCTTTAATGGCTTCATTTATATGAGCTTTTACATGACAGCAGGAAGGAGGGGAGCCTTTTAAAGGAAATTAAATGACATTTCAGAGTATGCAGTTGAGGTTCATAGATAAAACTTGAAAGAACTTTCAGCTTGGTATTGAAATTGGCTTCCTGTTAGACAGTTAAGGCTATCTGATGTCTAAGCACTTGGAGGAGCCACAGTGAGGAATTATGGCAATAGGAAGAAATTTGCGGAGGCCGCTGGGCACCTCTTCCTTCTTGCTAGGAGCTCTTTTGCATGTGTGCTGTGCCTGCCAGAAGGGTAGAAAGTCATCCTGGGGCCTAGGAGAGCATGAGAATTGTTGTAGAATTGATCTCTCTTGGTGGCATCAGGCTTTGTGGTGGCACAGCACCATTTACACCTGCTGGTTACAGAGAGGAGGAAGTATATTTTAGTATGAGGGAAGGTGACTAGGGAGTTGTGAAATGCTGACAGTCACTCGAAGTAGCTCCATACCTGAGGTTAGAAATGCCAGTCTCCTGAAATGTAGCTGGTGTAGACCTTTTTTGGTCTTTTCATAATTTGTTTGTCCAGACTTTGTCACACCTATTAATTTACTTCTTCCTTAATTGTTGCTAACAATGAAGTGTGTGAAGTATGTGGGACACGTTAGGTGAAACAAAACTTTGCCAGCACTTTATAGCTCTTCACCCTGATGATCAGTTCTTAGGACAGAGAACTTTCCATAGCTGCTTTCCTCTTCCAGGTGGCTGCTCTGCCTCTCTGTCACATTGGGGAGCTCATAGGCAAGCCCACCTCCGAAAAGCAGGGAGAATATTGGTTGTGCATACTTGGTAATGTTTCCTAGTTTTGTCTCTAAAGGTCAGGCCCTGGTTCTCCTTGCAGGTTGTGGGCTTCGCTCCTGTGACTGTTCCGGGCACTTTCTTGGCCTTATCTTCTGCATTTTCCAGTTCTGCTGTTGCAGCTTTCTTCACTGAGCCCCTTTGCTGAGCAGGTTTTTTCCTCTCTTAATAGGACCACTTTGGGAAGAGTTTGGTGGAGAACTTTCCCAGTGACTTTGTGGTGGATCTCAACCCCACAGTGGATGGGTATGCTAAACGCAGGCTCAGTATTAATAATGTTTCTGTTGTCGAGAACTGTGTTTGTCAACATGATGATCCCCTCAACTAATTTTTGTTTTCTTTCCCTGCAGTATGTTCTTGTTCCCATTGAAGTCTTTGTATAATCTGGATGAAGATGAAAGTCAGGGAGCAATTGCTATTAACCTATTACCGTTGGTGTCGCAGAGTGAGCTTGGCAGGGTCAATGATGGAGTGAGTAACCCAAGTAAAAGGTACTTTGACACTTACACTTTGTAATTGTTTCATAGTTAAAGAAATTGTGTTTTCATTTGGTGCAACGTGTTGTGCACAACCCTGCCTGCCAAAATGCCTGATTAGGACCTGGGTGGAGAAGTTGTTTCCTGTGTTCTTGTCCTTTTTCTGTTGTTAGACCTATCTGGACATGTCTAGAGATATAAGGATGTGATTGGGAACTGGCAGTCTGTTCTGTCTCAGGCTGTCTAGGTGATCTTGAGTAAATAATGTTGGGTCTCAGCCTTGTGTTCCAACTGTCAAATGAGACAAATGTTTCCTATCTGTCAAATAGCTCTTTCTTCTAGTGTTAGTGAAATACTGGGGACCATGCTCAATACCATATTGAGTGGATAGGCAACTCTGAGGTAGCAAAATTCATTTTTTGACCAACGATTCTCAGGCACCATCACCAAAGTCTTAGTGTGTGTCAATAGCACATGACTTGGGCAGAGAGGAACCTCATGAAGTTTAACAAAGGGAAGTGTAAAGTCCTGCACCCAGGGAGGAATAACCCCATGCACCAGTACAAGCTGGGGCTGACCAGCTGGTGAGCAGCTTTGCAGAGAAGGACCTCGGGGTCCTGGTGGGCAACAAGTTGAACATGGCCCAGCAAGGTACCCTTGTAGCAAAGAAGGCCAACAGTATCCTGGGCTGTATTAGGAAGAGCATTGCCAGGTGGTCAAGGGAGGTGTTCCTTCCCTTCTACTCAGCACTGGTGAGGGCACATCTGTGGTGCTGTGTCCACTTCTGGGCTCCACAGTACAAGAAAGATGTGGACCTGCTGGAGCGAGTCCAACAAAGGCCACAACAATGATGAAGGGCCTGGAGCTTCTGTCACATGAGGAGAGGGTGAGGGAGCTGGGACAGTTTAGCCTAGAGAAGAGTAGGCTCAGGGGGAATCTTAAAAATGTTTATAAATATATGATGGGAGGGTGTAAAGAAGATGGAGCCAGACTCATTTCAGTGGTGCCCAGTGACAGGACAGGAGGCAATGGGTGCAAATTGAAACATAGGAAATTCCATCTGAATGTAAGAAAACACTTCTTCGCTGTGAGGGTGGCTGAACACTGGAACAGGTTGCCCAGAGAGGTTGTGGAGTCTCCATCCTTTGAGATATTCAAAAGCCAACTGGACACAGTCCTAGACAACCTGCTGTAGGTGACCCTGCTTGAGCAGGGGGATTGGACCAGATGATCGCCAGAGGTCCCTTCCAGCCCCAGCTATTCTGTGATTCATTCTCACCCTTCAGTTGTACCTGGACTGTACTCCAGACCACAACCACAAACATGCGGCCACAAGTGAAATTTCACTGAGAAACAAAGACTTTGTGGTTGGGAGATGGAGTAAAAAGCATCTAAGAAATAAAAACATCTAATGAAACAATAGGGTATCAAAGTTAAAAATAATAAAAGGATTTTTTTAACTGGGACCTTCATATCCTGCAGAATTTATTGCCACAAGATTTGGTTGAGATTTTAGATGTGCTTGAAAAAGGACACGACCATTTCGTATCAATAACAAGCAAATATAGCTACTTTATTTGTATCTATAGAAAAATGTTAATTTTCCTCACTCAGAATGTGAGCAACAGAATGCTAGAAAACGTTAAAGAAAGTTTCTCCACTGCTCACAACTGTCTTTTGTGTAATTTCGTATACTTTGATTTCTATGAGAAACAAATCTGACTCCATTTTTGGTTAAGTACAACAGGTTTTTTTGGCCTTTATGCTTTTCCAAATAATTGGTGATCATAGGTATTTGTTTTTTTTCTTTGTTCATTGGGAGCAAAGACAAGGAAAACAGTTTAAACATGATACATTTCCGCTGACTTTCAAAAAGCAAAATAGAAGGCATAGACAAGGTGGTGTGGAAGGACAAGGGACACAGGGATAAGTGATGGGTGTCCTGAATGTACGTAAAAACATACAACCTGCTCCACTTCTGTTTTTTCCAGGGTAATATCGCCAATATGTCTGTCACCCTCTTTCCGATTGCTGAGACTCTACACTGGAGAGCAAAACAATGGGAGCCTGGAGGAGATTGATGCCTTGTTAGGTATGGGAAATGGACTTTTAGCAGAGCCCATCTGGCTGACTTTTTCTTGTCACAGATCTGCAAAGACTTCCTGCTGTCATGGGAAAAGCTGTTCGGTTTGTGAGGTAGGCTCAGGCACTCTATTGCCTGCAAAGTGGAGGGGAGGCAAAGGAGACAACTGCTCTGTCTGGAGATGGAGTGACTGGGCTTACTCTGAACGATTATTGGCATTGATACAGGCACTAGGAAGATATATTGTCCACACAAAGACTGAAGGATCAGAGTAGGGGGAGCAAAACCAGTCCAACGCATCCTCTTCCTGCTCTTTCCCAGGTTGCCCCCTCTATCTGACTGACCTGGAGGTTGAAGGGAAGCTGGATTCTCTCTCCAAGCAGGAAAGGGAATTTCTGTGCTCTCTTCTGTTCCACACGCTCAACTGGTTCCGTGAGGTGGGTAGAGTTGGTCTGGAGTCTGGTCTGCAGGTTTTGGAGCAGCACTGAGGAGTAGTGCTTAGAAACATTAGCCTTGGGCTTCAAAGGTGCAGTTCTTATTGAGGAAGAGTCTTGCCTTTGGGAATTTTTTCCAGCAAGATCTCAGTGCTCTCTCCACCTTCTTCTCTTTGCTACCATTTAACCTGTATGCTGCTCCTAGCAGCAACTGCACTGTTCTTGGGCAGAGTCTCAAAGCACTGCGTTGCAGATGTGTTTTCTGCCTGCTGCTCAGCTGCAACCTGTGCACTGTGGCTCATTTGAGTATATGAAAATGAAATTCAATACTGCAGGCAGGATGTCATAAACCCCAAATATATCTCAACTATGAGGAAAGTGGAAGCCCCAGTAGGAGAGTGGGGCATCAGAAAGAGAGGTCAGTCTCTCCATATTGTATTAACAGAAGAGTAGCCAGCAGGTCAAGGGAAGAGATTGTTCCCGTCTACTTGGAATGTGTGAGGCACCCTCTGCAGTACTGTGTCCAGTTTGGGGCTTCCCTTGATATCCTTGAGTGAGTTCAGCAGAAGCTGCCAAGATGATGATGAGCTGGAACACACAAGATATGAGGAGAGGCTGGAAAAACTGGGTTTGTGGGAAGGTGAGAACATACTGTGGTCTTCTACTACCTAATAGGAGGGTATAGAGAAGATGGAGCCAGATTCTTCCCAGAGTTGTGCAGCAAAAGGACAAGTGGCAACAATCACAATTTGGAACATGGGAAATCCTGACTAGATAAAAGGAAAAACTTTCATCATAAGGGTGGTCAAACACTGGAACAGGATTGTGCTCCACTTCCACAGAAGTTGAGATCTCCATCCTTGGAGATATTCGTGCTGCACTGCAAAAGGTCCTGAGCAACCTGTTCTAGTTGACCCTACTTTGAGCAGGGTGTTGGACTAGAGGCCTGCAGAGGTCCCTTCCAAACTAAATTCTTCTGTGATTCTGTGCTTTGTTTTTTACCTCTCTGAGCTTATAGAACACTGAATAGCAGTGACTTCAAGCAGATTTGTACCATGTATTTGCTAACATCAGAGGCCAGTTGGTATGTTCCTTGCTAGGGTTATCCTGAGTATATGAGCAGTGTCAGAGAACCAGCTAGGTTGGTGTAGTTCCACATCCCAGTCCTCCCTGTTCCTGCTCTTCTCATGAGACTGCTTCTTTCTTGGCAGACTGGGAAGCTGAGGAGTCTCCAGTGCCACAAGCAGCACTGAAACCTGTCAATGTGCACTGTATAGGAGAACTTGGCCGGCACAGATACCTTCCTCTCCATTTTCAGGGAGCCAGTGGGCATTAAAAGCTCTGCTTTTTCCCCGAATGCAGGAAGCCCTTCACAGATGTATGCTTCTGCAAGTTCTGTCCCTCTAAAACTTGTTCCTTCTGGACATCGCAGTTTTACCTCTGTGCAACTTCTGAGCCATTCCCCAAAGCCCTGAAATGTTCTTCTAGGCAGATGCCTGTTTCTTATTACTGGAGAAAACCCTCTCTCTAGAGGAAAAAAAGAGCTGTCTGCTAGCTCCTCTTCTTTTGTTAAAACTTGACCTATAGGTTCTGCCCTATTGCTCCTCATAGATTGTATCCGTTATGTCCATGTTATCTTCTCATGGGCTTCTGAAGAGCTTTGTTCATGCAGTCTGGGTTGGGTCACACAGGTCACTTGTGCTAAATGTTGTGTGCTTATTTGGTACGTGTGGATGTTACTCTGAAAACAAAAAGTAGTAAAAGTGGGTAGAAATCTCTCTTATTCGTAGTAGGTTTGGTTTGTGTCTATAGGTTGTAAATGCCTTCTGCCAGCAACAGGATGCTGAGATGAAGGGGAAAGTTTTGACTCGTCTACAGAACATCACAGAGTTGCAGAATGTGCTGGGAAAATGCTTAGCAGGTGAGTTGGTACCAAAACACAGATTCAGCACAGATTAGGTGAAGCAAATGTGCAGCTGACTGCAGTTGAGTTACGTTCATATACTGAGTCCTGTTATGAAGAATTTGTATGTTCTGCATCTGCCCCACCTGCAAAGAGAAAGGTATTGGCTAAAACATCAACGAAAGAAGTATATGCTGCACGTTTGCAGCGGCTTAAGAGTTCATGCAGCAACAGCTACTATTTTCAATTTGTCTGAGTCCAAACTGCCCTTCTTAATTACCTCCTCAATGGCATCTGTGTATGTACCTTCAATTTCTCTTCAACTATTCCCAGATGGGCTTGACAGAATCTGCTTGAACATGGTGGATACTGGAATAAACCAGCCTCTATCCTAAAGAAACGGCGTGTTTCCCTGACAAGCTTTCCATTACGATCTGTGTTTGTAAATCAACAGCTAAACTCCATCCTAGATAAAGAGCAGCCTCAACACCTTTAAATTGCTCCAACAGCACTACAGGGGCAGCAAGGAAAGGGCTCAAATGTGCTAGAGCTTTTTTAGCATCACTAACATGGACAAATGTCCAAAGACAACTCAGCTCCTGTTATCTTCACTGACCGGTGGAATGAAAAGAACTGTAATTCCAGGGCAGTGTGGGAATATGGTGAGGCTGACTGAAGCTAAATGCACCAGAACATAAAAGCAGGGGGACATTCACCAGGATGGTGAGGCATGGGGTACTTCCTCTGGATACGTACCTTGGTGGTATTTTGTCATTCAGGAACTGAACTAACCAAATATTTTGGCACTTTCAGCAACCCCTGGCTATGTCCCACCACCAGCTACTTTTGATTCTGAAGCTTTGGAGGCAGTATCATCCATCAGTGCTGCTGGTCCCGTGAAGAAAAAGAATGGTAAAGAAAGCTTGAAACATTTAAGCAAACAGATGTGACGTGAGGCTTGACTGGCATGTTGCACTGCAGCCATTGCACTTGTGTGTGTGTGTAAAGCACAGAATTCCTGGTATGGGCTATCTAGTTTGCAGTCTTATCTGATTGACTCCTACTGCAACCGAAGTGGAGATATAAAAAAAAATGCTACCCCAGGCAGGTGATGGTCTATCTTCTTGGGGAAGCTGATGCTTAGCATCCAACAGTTACAATCCATGGCCCTCACTGACTGTTTTCACCTGCCAAAGTATTTGCTGCAGCAGTAAGTTGTTCTGCCTTTGAGGGGTTTGTACACTTGTGTGATATTGAGCTTGTGGCTTGAGCTGCCTTGCCAATCTCTGTCCTTTGGGTTGTACCTAACCGATCTCTTAGGAACATTGTCGTGGCTCTGCTGCACAAGGAAATGCTTCTTTCATCCTTTCCCATTTCCAGCTCCCACAGAGAAGAAACAGAACTTGCCTTTCAGGTTTTTAAGCTGAATCCCTGAAGATCTGGGTTGTTCTTTCTATCTCTAGTTCTGCTTCTAATTTAGATTAACATTGACTGGAAAGGTGTCTATGTTTTAGCCAAGCTGGACCTAAATACAGCTTCAAAACTTTACGTTACATTCAATGAAAACAACTGGAAGGGTGGCACAGGTCGGAGAGCCCTTTTCTCCTATGCTTTCTCTTCTTGTGCCAAACCCTTTCTGTAGGGACTGGACCTGTCACATAGGAGTGTGAATAAGATAGGAGAGTTATGACTATGCTCTGCAGACAACAGGAACATCCATCACTTCAGATATTTTATTTTGAAAGAGGAAAAGGAAGTGCGCAGAGAGGTAAGCCCAGACCTTTGCAAGAGATTCCTGAGCTCAGCTTAATTACCTACAAAAATCAGTGAGTGCTGTGACCATGGGTGAAGCCTTGAAGATACAGTTATGACAGCAACCTCACTCCTCTTCTAGGTGTGCAGCAACTCATTGTGTTTGAAACAAATTTAATAGTTTGTCCCCATCATACAGAGGGAGGTTTCCCTCTCCTCCCCACACCTCCACTCTCAGTTGCCTGATTTCCTGTCCCTCATGTTGGCTCTGGTGGTCGCTTGTTTACACAGTAAGCCACTTTGGCTGTTTACTTCTTGCTGGGTTGGTTAGTTTTCCACTGTTTTAACAAGCTGGCTCTGCCTACCCAGTGATCAGACTGCCTAAGTCAGTGCAAGGCAAGTGTTGGGAGTGTGTGGCTGGGAGCATGAGAAAGAAGTAGGAGGAAGAGCAGGGCTACCCCAGAGCCAGTAGATCAGCTCAGGCATTGTCATGAAATTTAGCCTGAGGTGATTCCCCAGAGGAGAGGGAGCAAGGAGCTCCTTAGAAAAGACATAACATATTAAATTCACTTTCTTGTCTGATTCAGAGAGTTTATTTACTGTGATGTGGAAGACTGTCACTTGTCTGACCCTGCTCTTCCAATGACACAAGCAGCTTCATTGATTCATATGATGCAGCTTCATTGATACTGTTTTGCTTCCTTTCTGGCTTTGCTCCCAAAAGGGATCACAGAGATACAGAAGCAGAAGTCCGTAATGCTCATCTGTGCAGCAATTGTAAAAGGGCAGATGAAGGCATATACCAAATTTCACAGTTGTTGGAGATTTCCTTGAGCACTCCCTTTTCCAGATTGTTTAAGAAGTTGAATAAAACCAGTTCCTGAAGGACTGCCCTTGCTGACTCCATCAGAAAAGTGCCCATTAAGCCCTACCCTTTGCTGCTTCTCCTCTAACAAGCTTTGAGTCCATAAAAGCACCTTTCTTCCTGTCCCATCCCAACTCAGTTCTTTAGTAGTCTTTGGTGCAAAACCTTGTTAAAGACTTTTCGGAGATCTGAATCTCTTCTGCCTGCTGGATCCCCCTTACCTATATGCTATCAACACCCTTGTAGAGCTCTGACAGGCTAGTGAGGCAGGCTTTTCCTTTGCAGTAGTCCTACTAACTTTTTTCCAACAGACTGTCTACATGCTCAGTGATTTTATTACTGTAGGCAACTTAGCCATTTTCCTAGGGATGGAAGTCAGACTCACTGGTCTCTAGGGAGACCCTTTGTATCAATGGGAATTACACTGGTACACCATCAGTCCTCTGGAAACAGGGCCAGCAGTTCTAAAAAATTGCACTGGAATTCTTTCAGGGCCCTTGTGCGAGTGTCACTTGGCCCTCGTGACTCACCCAGTAAGATGTCAGATCTGTCTAAGATCTGGTTTGGTCTAATACTTCTTATATGATTATTTGAAATCCATGTAGTTCCTCTGACCTCTCTGCTATGCAGTGCATCAGGTACGAGAATCTCCCCAGCATTGTCAGCAGTAAAGACCAATGTGAGAAATTCGTTGAGCTACTCTGCTATTACCTTAGCATCCCTGTGTGTCCCTGCTGTAGTTCTGTGTTTTATCTTCCTTTTCCAAGTCCACCTCCTTTCTTAGTATTGTGTCTGAGACAGCAACACTAGTTTTGTTTCAAAAATTTTTGGAGATGACCACCCATTTTTGCAATTATATCGTAGCATGTTTAAACTATAGTAAGAGTGAGACTTGTTTTAATTTCTTACTGTGTTTTTTTTTTTTTTAAAAAAAGAAACTGGTTGGGGAGGGAGCCCAAAATGTGTTTGACTGTTTTGGACCATGATCCTGGCTACAGATGACACACGGTCTATGCGTGTTCCACACTTTCTTAGATTTGATTAAAGTACAGCTTGCACCATTTCCCTGCGTTGAAGCCTGGGTAGATTATCCTGTGTTGAGTACAGTGTAGCCTTTGTTTCTAAGGTCATTTTTCTTTTGAAGGAAGGAAAAAGAAGCCTGATGGCAGCAAAACCTGCTTTGCAGACCGTTCCCAAGTGGATGACAGTTCTGAGGGAAACCAGCCTGATACTGAGCTCTCCGAGCTGGAGAAGGTAGTTACATACTCCCAGGGACTTGCGAGAAAGGCAGAAAAGAGGAGGCAACACAGAAGCATAAATAAAAACATTGAGAGAGGAGCTCTTAACTGCAGAAGTTAATTGCAGTTGAGAGTTTCAATTCTGCTTTCTGACATCTGCCTCCCATCTGAATTTTGAAAACTGGGTGCTGCAGAGGCCAGCCACTCTAGCAGACAGTATTGTTCAGGACAGTGCAACTGTGCAGATTTTCAGAAATGCTATTAGTTACTCTCTGGTTATGACTATGATAGGTTTCTATTTTTAACCCAGTTTTTCATCTCTCAAAATGTACAGATATGATAACTGAGTTAGATATAATAACAAAACAACTTAAGTTACAGGGAATAAAGAAAGTCTCCAATAGTTTGGGGAATGAACATGTCTAATCTTTCTTACCTGAGTACTGGTCACAGACTAGTCCTTAGATGCCATACTCTGTCCAAGTCTAGAAACAGAATGCAGAAATCCTGTTGTGAGGCAAATGTAGTGTACATTAGCTGCTATGACAGGGCCATGTGGAGCGAGTCTCTAAGAACTTTATTCGTCAACCAAAGGCTCCTCCAACATAGCAAGGCAGGCAGTTTACCGTCCTGGTATTTCTCAAAGAGAAAATTATTTGCCTTCATCTTTTGTGGTACTTATGGGCCAGTGCCTTTCACCAAGTCCAGAACGGGTTTCATGGTGGCTGTTGATTCACGGAAAGGAGATGGCAAAGATTATTCCAGTTTCATAGGTATTATTTTTCTTTTCAGAACACTTTTACTGCCTTGTGTAGTCCAAAATGAAAATGTTTCTGATTCTATGCACTAACTATTGGGAATTTTTCTTCATTCTTTTTCAACTTGGTGAGAAATATAGAAGACAGAGTGAAAGAAATAGCTTGCTTTGAGCTAGAGAGTCTTGTAGGAAGCTGATAGAAAAATACACTGGCAAAGAGCCTATTGTCACCAGAATGACACTGAATTAGTCATTGCCTTGGAAATGACAAGAGATAGTACTATAGGTCCCATCTTTTTACATGGTTTATCCTCTGTTAATGTGCAGCCCAGGCCACAAGCTTAATTCTGCCGTTTGCTTTTCAGACTGCTGCTGAAAGAGAGGCAGGAAACCCTCTGGCCCAGCTGCAGAGTTATCGCCCATACTTCCGAGAGTTAGACCTTGATGTGTTCACTGTATTGCACTGTGGGCTGCTGACAAAGTCTGTCCTGGACACTGAGATGCATACTGAGGTGAATGTAGTAGTGTAAAACCATACTGATATCGCTTTTTGTAATTGGCTTTCTCTGAGGCCTTGGCCCCTTTTGTTCTATTCAAATGGATAGAAACTGATGTTAAGAAGTGTTGATCCAGGGCTGTGAGCTGTGGGTGCCAGGAAAGAATTTGCCCCTCAAGAAACCAAGTACTTCAAAGCACTGAGATGAAAAGAACTTTCCTGAGAACAGTAGACATGGAGTATAGCAACTACATTAAAAATAATGCAATATAAATGTTGCATGGAAGGAAAAGATACCATGTAACATGTATAGACTTAACAGAAAGGAAGGGCCTTTAATATTGAATGCTGCTACATTCTAGCATGTTAAAAGCACTAAGAGGTGGCCAGCCTGTTGGAGAGATCCTCTGATATTTAACTAATGGTGCAAAAAGGCGAGTGTCTCAAGGCGTCAGCAGATGGGAAACTCGGCACAAATGTGGGATCGGTGTCATGGGTGTGCCCTCACAGGGCAGGGTCCTGTTTATCATCTGGGCACTTATATAAAACTGCATTAATATGGATATGGAAAGCAGAAGTGCTTAGTTTTATTACCCTCTTTGCAGGCAGACTGAGTCCATCTGGAGTCTAATTTTGTTATGCTACAGTAAGATTAGTAAAATGTGAAAAGTTCACAGCTTCCACCTTTTTTTGTATATAGCCACGGCCTTCGATTCTTCTTCCTCTGATATCTCTGTGTGTCCTGCTTAGTCTGAAAACCTTAACTTACAGGAACATAAGTTATATGCTCTTTAAGTCATATTAAAGCTAACTGAAAGACCTACAAAAGTTCATTAACATTCCAGTATCATCCCCTCTGGTCTTCATACTCCTTGGATTAGGAACAGGCTTTTGCTCTGTCTGCACAGTGTCGGCACAATTAGATTCTTTGGTTCTCCCCTCCTCTGTAGGTAGCGCTGAATGACTTGTGGGAGGCTGGAGTACTGCCTGGCCTGCTCTGAGAGCAGCTGTCTCTGTGTGTGCAGGACACGGGTCCTTTGGGAGACTGTTTGACAGATCTCTTGGGCTGTGTGGGATTATTTCAAATCACTTGTTGACTGTTACTCAATTGGTGTTGTGATTTGTGACTCCTTGGGCTCGAACCTCTTTTTTATCCCTATCATCCTAGTGGCATTTTGAACTTCAATGTGTAAATGGTTTCTCTCTCAGTGGTAGGATGTTACTGCCATTGCCTCTGCTGTGTTCAGGGTGCCAGGTTCACTTCACGCGTTGAGCAGCCAGAACCAATGATCCCATACCTGCAACAGGGGAGATGTATAACACTAGCACCTACCAAATTGGTCTCTGGTTGAGGTTCACTAGGTCAGCAGTCATAACTGGAAATGGAGGGGGTGGACTTGAATCTCAAGACACTGCAGTTAGGTGCTGAGTCCTGAAACTGACTGTTCTTTCATGTAATTGCAGGCTAGTGAAGTTGTGCAGCTGGGGCCCGCTGAACTTTTATTCCTTCTGGATGACCTGTGCTGGAAACTGGAACACGTGCTGACCCCAGGCCCCACAAGACGAGTGCCCTTCTCAAAGGCATGTACAGCAGCAACTGATGGGGAGAGACTGAGGCTGAGTACTCCAGTGGCCTGCAAGCCCTTCTTGAGAGAGATTATTTTCAGAAGTCACTGAAGGGTTAAATGGCATAAAACCCATCAATAGTGTGTCTGACCCCCAGCTGTGTGTCAGAGCAGCACTTGCCCTTTCAAAAGAGACTTCTGTACTGCTTACCTTGCTAAAGCGTTTGCAGCATCTGATTCTCTGTATGTTTCAGGAAAGGGTATGTAGCTAAGGGAGAGCCCTGTAGCCTTGAAACTCAGGTGCCTTCTCCTAGCCCAGCTTGGAGAGACTGGCTCTGCTGTGCAAGAAGTAGCTCAGGTTAGATGGCTACAGGAGTAGCTAGATCTCCATGAGAGAGGAGACTCAGTCCCAATTGCTCTACCTGGAGTCAAGTCTCCGAATACAGGGCAGAGGCTCCTTTTCTTGTTCTTCTTCTGCATCCTCTAAATAATGGGTGAGCTACACCAGCCAATGTTATTTTTAGAATGTCACCCTGACTGCTGTGACTCTTTCTTGCATTTCTGGCTGATGCTGCCAGGAAGAAAATAAACTTGTGTGGCCCAACGTGTTAAACTATAAGAAATTTACTACAACAGCCTGACTGACTCCTTAACTCTGTCGTCTTTTTTCTTGTCTCTGTAGCTGTCTTAATTCCCACACGCAGAGACTCTGTTCTCTTAGTGTTTGAGTAAAGTGTAAATGAGCTATGTGTTTCACATTAGTTTTATTCTTTCCATGAAATATTATCCATTTGTCTGAGAGTTGGAGCTGCTTGTTCAGCAGAAGCCAACTGCCTTACTCTGTGAGCCTCCCTGGCAAAGAGTATGACATCAGGAACTGCACAGCTCAGAAGCAATTTAAGTAGCAGCACTTCACATGAGGTTCTTCTCAGGTAAGACTGATGAAAAGACTTTAAACTTTTGAGTTTGCTGCAGGAGAGAGGCTACAAGGATGCTGGCTTTTCCCACCTGTGTCAGAAATCCCCTAAGGAAGTTGCTATGTATGTAGTCAAGCTACTAAAGCCGCTGTGTAATCACATGGAGAACATGCACAATTACTTCCAGGTTAGTGGGCAGCAATTTTGACTTGGAACTGTCAAGTTTTGTCACCTCTAAAGATATTTTTGGTTTTGTATGTGGGAAGGGAAGGAGAGTGGCTTTGGCTTCTTCTGTTTCTTTTTAAACACGGAAATTTATGTAAATAGAACATTGTGCCGTTATCTTCCCTTGGAAGAGTGTTTAATGAATGGTTTGTTCTGTATTTAAGGCAGTTGTTACAGAAAATCATGGTGTGGTAGATGGACCAAGAGTGAACATTCAGGAATACCAGCTGATGTCCTCTTGTTACCAACAATTGCTACTAACTTTTCGCTTCCTATTTGCTTGGTGAGTTTAAAGAGAAGAGTATATAGTCACAAAAATAAGTGAAGTCTGTTTATTGCTTCCTTTTCTTATTCCTTTTCTTCAAAATATTTGTACCCAGCAAATGGCCTGTCAGCCATGCAGAACAATACACTGCAGTGTCTGAAGACTTTTAAGAATGCACTTTTATAGTTATAACAAAGTCTGTTGTCTGACTCTGAACTGAATTAAAACTGTAGAGAATTAACAGTGGATGCAGAACAGCCTGAGGCATTGAACTGGCTAGAGTTCAGTGTGTTAATACACGTGGTTTTGAATTAAGATCAGCGTAAGCGGCACACCACCACACCTAGCTGCGCGATTCTCATTCAGCCTAGAAATCTTGGAATTTCTTACCCAGTAGGTCTCCCCTATCCCATGCTAAATTGTCACTGCCTGAATTCTGAGCAATGAATGAATTTCTTTTGCCAATGGGAAAGGATGAATGTGTACTTCATTGACAAAAAGCCTATGTTGTTGATGTACTGTTATCCACTTGAACTGGATTTATAAATGCCAAACCCAGTGATATATGTGCAGTCTGTATTTGACCTCTGCAGCCTCTAATGTAATCCAGGACGACATCATGGAAGCTTTTTCTGCAGCTTAGTTCTTCTAATCTTCTGTGTGTGGAAAGTGTTGTACTTTTGTTGTACTTCAGAAACAGTAGTGACTGTAAAAAAAATATATGACAAGGCAGTGGCAGAATGCAGATACATATGACTTTGGCACTCCCATACTTTGAATACTTAGTCATGAATATTACGTTCTCTGAAGTGCTTAGCAAAGTTTTCTGGGATTTTTTTTTTTTTTTTTTTTTGAATTCAAATCTTTCCTGTAAGACTGACTGAGTTCAGAGATGGTGCCTTGATGTCACATGCAAAGCAAACAGCTGATGACACCACTTCTGACCATTGGCTGCTGCTTCTTTCTGGAGTCTGCCTCCCCTGTTGGCCACTGTGGAGCCTCAGGGACTCTGACCCACTCTTGACTATTCCTGGACTGGTCATTTACTTGTTAACCAATATTAATATTGGTTGCTCCTGAGTCTGCCTATCTTGTAAACCAAAGAATCTGACCCATTTATTAGGCACCTGTAACAACAGGTGTAGCTCAAGATCAGTTTTGATGTTGAAGTTGGATAGAAAGTAACATAGTTCTGCTTTACTGTGGATCAGGCAGGAATGTGTTGGGGCCAGCTGTACAGCCTCTTAAGTCCAGCGACCAAGTTACAATTCCTTTTATGTAATTTAATCAAGTCCTCATATATATAATATGTTCTTACAGATTGTTAACTACTTTGCATGTTAAATGTGCACTTGAGCTTTATCATTATCAACTCCATGCATTCAGTCTATAGATCTAGAATGTGGACATATTTGAGCATTTCCAGCATGTACATCCTCAGTGAATGATTACACAGGAATCTGGTAGTTCAAGGGATCAGTGAAGGTCTATACAGTTTTCATGCCTGTTAGGCTTCTACTTGTTGTTTGAGAGGTTATCAGGCACTGTCACTGCATTTGAACTGTCATTAGACATCCTCTTTTTTCAGGTCTGCATAACCTTGTTCTAGTATACATATAGACTTCCACTTACAAGAAATGTCCTGTCCTTTCCAAGCCAGGGTCTGAACTCTCACTGAAAAGTTAGTATGATGTGTGCACAAGGTTTTCCATTCCCTGGAAAAGATAAAATGAATGTATATGATCCAAGTTTGCTGTCAAAATCGGTTTCCAGTTTCTTGGGTCTCCTATAATTTTCATATTGCTGGGCTCTTCTTGGTGTATCAAGCTTCTTTATTTTTCTTGTTGCAAATATATGCTCAGATATGCTTTTGCATTTGATAACTCTCCTAATTTGATGATGAACTGGTGTTTTTTCCACCCCCAGGAATGGGTTCTATCAGCATGAGAATACTGACTTGCTAAGGTCAGCCCTCCAGGTACTTGCAGACAGGCTAAAGCCAGAAGAGACAGAATTTCTTCTTCTTGAGCAGCTGATAAGGTAGGATCAAGCAGTTTTCTCTGTTTTTTTGTGGCATTTTGAATAAGTGTGTGTTTGACAAAACTGACTTACTGTCCATCAAGGTCAGGATTCTAAAATCTGGGTAGAAGAAATTGTGTGAAGATCCAGGCACAGTCTGAAACACTGAGTGGAAGATGCATGCACAAGGAATTTGATATCAGAAATACTTTGAAGCATGTATTTTGGTTAGAAATTCTTGTCTGGAGTCTGAAAAGCAGTTGGGAATCAAAGTCCTGTTGATTTGAAAGGTTCCTAAATGTCTTTGTAGCCTGGACTTGTGCCACTGCACAAGTGAAACCTATTTGATTGTACAATTATTGAAGAACAAACTAGGAATGGGGTGATACAAAATTGTGAAAGTTGTTTATAACTTTGGTGCAACCTCTGTTCCTCTCTTAAGGGAAAGGGAGGTAGACAGGCATAAGGAAATGGGTTATCTTCTGTTAGTTGCTGAAATCCAAAATGGTGTACATCATTAGTTGGAGCAACCTTTGCATTACTTTCTGTTGTGCTACTGTCCGGGAAGGTCTTGCAAAGACCAAACTGCCAGACTAATAAAAGCAAGTGCACTGAAGGTGTATGAAATAAGGAATGGGATGGAGCAAGGAAGCAGATCACATGGCTCAGCCTTTAAACCAAGGAGAGCTTTGTATTCATGGCAATGCATGAATGGCAATACATTCAAAGCTAATAGAAAGGAGCTACTGGATTATAAGATACGCATTAGTCCATGGATCTCATTTATATGCATGCTATTTGAGACTATGAAGTCAGTAGGATTCACAGAAGGAATAAATGCGTTCAGGGTAGTTAAAAGGCACTGCCAGAGACAAAACACTGGGCTAGTGAGACCTTGGATCCAAGCTGATCCTTTTTATTTATGTGTTTCTGGGAGATTACCCTATTTGCACTGTCTTTACCTTTTGTCTTTCCTGTCATCCCCAGTGAGAGTTTTCAGTATCTAGTGAATTTCCAGCAGAGTGTTCCCAGCTTTCAGTGTGCATTCACCCTTGCTCAGCTCCTGATTGCCATTGCTGAGAAACCGATGACCAGCTGGAAGAGAGAGAAAATAGGTAACATGTGAAGAACCTCTTCTCCTAGATTAGTTCTCATGCTGTCCTTTGCCTGGAAATCTTAAGTTCTGCCTCTGGAGTGCTTCTTATGGGGGAGAGATTTTCTGTAGGCATCCTGACAAGCTCACTAGGGTGAACAGTCCTAGCCATTAAATAAAAGGAACAACAGTAAGTGTACTGGATGCTCTTTGGTATTTGTTTTGCTGTGTCTCAGTCGCATGCATGAAGGCAGACTACAACTTCATTAGCTGGTGTTTTTAAAAGTCAGAGTCTCACGGCTTTTAAGATTTCTAAGGTTTCTAAGAACTAGTCTGCTGTTCAGTTTTGGCACCAGTTTAACCACTGATTATGGGGGTGATCACATACTAAATTGGATGTAACTTCCTAGTGCAAGCAGACTTGTCTCAGGATATTGTGAAAGTTCATTTCCAGAAATGATGGAAATGAACTATGCAAACATAACTGTTGCCTCGGGGCAGGAGGGAGGTAAGCGTATCTGTTCTTAGCACCATGCAACAAGTATTTTCAGTCAAGAGAACTGCTCTTCTCAGGGATTAGAACTAGCTCTGTAAAGGGACAGCATTCAAGCAGGTAAGGAATAGACATGCTTGCAAGGAATATTCAAGAAAACTATTTGTTCTCCATTTTGTTCAAACACAGAGTCACCCCTCTCAGCCATACATTGTCATGCTGAGACACCTCTAGTCTTTCTCAGATCCCCATAGCCACTCAGAATTGTAAATTCCCTCCTTTGTTTTACTATTTTACACAGTCCTGTGTTGGGAGAACTGCCCAACCAGTGTGCCAGGAAATAACTGATTTTAATTAATAATATCCTGTTGTTAACCATTTCTGCAAGAGACAAACAGCTTTGTGAGTAGTTTTGATTTATGAAATTTGTAAACTTTAAATTTGTTTGTTTCAATTTAATAATAAAAAGCTGTGGCCAAAAAGAAAACTCAGTTGTTATTGGAACTCCATTTCTAGAGACGGATGCCCTAAGGGTGGCCTATTGCCCTAATTAAAAAAAAAAAAAAAAAAAAGCAGTTGGCTCACTACATGAGCTACCAAAGAAACAGAACTTAACATAAGTTTGTCAGACAGAAATGGCCAGGGATAGATGACAGTTCTGATCAGAACAAGTATTCCAGACCAGGAACGCACTGGATGCGCATATGTTTTGTTATCATGATATGTGGCCTTACTGCTTTTTAGAGAGTATGCATTCTGAGTTACCAAAGTATGGGCATACTGGGGGGTAGAGTGAAGCTGTAATCTTTTGAAAAGCCATTTGGACACACCACCTTTGTATGGAAGAAGGAAATTGTCTTGGATTCTTGTAGAATGTGGGAAACAAAACACATCCAGATCTTTCTTTAAGTTATCCCTTATCTTTGACAGCTTCGCTAGCAAAGCAGTTCCTCTGCCAGTCATGGGTGAATCCCAATGGAGACCGAGAGAAGGGCAGCCAGTTCAACAGTGCACTGCATACTCTGCTCTGGTAAGGCTGGGCTGGCTTCTGTTAACAGCAGGTTGGCTACCAGCAGCTCCTTGTAAATAGCCTTGCATTGTGTGTCTGTCCAGGTTTTCTTGATGATTCAAGCCCCAGGACCCTTAAAACTAAATAGTGGGCCATGTACTGGGCTGATTTGCAAGGAAGCATGGTCCGGTTGATACTTTCTGCAAGCCTGTGTGGAAGACATGAGCAGTTCTTGAAAAACAAATTTGAAAAGCTTAATTTTAAAATAAATTATCATAAATAATCTTCTCAAGATAGAAAACATAGCTTGGACCCAAACTAACATTTGTATAATCACAGTTTTTAAAGTAGCCATATAAGTGATCTGGTTTTCTTGAATCTGAAAGAGAATTTAGTTACGATATGAACTTTCTGTTTTTTAGGTTGTCTCAAGCATTCTGAGACACTCTAAAGAATTTATTTCCTAGGTACAAGGGATCATGGTACTGTTGCTGTAGAGGGATGATCCCTCTCATTGTAACCCTCATACTTGCACAGTCTGGTCTACAGCACTGTTTTTACAGCATTAAAAGACAGTGATAGGAAGAATTCTGTTAGCCATTGGCCATAGAAGCATGCATAGACCTAATTTTTGCTAGATTATAGCTTGTCAGTATACATCAACACATCTGTATGTGTGTATAAATATGAATCTGGACCAAAGTGTCTATTTCTGCTGTCATTAAGCTTAAGGCTAATCAGCTCTCGCTAAAGTCAAGGAGAGCAGGACTGAGTCTTAGATCAAATACAAGAATGAGTGAATATTAAACCAAGGTATGCTTCAAATCCTGGTAGCTTTTAATGACATTACTGGGACAGTTCTAAGTGTTTGCTTTGGATTTCCAACAAGTGTTTGCCTTCGGCATCAGAATAAACTTGACAGTTTTAGGCCACGTGTTGCAGGTAGTGGAGAGTTCAAGGATTTGCTTCTTACTTTGCATAATATTTAATGATGAACTAAGCTGATGTTTGGGTTTAGTGTCTACCTGGAGCACACAGATAATATCTTGAAAGCCATAGAGGAAATCTGCAGTGTTGGTGTTCCTGAACTGATCAACTCTGCCAAAGATGGATGTTCTTCTACTTATCCCACTCTGAGCAGGTAATTGCATCAATATAGACCTTGAATTTCATGAGATGCACAATGGCAATTTCTGCTTTTTTTATATTTCATTTTCTTATTTTCTGGTCTCTCTTTTTATGTTATGGTTTCATGTTAGTACTGCTATGGGCAACACTGGGCATTTCTAAACTTTTTTTGGCAGTACACAATAGATCAGTACATAGTTAGCTTTAAATCAGGATGGAGTGTCCTTGTGCATTAGCACAATGTTGAGTTAATTATCTGTGAGCCATTTTAATTGCTGAATGAACTGCTTTCCATCATCAAGTATGTTGTTTCTTTCTATGCTACTGTGGTGGCATAAAGCATTCTAAAAGCGAGCCTCGGAGAGCTGGGGTGGCTGTGAGCAATCCTAGGCTGGTATGCAATGTGCAAATATACAAAGATTCACGGTGTTTCTGCTGTGAGCACAGGAATTTGAGAGCATGGTTTATGCCAGGATGGCCAAAGTTCCTGCCTTTAGGAACTACCAAAATCTTCTTAGGCTAACAGGTGCAAGCCTTACATTGTGCACCCTCCAGAGCTACGAAGGGGAGGAGGGTGTCTGTGTGTGATTCATCCTGGGGAAGTGATAGCGACTTTCCCCATCTGCCTAGGGGCTGGGCTAGAAATGCTGATGAGTCCTAGGGTCAATCTCCTGCTATTTCCTACTGAGAAGGGTGCCCAACTGAGCTGCCTTCAAGTTTTCCACATTGTTCAAGGACAAAAAGCCTATCTAGAGGCTCAGAGATGGCTTTCAGTTTTGCTCTTGCTTTCTCAACAGGCAGACATTCCCAGTTTTCTTCAGAGTAATGATGGCTCAGTTAGAGAATTCAATGAAAAGCATCCCAGCTGGGAAGCCATCGGACTCAAGTGAGGTAGGAAAACAAAAACATCTGAACTCTTCAAGGGCATAAAAACGTAAACTGTAAAGTGTATGTAGTTCAGACAGGAATTTACTGAACTTTGCCTAGGAAAGGTATTTAGATAGCTTAAAACTGATATACAGGATAATATATAGGTAGCATCCTTTTGTGGGTCTGCACATATCAAAAATCCAGTAAATCCAACAGAAGCTGTAACCAGAAAACAGGTGATAATCAGCAAAAGACTAAGCTGTGCAGCTGGTCCTGCACACCTGTGTGGGAGCGCAAAAGTATTTCCCAACCAGGAGCTTCTCTCAGAACTGAGGAATTGTGTTAATTTTTAGTAGTTTTAAGGCATGTGGGCACTGATCAGGCTAGAATTGCCCTCAAGTGGCTTTGCAGTGAAAAATCTGCCTCTGGTGAAGCTTTGTCCCTCTTTCTTAAACACCACTACCACCACTACCGCTTTGGGCTCTGGGCGTAGTGAATGCTGAGAGAGCATTCAGCAAGGTGAGCGGAAATTCACCATCTTGGTTACTGTGTTGTCCCCTTGCATCCCGTTAGGTGCAACTGGAGAAACTGTTACAGTGGAACATTGCTGTGCGAAATTTCCATATCCTCGTTAATTTGGTCAAGGTGAGGAGCTGGTATGTTCTTCTGACTTTCCCTTCAGATTCCCAGCAAGGCCCTGTGTATTCACACTCAAAAGTGCAAGGAAAAAAAGTGAAGTATGGTTTACTGGTGAAACAATCTGGAGATGGTAACTAAAGCCAGTCATAATATGTGTGCAAGGGTTCCCATTTAACTTTAATACTTCCTAATTCCTACAGCCTGCATATCCTGCTAACATAGCTTTCACATAAATAAAAAGTCTGTAGAAAGGCAGGATGATGTAAAGATGTGCAGGGAAAGGACTTAACGAAATCCCTAATCTGCTAGTACAGTGTCTTGTGTCTGACAGGATCCGCTGTCAGCTCTGTAAGAGGCAGGTGGAAGAAACCCTGCAGGTAACTCCAGAATAACATTTGACAGAAGGAAATATTCTCCTTATCTACTTAGAGGCCGGTTAATGCTCTGAACAGGAGACTTGGATTCCTGTCTGTAATCTGGCACAGAGCTTATATAACAGCCTGAGCTGCACTTGCTCTCCACAGTCATGTCCAGTCTTCCTTTGAGTCCTACCAAGACTTGCTGTCATCCTGTGGTGGTGAATTCCAGAGGCCAGCCCTACCGGATAAAATATTTCCTTTCATCAGTTTTAGAGCTAGTACATTCAGTGTCACAGAGTGTAACCATGTTTTGGGCAGAAGCCGGTCCAGCTGCACTTTTCTCTGTGCTTACAATGGTCATTACTGTATTTGTTTTTCCTGTATCTGCCCTGATGATCAGCTAGTCCAGCTTTTTCAGTCTTTATTTATGAGCTCTGGTGAATTGAGCTGTATTCTTCTGTTCAGCTGCATTCACTGGAGCCCGATCTGCACTCTAGATGTGCTCATGGCACCTGCATTCCAAGAGCATAAAGGGTAGAGCCGGCTCAGATAGTTCCTTTTTGCAGTCCGTAGCAGCACCATGGTACTTTTGCAGCATCTACTGATGTCTGCGTGCTGTGCTAGTTAAAGCCTTCGCTAGTTACAGAACTGGTCACAGACAAAAATATGATGCATACAACAGAAGAGAGCCTATAAGACAGCTGAGACCATCTATTTAGTTTCTTTGTTTGCTGTTGGACGACAGCTGTGTGTGACTTATGCACAGTGACATTTGGCACCTTTTCCCAGCTGATACAGTTAATTTAACAGTTAGATTATTTCCTCCAAAATACCTTACTTTGCTCATCTCAGTTTTGCTTTGGCTGCCATGTGATTACTTGCCTTTCAGCTGGACTGGATCTCTCAGGTCCCAAACTATTTAAGAATTTTCAGAGCAAGTTTGTCATCTGCAGAAGGTCCACCTTCCTGCTCCCTTTGTTTCAGATTGCTAAGCAACCGTTCATTCAAATACTTCAGTCTGTTGTTAATCTGCTCTCTCTTTTGACCCATATCCGTTTAAATACCTTAGCTAGTTACAATATTGTTGTCTTTTACTTTTTGTCATGCTTGTGTGATCAATGCAAAGGCACAGCACAGTGCCTTTGTGTACCAACCCTACACTTTGTTCAGTGACACCCATTACATTTCATGCACTTACCTGGTGCTCTCTATTGAAATTTGAAAAAGGATGTTGCCTCAGAACAGCACTCCTCTAATGAAGGGCATGTAACCAGCAGAGTGCTATTTTTAACTGGCTGCTGTGCTTCCATTGTTTCCTTTAAGCTTGTGAATTGATCTGGCTCTTTTTTTTTTTTTTCCTCTTGTCTAAGTAGGTATTTGACAGCAGACCTGTACTCAGCATCTGCCTGAAGGTAAGCAAGAACTCAAAACAATTGAAGAGAGCAGTTTAAGTACCATCTTTCTTGAATCATTGCCTGCAGTGGAGTAGAGAGTGGTTACAGGATTCTCTGATAAAAGCAGATACTGTTTTTTATATATTTAACTGTCTTCTGCTAATCCTCCTTGAATGGCTTGACTGCAAAGACTTCCTGCAAGTGGCATTATGGACTCTAGACCCTTTCTCCTCACTCCTCTCCATGGTATTCTAAATCAGAGGAGACATCACAGCAGGCAGATCTCCGCTGAAGATGAGAAAGGTCCTGTGTCCCTTTGCAGCTCTCCCTTTTCTGGCTGGGACTCGTATAGTAACTTTGTCATGTTGTATTTATCAGTTTTGTTCCCAGTTTGCTAATGAATAAAACCAGGGATGTGTACAAGGATGAGACCTTGTCCTACTAACCTCTCTCTTTCTAGTGATTAAAGCAGGACTCTTTACTGATCCTGTACATCCAAGTACAGCCTTTACATAAATATAGCCTTTAATAAGAACTCTAAGAGAGAACAGTCTCCAAGGTAGCTTGAAAGAATGTGTCATTATCTTGTTTGACTTAGTGATGGTTCTTTGAAAAGGAATTTAAACCTGCCTTCTGAAATGGCTAAATATAGTTTATAATTTATAAGAATTTATCATTCTTTTATAGTATGGCCGTCTCTTTGTAGAAGCGTTTCTGAAGCTTGCCATGCCTCTCCTGGACTACAGCTTTAAAAAGCACAGGGTAAGCATTTTGGAGACAGAACTGTCTGAAACCAGTTGGGAAGCTAAAGCAAGAACACAAGCAGCTCTTTGCTTGTTGTATTATAGCAACTCCAGCTAGCAGTGGCAGACCTATGGGTCATAGTGATATGGTCTGTATTTAAAAAGTTCACTCACTTGGCTGGATGCACATGGAAAAAAGCTGGATTTGTCACTGTTGTTTTGTAGTCAACTGCAAAGACAGCCTGCACTACCCCTCTTCCCAGCTTTTGCTGTCCACACAATAAATTATTTCAGAGCTGAGCCAAGCAGTCTGCAAGTCTCTGGCTTTGCATCACCTAGCAGTCAAGGGTGTTGAACAGTCCTTAGAACACAGAGAAATGAGTATCAATACCCACCTTTTTTTTATAACAGCTGCTTTGTTGAAATCAAAGCACCTGTTCTAGGGAGAAAGGTAAGGATTAGGTGGCAAAGAACTGGAAGAGAACAATGTTTTGTCCCTCTTCTATCACTGATGCTTCATTGACATTAGCCTTCAAGACATTCAAAACATCTAAGCATTAATAGCACTTCATGGCTTATCTACTTGTGTCATCAGCCAAAGGCTTTGAGATCACAGTCACAGTGTGAGGGCTTAAGTCCTGCAATACTTCAATACTTTTTATCATGTTGGCATCCCATAACCTTATGTGCTGCACTGTCAGCAATCGTTCCCATTCAAGTTTGCTGCATTTCTGCATCCTTGTCCTCCATTCCCTCCTTTTCAAGGACCCTTCTCTGCTTTGACTGGAAGTCAACCTGAAGTTATGGAAGGCACCACAGAGACAGTTTCTGAGCAGCTAAGTGCAAAGAGTTCCACAGCAGCTACCTCCTTGGCTAAAAAAGGGAGGTTGGCAATGTATCCTGTATTTCTGAAGCTGACAGCCTACATCCTGAAGTTCAAATTCAGGATAGTGTTCTTGATATTCTTCCAGTTGTTCAGGAAGTAGATTCATTATTTGTCCTCTGCCTTCAGTATGTATATTGTTGCATAACAGTAAAACTATCCTATTCTACAAACTTAAGGTCAGCAAAGTCTGATGTGCTGTCAGATACCTGTGACTGACTTGGTTCAACACATGACTGATGCTTACTATACAGAGATTCCTGTCTCTGGTCACATGTTGGCATGATACTTGCCTGTCCAGCCCTTTCTCAGCAAACAGATCACCATTGCCTAACCTGTCAAGGACTCCACTCTTGTGATTGGACTGCTTTGCTGCTAGCACAGGAATCTCTTTCAACTTCAATCTCCTTCAAAAGTTATCACCACAAATGTCTCTCAAAGAGTAGGAAGCCTGCTTGAGTAGTCAGGTTGCTCAGGGCTAGTGTTATCGAGAGGGACAATGTCTTTGCAGTATTTTTTGGAGCTTTGAGCAGTACAACATGCACATGAGTGGAGATGGACAGACCAACTTTACTGCACTTCATGGCAAGTAAGAATGGTTCACCGAATTCCCCCTGCTTTGTTGCAAGGCGATCCAATTTTGCCAGTAAGACTCATTCTTTGGCTTAGTCTGCACAACTTGTCTAACTTTCTAATAGATAACTCCTTTGCATTGCACTGTTCTTATGGATGTTTTGGAGGGAATGAGGTTATCAAATAGAGAACTAGTCACTACCACTGGACAACAGAAAATGCCATGTACTTTGCTTAAGAGAGAGAATTGTTCAGGATTCATGTTGGATGCATTTCAAATACCATGGTCTAGCAATATATTTTCCCTCTGCTTTCCTTGTTTCTGAAGGTTGTGTTCAAGGTAAGATTGGACAAGTTTGTCTTGATCCTAAGTGTCCCACTTTGGCTGATGTGGTTTGGTTCCAAAGTCTGATGCAAAACAAGATTCAGCTCAAAATGCTTGGCCTGATAATGCTTATGATGTGTATGGTCAGACTTTCATTACTGGTTACTTGACTATATGCACAGTGCAGGTTTCCTATGACCTCATCCAATTTGTCTGATGTTTTCTGCATGCATACATCATACCTTTGAAAGGGTTATTAGGATTAATACTATTTTAATATTCTTGTTTGCATTATGGGCAGTGACTTGCAGATCTACTTCTTTATTACAGGATGACGTGCAGAGTTTGCTGAAAACCTTGCAGCTGAGTACCAGACAACTTCATCACATGTGTGGCCATTCCAAAGTAAGATAAGCTCTAATTGCAGTGCAAACTGCTGTCATAAGGAAGACTTATTTCCCTTCCACTGCTTTTCCAGACCATAGGCAGGTTCTACTTTCAGGCTTCCAACAGTATCAGTGCAGGCAGAAACTCTCAGAGGAGGAGAAATAGCCTTGGTTGATGGACAGAAGTTGAAATATTTGATGTGGAAGTGGCTGAGTTGGATATCAGATCAGGTTAGCATGCTCTGTTTTTTAGGACAGAGGTTATTGACATTTTTGGTTGTTGGCATCTGTAAGCGGGTATTTCTGAGAACACAAACTAAGACCTTAGAGGCAGCATTTGCCTTGCGTAAAATATGAATGCCAGATCAATAATATGGGAGAGAAGCATTGGCAGAGATGAACAGCCTTATAAGTCAAAAGAATCAGCAGCAGGAGTTCAACAAGGGGAAAACTTTACTCAAAATCCTCTTATGATGCCTTTTTGGCATTATTACATTGACATTATTACCAGAGAAAAGGGTAAAGGCAGTGGATTATACTGGTGACACCCAAACCAGTCTGCCAGTCTCTCGTAGGGGACTGGCAGGAGGGAAGGGGGAGAGGACTAACAGCCTGCTTCCAGTGCGGAGAGCCAGTGCTTGTTGCCAGAGATGATCGTGTGGGGAAATGCAGTTAGAGGGAATTTCACATGCGTGATGCTTTCTTCCTGTTAGACTCCCAAGAGGACCAAGAATACATGTTCTAGAGGGGAGCTCTGCCAAAGTAGTTGAAGGGAGGTCAGCTATTAGCATGGCTCCCCAGGCTAGATTTGCTAGTGATTTAGTGCGCAGCCAGCAGCAGGAACATAAAAGTCTAGGTGAAGATCAGAACATGCCACTGCAGTCATCAGCATAGGGAAGTACCTATCTAGTCAGCTTGGTGACTTGGAACCTGGCACAAACCCTGGAGATGCTGAAGAGCCCTGCTGATGTTTGAAAGTGAAATCCCTGTGCCCTCTGAAGTCACAGTTCACCTTGTAAACAAGATGACATCTCTGCAGCTTGTAATCAGGGTGTTTGTCTTTGCACTTGACCAGCATTTTCAAGTGCTGTGTTGATAAATAAGCTGCCCTGCATCCAAAACAAGAAAGCACAACCCATAGTTCCTATTAGCATATAACTGCAGTTCATGAATACTGCATTTTACCACAGCTTTTGTTATCTGTTGCAATCTGATTAGGTCTCTATGCCACATCTTTCTGCAAGAATAAGAAGGCAGGAGCTGAGTCGAGGCAAATCAATGTATGCAATGAATGCTCCATTTCTGTTTGAAGAAGATTTGATGCTGACATTTTTGTTAAACCAGTCTTGATTTTCACTTTGATATAAAATCAGTAGTTACTCACTGACATACCATGCAGCATTATCTAAGATTTGCTAGTCTTCCTCAACAGGGGTACCTTTAAAGAGCATTTCACAGTAGACAGTAGCACTCAGCTTCACCTATATCTTCCTAAGTCTTGCCAAGATCCAGGGAGCACAGTAATGTTGATAGGGTGTCATTAGTGAGGTCTTCCCTGATTTGGTTCTGGTTATGACTGCTAGGTCCAGGGAACAGATTGCTGTTGGTGCTGAGCTGCTATTCTCTGTTGGCAGAACGTGAAGGAAAGCAGTGCTGCCTCCTTTCCTATACACATCTTGAACTTTTTCAAGAAATGAAGCTTATCAGATTTCAGCCTAGAGCTAATGAGAGCACCTAATGCAAGAAGGGTTGCATAGCATTTTCATGAAAGAACTTGTGCACAAAGTGATTGCTTATGCTTATGGCAGGTTGTCTGGTTTAGTGATGACTCTGTTCTGTGCTGCAGATTCAAGACTAGCAGGAAGACACTGCTCAGACAGGCACACTCACCTGGAGCTAAATCTCATGCAATACCTGGCATAGAAGCTCTTCCTCAGCTGATTTTTGCTTAGAGCAACTCTATCTGTTCCCTCCTGTCCTAGTTCTCCAAAAGCCAGTGCTGCTTTGGTCTGGACAAGTTGGATTTGGAGCTAATAGTACAAACATGTTTTAAGTAGCTAATGTTCTGGGTATGGAAATCTGGTCCAATTTATGGAAGTGTGTAACTTGTAAGGCACATTTTTCTAGCCCTCTTTCAGAGTCCCATAAAATCACCAAAGAATACTGCCACCATCTATTCCAGCATCCCATGACTGTACTGTGCCAGGTGAATGCTGATTGCAATGGCAGCTACTCCCACTGTTTCTGGACTATACTGATGCATTTCTACAGCAGTTCTCACTGACCCTCAGAAACTGCATGAGACAGTGAGCAGGGAACAATTGTCATTACAGTGGTTTGTTCAACACCTTTCTCACTCTTTTTTTGCTGTGCTTCAGAATCCAGTAATTTCCTGATATGAAACTTGCTGCAGGATTAGTTTGCAGCTTTTGGCTATCAGCAAGTAGCTACCTCCTTTCCTAGGCAGGTAGTTTCACAGTTTGGCTACTTGTAGCATTGCTTTTTGCTGTGAATTGGCGCTGTTTGATTGTCCATTGTTGAACTACATAGATAGCTCTGCTAGTTCACCAGAAATTGCTTGTATGCAAGAGTCAGACTTATGCACATTATCAGTTGCACATGCCACCAGCACCAGTAGCACTGCAGCTTCCAGATATTTGTGTGCATGCAAGCTGTGGCTGCAGTGAGCAAGAGTGACAAGCAGTGTGAGATCTGCCTGAGAAGAGCTTTGTGTTGCTGTTCTTGGAAAACAGAGCAAGTGACACCAGTCTGTCGCTGAGATGATGGAGCAACTGAAAAGCAGATTCTCAAAAGAATTTCTCAAGTGTCAGCAGAATTCATCTGATTTATGTGGAGGAGTTACTGGCCTCTCTCAGGAGTTCATGAGAAAAGCTGAGGCTCCTTCTATTTTTATCCAGAGTCGATATGGCTGTTGGGATTGTTGCAAGGAATCATTTTGCCTTTAGACAAAATGCATATCTCAGTTTTCTTTTTAAAAAGCAGATATGAAAGAGTTTGGCCAAGAAATGACACAGTCTGGCCAAACTTTGTGGGGGTCATGGTCCTTCCCACCCATCTGTATAACCATGGCTTGGATTAGCACAGCTTCTGGTAATCATTACAAACACAGTGTCATTCGCTAATGAAATTCTCTCCCCAGCCTGAGTCTATACTGCCTGTTTTTTTTTTTTTTAATAGCAAGAAAACCTAAGCAAGAATCAAGTGTAACCATATTGTACTGTTTCATATTTAGATTCGCCAAGATATTGGACTGACCAACCATGTGCCTTTGTTGAAGAAGTCACTGGAACAATTTGTGTATCGAGTAAAAGCAATGCTGGCGTTCAACCACTGCCAGGAAGCGTTTTGGTTGGGCATCCTTAAAAATCGGGATCTTCAGGTGAGAAACACTGTCCTGCCTGGGGCAGTTAAAAACTGGGAAAGGACAAAGGTCACCCCATCCAGACAACTGTAACTCTGTCCTTATGCACAAGTAGAGTGATAATGCCACAGTGTGACCATAGTAGTGTCATGTCTAGTGCAGCAGAAGGAAGCATTTTATTTAACCATTTCAAGGGGCACACATGGCCTATTGCTACACGTCTGGGGGCTCCCTCACAGTAAGGCTTCCACGCTTAAGTGATTGATTTTTATTTTTTGTAACAATGAGTATAGGGGATCCTTCCTTTTGGTGGTAAGAACTATGTGCAAAGAAGGGAAGAGATAAAGGCCATTTGAACACCTTTCTACATGCACTTTCTTGTATTTATGTTCTAATAGAAACCAGTCCTGACCATTTTCTTCCTCCTTTGCTGTAGAAGCATGATGACCAAAACAAAGGCTGCTTTTTACTCAAAGTTGTTTATTTGGGATCGTAACCAAATGCTGCTTTCTTCCATTCTGCCATGCTTTGACTGTTTCACATAAACTCAATACAGATTTTTTGCATTTAACTTAGGGAGAAGAAATCTTGTCTCAAGCTTCCGAGGAAAGGGATTCCAATGAGGAGGACTCTACTGAAAATACTGCTGAGGTACTTCTTTACAGGCACCAGTACCTGTTGCTTTTAGCTACTTCTGCCACTGGTTAAAACTGTTACTATAATGCAGAGAAAATGGGGGGAAAATACCAGAGCTCTACTGTCACATGATGCAGCTTCCTCACCGGATCTGCCAACTCACTTAACTCATTTAAAAACACCAGAGCAAGTAAAACCCTGAGACATCAAGCTGATGCCCACTGCTCTGGTTATAGTAATTATAACTATTTATTTCATGATGAGGTAGGGGCCTGGTAAGCTGGGATGTCCCCCTTAGGCGAGTGAAAACCCGAGGAAGCCGGGGGGGGAGGGGGGGGAGCAGGGGCATCCTTTGCAGCCTCGCAAGGTGGCGTGCTCACGTTA
>NW_020450933.1:0-7020 GCF_003343035.1 Apteryx rowi | reverse complement strand
GCGGGGCGGCACCGGGCACGGGGGAGGGTGCAGCGCGAGCCCCGGGGCGGGGCCTTGTGCGCAGGCGCGGGAAGCGGCGGGTGGGGGGGGGAAGTGGTGCGCAGCCGCGCGCAGGCGCTGTGCGCGGCTGGGCAGGGGCGGTGGGTGGGCGGCCATGTCGGTGCAGGAAGACCCGGTGCAGCGGGAGATCCATCAGGACTGGGCGAACCGTGAGTACATCGAGGTGATCACCAGCTCCATCAAGAAGATTGCGGACTTCCTTAACTCCTTCGGTGAGGACGGCGGGGCGGGGCGGGCCGGGCGCGAGGCAGGGAGGGAGGAAGGGAGCGCGGCTGCGGCCGCTCGTCCCGCGCCCCTCACCGCCGCTTCCCCGCAGACATGTCGTGCCGGTCCCGGCTCGCGACGCTGAACGAGAAGCTAACGGCGCTGGAGCGCAGGATCGAGTACATCGAGGCCCGGGTGAGCGAGGTGGTGGGAGACCAGGAGCTGGCGGGGGGCCGGGAGCTGGGTCCCGGCTGAGCTCTCTTCTCTTCCCGCAGGTTACGAAGGGCGAGACGCTGACATAAACCTAATGCGACCCCGGGGCCCCTCCCGCTGCCGTCAGAGAGCCACCATCCTGCACCGGGGCCCACTGTCATCTCTGCTTGTGTCACCAATAAACCGCTGTGCTCCTGCCCTGCCTGCTCTCTGCCTGCCTGGGACCGGGCCATGAAGTGTGGGCTGTGCGGCTGCTGTAGTCCTCTCAGATGCCTGGTGCCTGCCTTTGTGCCTGCCCAGTCTCCCTGCCCTGTGTGATTTCTGGTCCTCCACACTCAGGGGGCTTTAATGAGAGGGGAGATGCTCCCAGAGTTGCTAGGCCTGGCCACCGTTGACTGTAGGAGGCACCTGACCAGTGTGGCTCAGCCTTTGAGGTGCTTTGTACTCCCGTTGGGGTCACTGAGGATAATGGCTCAGAGGGTTTCTCAGTCTGCACGCTTGCACACTGGGTGGAGGAAGCAGGCTTACCCAGTACGCTGCCTATGTTGTGGGAGAGTGCCCTTCACCAGCAGCTAGGAAGAAGCACATCTCCTCCTCCTGAGGATGGTGGGTGGCGAGGAGCAGTCAGCTGAGAGTCAAGCCTCTCAACCCCCTTGAACCACTCATTTCTTCATTGATCTCAGTTCTTCTGAGTATCTAGAGCTGCGAACTCACTGCTCTTGTCTGGTGTTTGTTGGGGAGACCTTGGAATTGGTATCAGTAAAGGCTTTCTTGCCTCCCAGCAGGCTTTGAATGTCTCAGCACATTATTCTCTAACTGAAAACTCATCTTTTTGTGGTGATGATGTCTTGTCCACGATGTTTACCTTACTGGGCACCCCTGTAACTTTATGTTTTCCTTTTGTATCTTCAAGGTTGGTAGGCGTGACATCAGCTGGCTGCTCCCCAACATATGTACTCCCCTGAGGTCACAGTTTTGTTGTCCGTAAGAAGCTCTGTGGTGTCTGCTGTTTGAATAAGAAAAGCGACTTCTCTAGTCCTTTCCTCTCCTTATTTAGCCAGTTACATATGCTTTACTGTCTGGTGGGGCTGCACATCCCAAGGGCTTAGCCGCTTCTTGGTGAGTGGTCCTCCTGGAAATAAGTACTTCATATCAACACTGTAGAGCTTGCAGCAGAGTGGAACAGCTGCAGGGCATTTTGTTATCACTTAAGAAGCAGATGTCAAATGCTGAGAGATGGTGCTGTCACAGCATACAGGATCAGCAGGTAGAGGGAAAGCTCCTGTCTCTTTCCTCAGATGCAGTTCCTCTATTGCTCAGGTACATCAAAAGTCTGCTCTGCCTATCCATGACCCATGTACCACCTATACTGGCTGTGCTCACAAATGGGCTGGAGCGGAGTCTGGGAATCTTCATCCTTAGAGATACTCAAAACTTGGCTGGACAAAGCCCTGAATAGCTTGATCTGACTTGGGTTCTGCTTTGGGTGCATGGGTTGAGCTCGAGACCTCTAGAGGCCCCTTCTAGTATTCTTCACCCAAAGATTGAGTAGGAGGCAGAGACAGTGCCATAGACATCCCTAGTGCTGTCCCAGGCTGACCTGTTTGTTTGAGATCTACTTCTTGTTGGTGTTCTCAGCTAATGAACTGGTTGGTATGCTGGGTCTCTCTCAGTTGGTTTCCTAGTCTCCTGACGGGCTGTTACAGTGTGTTCTCCCTTTTTCCCCTCACCCCAGTGTTTCTCACAGGAGTTGATGTTGCTGGTTCTATTCAGCGTGGCCATGATTTTTGATGTTGGGACATTTGTCTTTTGCAAGACACCGCTCCTCCCAGGAGGTATACTCTCACAGAGCTCAGACATTGTGAGATCAGTCTGTCCACAGTTCATCTCACAGCAGAAATGCTGGGGAGCTCTTGCCAACAGAGAGCACTGCCATTTTTCTTTCCCTTTCAGGGGGTGTCACAGTAGTTCTGCAAGATGTCCCTGCCAGATCAGGTTCTCCATCTGGTCCCTGTTACAGCTTATTCTGGGTCACCTGCTGAAGGTGGAGAAGCCTGCTGATCCTCAGTGTGATGCAGCTTCCTGCAGCAGCTTCCTGCAGCATGTGGCCTTCCAGTAGATGGAGCTTTGGTATCTTTGAAATGCTCAGATTATTTTAAAGACTGAACTGTTCTCCTGGTCTTTCTCTCTGGTACTGTCTTTTCAGGATATAGTGCCCCAGGGACCTACATTAAACTTCTTGGGAGTGATCTAATTTATTCTACATCAAGAGATTGATTTTTCTGCCTTGTTCGTGATGGCATTCTCCCCACCACACATTTAATGTAGCAGGAGATGAAGATGTGCTCTGTATCCTCAGAGCATTTGAGAAGAATGGGTGCTCAGGCACCCTTGATAGCCATCCAATCTGATGCCTTTCCCAAGAGTCTGAACTGAAGAGCAAGCTGTCCGGAAGCCTCTTGCAAAGCTGCCAGGGTGAACCAGTTTCATTAGAGCTTGAGCCACGTCTGTAACTTGAGATGCGTCTGCGTTCTTCAACAGCTAGTGCTCTGCCCTCTGCTTTTAGTGAGCGCTCTGTCACACGCTCAGCCAAAGCTCGTGGAGTGGTTAGAGCAATCCTGCAGCCCTTATTAATTATTCAGTAAGTTAACAATTCCTAGACCTCCAGGTAAGCGTGAATGAGGGGTAGTACTGAATTTTAATCTCAGGAGAGAGATGAGGTGATGCTAAGTTGACTTTACCCTCTTTAAAGTGTCCTCAGCAGAAGAGGAACATAGGGCTTGAATTTGAATTGTCACGCATGTGCGTGTGTCACATATGCCATGAAAGTTGCAGTCTCTGGTCCAAAGCATGTGTTTGAATATTAATGTCAATTGGATCAGACTTCTTAAATAACTAGCTTCTAATAGATAACCATGGGTTGATGGGCTTTCTAGGTACCTACTGCTAACAGAGCCTTGATTTTAGGAAACCGCTTTGAGGACAGATAGATGTGGGAGAAGTAGCTCTAAATATTACTGAACATCAGGTTTAAAAAGGTGCCTGTGGTGTGTGTGTGTTTGGGTGTGTGCGTGTTTGGGTTTTTTTGTTTTAAACCTATTGAATAGGAGTCGTGCTAACCAATGTTTTACTGGAATTGGGAAAGCCACAGTTGCATGTGTCTGGTTACACTGGGCTTCTAGGAAGCTTTAAAGTCCCATTTACCTTCGTCCCAAGTGCATTGCAGGTGGTTGAACATTATTCAGTCACCTGAGCTGATCTCAAAAGAGGAATATGTTAGGACACCCCTGCATTTCTGAGTGAGAGCTTCCCTCATAGCTTTGTGAAGCTTTGTCCTTAATAGCTTTGGGAAGGTGAATTTTTCTTTAAAGATCCAAGAAGATGGTCTCTGCTTGCATCTAGATGCCAAGGCACTGACAGCAATGGAAGTCACCTCAAATAGTTGTCTCACAAAGAGAAGATTTTCCCTGCCTTCCTGCTGATCACACCAGGTCAGTGAGCTGGAAAAGTCGTGGGGGTGCGGTAAGTTTCCACATTCACTGAGATTGTTGGGTCATTTCCAAAAGGCTGCTAGCAACATTTCTTCAAACTCTGCAAAACATCAGGGCCTGGGACCTGGTCCTGGTGCACAGAGCAACCTTAAGGGTGGCATACACATTTGGCTTCACACCCTGCCCCCTCCCCCCCAGTCTGACACATGACATGCTTGAAAACAGTGTTTTCACTTTTCTCTCACAAAAATGCAAACCCAGTAGTTGGCAGAGCCCCCTGCCAATGGGGAGCAGAAGATTCTCAGCAGGAGCAGGCATCCTGGAGCAAAAGGTTCCAGAAAATATACCCTGGGAAAACACTGTTCGGATAGATCAAATGCAAGGGTGTTGCCATTGCCTGCCAACAAGTCACTTTCACGTACCTGTGCTTTCAGGAGGTCTGTGGTGTACTATTTCTTTCATATCTCTGTAGGTGCAAAAAGAGATAACAAACACCAGGAAATCTCCAGGGGCGACCTTAACTGGTATTTAACCTGACTTAAAAAGCTGGGCATTGAACATCTAATACTCATTGCTATATGACAAAATTAGCCAGAAAGCACTAGGCTTTGTAGGATCAAGTGTTGACATACTAGGACCTCAGCCTAGGGTACTGTAATACAGGAATCCCCTTATTGGGGATTGAGTCTTTTCTGTGGTGCACTTTAAGGTGAGGAATACACTAGTAAAAGATCATGAGTCTTTCCTTGCAGGTGGTGTCTGTCCTGGACTTACATTTTGAAACTACCATACTGGACCTGTTACAGGTTTGTACGTATGTTTCAGCTGAAGGACGCACAGTGTGGTGCGATAGTCAGGGCTGTAAATGCAACTGAGCTCCTCCTGGCTGAGGCCCAGCTGTGCCATCTCCATGTTGCCCCCCAGTCCACCCCACGTCGTCAATGGTTACCTGCTATCTAATGCCTCATTTTTTCTGCTTCCTAGTTTTGCTATCTCCCAGCAGGGAAGTTTCTGAGAAAGCTGTAAGAGGATCGATCTTATGATACTGCTTGTCAGAGCTGAGCAGTGGGGAGAGGGAAGTAGAGCAGTGACCTTTCCTTGCACTACCTCCTCACTGAGGTGCAACTAAAGAGCAAACGCTTGCTCATCTTTCTGTTCACAGAAATGGCAACACAGCACTTTGAATTTGCTTTGCCAATACTGTGGTGTGGTAAAGGCCGCTGGGTCCTTGGCAGGTATTAACTGAAGTTAACAGTTGAGCCAACTGACCTCAGCACAGGCTACAATGATATCCAGCTGCTGTGCAACAGTTGCTCATACAGTACAGTGACCGCAGGGTCATTATGAAACAATCCTTTGCTGTTTCTGCCTAGCTGGTCTCACTGACAGGGTTGCAAAAGGGGTTCTGGGATGAAACCAGATTTTTTTTTTTTTCCTTGTCACAAAAAAGTTATAATCTGAAAGGCTAAAAAAGGCCCACTGAGTTGTTGGATTATTCTATGACTGGTAATTTAAACAAATTTGGGGCCAAAGTCTCTTGTCCCAGAATATTTCAGTGTAGGTTTTGAGCTCTACCTCTGGCCCCTGTGGCAGAGAAGGGCAGAAAGGAGATGAGGCTGGGTTAGAGCTTCCTTTTAATGTGGGAGAAAGGAGCTGCAGAAGGAGTCTCTTGCAATAAAATACTGAATGCATATAGGAGAAATGGATGTGAAAAATGGTTTTACATTACCTCTTCCAGGCCCTTCTCCCCTGCTTTACTGCTGACGGCTCTGCTGTCCCCACCGTTTCTCCTAGCAAAGCTGTGATGACAGTACGTGCTTTGGCTGCCCTAGCTCACTAGTTTCCCCTAGTTGGTTCATTTCTTTAAGGAATTCCTGAGTCCTCCACAAAAGAACAAACAATAAAGTTCGTTGTGATGCTTCTGCAGGCAAAAGTACTGTGGCTGTATCAAGAGGAGGTAAGAAAACTAGAGAAGGCAATGATTGCTTGGGCTCCCTCACATTTTGGGAGGGATACTCGCTCTCCCCTGCATGTCTCTCTGCCTTCCTCAGGCGCTTCTGGCCTTACTGAATGGCCAAAAGGATGGAGGTGGGAAGGGATCAAAGGGAGTCAGGTGGACAAGGAAAAGGAGAGGCAGTGGTGTTGACCAGATTTTGTTGATAGTTGTTTCTGGAAGGCTGGTCAGGGCCCTGGGTGTGATGAGAGTGCTCATGCATCACTCGGACTGAGTTGTATTTGCTGCAGAAAGGATTTCTGGCCAAATGGGGAAGAGTGAAGGTTTTTGGGAGGTGTGGAAGGGAGCCTGTGCTTGGTCCCTTGGTTTCGAAGTGATGGGAACTGGTGCCCAGGAAGACTGTTGTGGTTGCTGTCCAAGGGAAGAGGAAATGTCAGATTTGGCATCCCCTGTATCCAGCTGCAGGGTAGAACGGGAATTGCCAGCAGGGCGTTTGATTTGAGGGCAGTGTGCTGGGAGCCCAGCTTGCTCTCCTCGCCCACAAGTAGCCCTCAAACCCCCCTTCAATCACCCACACTTGCTGCAGGATTCGTTGGCTCAGCCAAGCCTGGGTGCAGTTGCCTGCTCCTCACTTGTGTAGCATCCATGGTCCCATTCTTGGGATCCCCAGTCCCCAAGCGTTTCCCCCTCCTTCACCACAGCCAGTTCAAAGGCCAGGCATGTGTCACCCCCAGGGCAGAATGAGGAACAGGAAGGACAGCTTCCTGCTAGTGGAGTGGAGGAGGAGAAACCAGTGCTGCTGTGCTCAGTTATCTCAGCAACAGCTGGGTGAAGGGGATTTCTGTAGGGCTTATGTGTTGCAAGGGAAGTACCTGGGACAACAGACCCTGTGCCCTGCCGGAACGCCCGGAAGAAGCGGCGGGTGATTGTTGTGGGGGACTCCCTGCTGCAGGGGACGGAGGCATCTATCTGCCGACCAGACCTCATGTCTAGGGAGGTTTGTGGCCTGCCGGGTGCTCATGTGAGAGATGTCATGCAAAGACTGCCTAGGCTCGTCCATTCTTCGGACTATTACCCACTGCTGCTCTTCCATGTGGG
>NW_020450932.1:336203-493847 GCF_003343035.1 Apteryx rowi | reverse complement strand
GTGATTCTGTGATTCTGTGATTATGAGAGCTCATACCTCGCTATAGCATAGACATTATGCATAAAGATGCTTAAGGTTGGTTGTAGTAATGTTGAATTGAATTGAATCTCATGATTATATAATCCAAGTGCTGTCCTTTCAGCCCACTTTAGGGCCAAAGTGTACAATCTTCCAATGATCAAAGATGTGAGCTAATTCTGGAAGCAGTATAATTGTATTTGTTTGGTGCTGCGGTTGAGCTGTTAATAATAGGTCAAGCACACTGTTGCTCAAATGTACTGTATTCAGGTACAAGCTTTCTCTGTGGCTCTGTTAGCTTGGTGTTTGCTCACAGATCTCTGCTAGGTCTACACATGCCAAAAGATTCATGAGGTCTGTGCTCTAGATGGATGCTCTAGATGCTCTAAAGCCTCTATCTAACACTCTGATTATACGTTTGAGCTGTCTGATTTAAACTATCCATTCATGCAATGGTTTGGGAGCTTGATGTATGCATTGGAAAAGGGTAAATCTCTAGCATATACTGCATCTGCTACCTCGAGGCCTGAAACAGAGGTTACTTCCAACACAGAAGGAGAAAAGACATGCTGCAGATAGAAAATAGCCTTCTTGGATTCAATCACTCAGCTTCACTCCTAGGTCCATGGGAGAAAGTAAGCCCAACCAGCTGTTGAACCCCAAGCATCAACAAATTCTTCCTTGGTACTGAAGATRTTGGCTTATATCCCCTAGATAGTGCTTAGCCTGGAAAGAGCTTGGAGTGTCTCTGTTTACCCAGATGTTTCTCCTAGCGCATGTCATGCCCGTCCAAACCCAGAGAATCTCCAGAGGAAATGTGAAGCATAGTAGCAATGCACTGGCAGCAGAGAAAACTGAGGAGACCGTGCTGGAGTTACCATTGCCTGTGCAGAGCTCTGTGGTTCTGGCTTCAGGACTGACAGATCTYCACTGTCTGTGAGCCTTCTGCCCCTTTCTTTGCCTTGCTGCCAACATGTAAAAGGGATCATTAAAGTCCTGCCACAAAGCCCTCTGTTCCAGGAAGGACCCTCCCTCTTCTAGTCTCGAGACTTGTGCTTCAGCCACATCTCTTAAGATACTAGAATAGCTATTTCAGGAGAAAAAAAAATTAGGATTTACTATAAGAACAACAATAGATGTATTGGCTAGAATTAGTGTAAGGTATGACTGAGCCCCTGCTGAACTCTCTTCTTCCAGCAGTCGGGATTTGTGCCATCACGAGACCACTTGCAGAGGAAAACACATTATGTTTAGAACCAGTTAGGGATCTTCAGCCAGCACCAGGCAGGTCTTCAGCTTAAATGCTGGAAAGAGCTATGAGGGATTTTCCAGGCTGTCCATTCTCATTTAGTTTTCTTCCCTACCCTTACCTGTCACTCTAGCCTTGATACCTGGATTTTGGGCCGTTTGGAGAACTCCTGTTGAGGACTGTAAATATATTGGGCTTTGAAATAACCATAATCTAAAAAAAAAAATAATGTGACAGACTTAACATTCTCTGGCAAAACACTGACATAGTCCTGTTGGTAAAGGAACACTTGATGGCTCTTTGATTTGCTTTTCTATGCCAACTTAAATCAACTTAAATATGTGATTAAAAATACCAAGCGCTGTAAAAAGACTTGGACAAAATTATGTCCATCCTATAATATGATCGATTTTTGTCCCTAGCTCAGATACTACTAGGCAAATAAAAACTCCCCAATATACTTTTAAAAAAACTGATTTCAAAGTTAAGTTTCTAAATTCTCGTAGCCTGCTTTAAGCATTTTTTCCTTCCCCCTCTCTGTTAGTGGTTGGGAATGCTGAGATTTACTTCAGTTGAAAACTCTTAGATACCATAAAGATGGTACCAGTCTTTTAGTAAAGGTTTTGACCTCCACAGCAGTTAAAGCCAACTCTCTCAGCCACTAAGGAATATTTCTTTGACAGTTCAAGAACTGATCAAGTGAACCAAGTTCACCACAAACTGAATTCCATTATAATAATAATTCTAGGTGAAAAATTAAATACAGGACCAGGTGTTAGTTAGAAAAAAAGAGAAAAAGTGGAAATGGTCTGTGTATTTAGATAAATTATGTCACTGTTGAACTTTGTATTTGTCTGTTGCTTACTGCTGCTGTTGATAATTTATAATGCATATAATTGGTTAGTGCTCATCGTCCTATACTCTTCGCACTGTAAAATAAATAAACTATGTTAACAGAAAATAAATGTGAAACACTTTGGCCATGTTTGTGGGACCCAGTGCAGCAATAAAAGGCATAGTTTATCAAATATTATAACTAAGGAATAAGTTACTTTCACTGTATCAAAATTTATGATTTGAGCTCTAAAAACCGATCACTTTGTACTTGCATTGAAGATCTTCCAGTTGAGAGTATTGTTAATCTGGACTGTTAGTATAAACTTTTCCCGATATTTACATGTGAAAGAAAATCGTGGACTTTTTTCTAAACTATTTTTTTTTTCCTCTCTTGTAACAGTCCAATGATGATAATTACACAGAAGATCACTAGTTTGGCATTTGAGATTCATGATGGTAAGACTTCTTTAAACTGTCTTTAATTTTCCATTTAATTTTCTAAACAAAGTAAATTTAAGAAAAGTTAGCCATGAGTCAATACACTGAGGTGCTTTAGTCCAATCCTTTTTGGGGGGAGAGAATACATTTTTGTGTCTCAGTTGTTGATTCTTTTGATGCTTACTAATGGATAGTCACCAAGAAAGGTAGTTCGGTCATTACATAAGCTCTGAAAATGTTTTGATGAAAATCAAAAGACCAGCATCCTTCACTGACATTTCTTGGGCTGGGTTGTTGATTCTGAATTAGCCAAATAACTTCCAAATTCAGAGTTCACTGTCCATCAAGAGTAATTAACAAAAACAAACCTGCTGTCAATGGGCTTTTGTTAACTGTACAAGAGTCCATGCTTCCCCTGGAAAGTACTTTAAAAGATCTGCTGACAGGGGAGGAAATAATGATGAAAATCACTATATTTAAGGGATTAATCTCATGAGCCTGGAGTCACATTAGCTTGGCTATATTAGTCACTACCTACTTCCTGTTTGTTTTTTGTTTTTTTCCCCCTCCCTCAATTTTTGCCATTATCTCCAAGGTCAGGTGGTGAAAATGAAAAGCTCAAAGAAAGGTGTTGGTCTGCTAGTAAATCTTAGTAAGGGCAAGACCAGTTGTAACTAGGTTAATTAGTGGTAAAGGCAAATTCTCTATACCTTACTCTGGCAGCTTATTCATTGTGTTCAGCCTGGTTTCAGTCTTAAATCTGCAAGTTCTGGGGAGAACTGGATATAACCATGAAGGCAACTCATGCCACATATTAACAAGTCTGTCTACTCTTAGTGCAGATGTGTTTGATTCCCAGCTGAACTCTAGTACAGAATCCCATAAATAAGCAATGGCCATCCCTATAATTGTTATAACCTTGGGCACTTACTGTATGTTTTTTCTTTAGAAGCAGAACCATTGTATGCAAGTTGTATAGAAATCACTTAAACTTTATATTTAATACTAACCTTTCTTCAAAATGTTGCATGGATCACAAGTTTAACCCTGCCTTTGGTGTGTTCTCATTTATTTTTGAAATTATCTTCCTTAGGCCCATGATAGTTCTTGCCTTTTTATGTTTTTTTGTTACTTGAGCATTGCCAGAAACAAATAGTCACTATATTAAGACTTGCTTTGTATTTTTTGTTGATTATCTTTGGCATCACACATGTATGTTTTAAAGGCAGAAATGTTTTTACATGGTTTGGAGGCTGCTTGTGTCCATATTCATTCTTTATGGCAAGATTTAGACTTATTTATGTAACACATTAGGTGAATGACAGAGTCAAGGAAGAAGATGAATTTTTTGATTCTCTCTTCTCTCTTCTGAAGTGCCTTTCCCCCCAAACTTACAACTATTTTTTGTTGTTTTTTGTGTGTTTTTGGAGAAGGAATGATCTGTTGCAGATATTTTAGAAGCAGGGAAAATGTCTACAATTGTAGTTTAGAAAGGCTAAAAATGGAGGACTTTACTTGCGAAAGGAATGTCATCCTAGCTGGAAGATGGTGTAATTATAAAAGTTTTTGCAATTATAGTTATAAGGTACTAAACTTAAGCTGGGGAGAGGAAGAGATGTGTTGTCATTGCTTAACTCCTGTATCTTGCAATGAGTTGTGTATTGGGTTCTCCTCCTTGCTGCTAACCCATTCATCCACGCAGAGCCTCGCTCGTTTTACTGCAGTCCTGTATCAGCTCAGGGATCTTCTCAGGCAAGACCCGTATCAAAATCTAATTTTACTAATCTGTRTGCTCTTTGGCAACTTGTTTTTAGCTCTAATGCTTAGTGAATCTTAAACATAGACTCTCTTCAAATTTTTACATTCATACCCCATGAAAATTCTGGAGCTCACAACATATTTATTTTTAAATCTCTCCAGGAGATTCAGCAAAACTGAGAAACATGAGAGTTGATATTTAAGAGAGAGAAAAAAAAATCTCTGAGCTTCTTCAAGCTCACTTTAATTTCTTTTCTCCATTTTAACTAAATACTACATAAAACTTGAAAAAAAAAAMCAGCCACTTCTTAAGTATAGTATTCATCTACTAGCAAAGAAATGTAATTCTTCCAAATTATTTCTCTTATTACTCTTGGATTTGTCCAGAAAAGCATAGTTAGACACACGTAAGAAACCAGAGGTATAATGCTCTTCCCTTCTGCCAGCTTCTTCTTCTTGCTTTCCAGAGACTTACTTCACATGGTGTCTGACACAAAAAATGCGCTCTGCTGTTCCCATGTGTACCCATTTCCTATCCCTCATGCCTTGGTTTTCAACTCTAGTTGCTGATTTTTAAATGCACTTCCCTGGAACTCTGCTTCCTTTTCTTACTAATTACTTCCTTGTGCTGTATGTGGCTTTCTGTTTTGAAAAGCCACAGATGAGACATTGATGCTGATCTGTTAAGGCACTGCATTTACTGTGAGAACTAGGAAGAGGTGAATATTGCAACRAACACGCACTCAAAGGATTCTGTACCTCTGCCTTTTCCTTTGAACGATATATTGGCAAATATAGTAAGGTTACACCAATGTTTTAAGTCTCTCTGCTTTACTTTGTTACAATATCAGCCTATTAGGGCACTGACCAAATTATCCTATGCTGKTTTTCCTCACGTTGCTATTGTACTATTATAATGCTGTAAGATTTCCAAATAGGCTAGTAGAGCCTATCCCCACACGCCCCAGTAATGAAAGTATAGTCCATACAGCTCCTCAGAGGGAGGATATTTTAATGGATAGATAAAATACGTGGAAAAATGGGAAGGAAGGAAGGAGATAAGAAGGAAAAAGAAACAGAAGTAATGTTGGAGAAACACCTTTTTAGTTGCAATGGTCTTAATTATGTATTGCTACCTGCCTCATTGAATCGTGGTGATAAACCATACCCTTCAGATATTTCTTAGATGACATTGTGGGGGGAAAAAAATGTTATAAGGATAGTAATTTCTTGCTGGTTTGCAGCTGATCAGCTATTCTATCCCAACTCTACTATGTGCTGTTATGTTAATGATAATGGCGTTGTTATCTGTTCTCAAGTAATGTAATACTGTCCAAAGTCTCTCAGARTGCTGCTTGTTCTAATTGTTATAAACATTTCCTCCTTGTTCTCAATTAGCTTGACTGTACTCCTTTTACGTTTCTCAAGGGCAAATACTTCTCAAGTTCAGCAAAAAGGCACTGAATCTTTCTAAAGGCTTGCAGACAACTTCAGTCTATTCTTGCTTAAAGTGTGAAAATGTGGATATATTGAAGTGTTGAACAGCTTATGCGCTTCTATACATGTGATATTTCAAATTTATTTTAAATACCTACAAAAGCAAAACAGGATTATCAGGTTGAATTGCTGACTGTCATGTTGTGACCCTCTGGTAAAAAGAAAGCATACAGTGTTTTGACTGACTTATTTTTGCAATTAAATGTTTGGGGTTTTTTGTTGCTCTAGGGAGAGATGATCATTTATTTAAGAATGTGATTATATCTATGAAAATAAAGATCTCATAAAGCAACAATGTGCTTTTCTGATTTTTAAATAGCTTTTTTTTATCATCAGGTCTGTTAAAAAGTGTATTTGCATGTTTGCTGTCATGAAACTTTGAGCAACAGAAAACTGACCAGTTCCTGAGATGGTGAGATGTGTGCTTGCGCATGTTGAACTACATGCTTTTAAAATTTTCGATGGGTCATCATGACCCAGTTCCAGTTTATAAATGCTAGTATTGCAGCAAAAAGCTGCAGCTGTTCAACCAAGAATGTGCTTTTCTAATTCATCTGTTCAGTTGCTGTGTGTTTGGCTTTAAATAAGTCAGTGAACCTGCAAATTTTTTTTTTTTAGTAACTTGATCCTTTTTCCTAAAGTCTAGGAAATCCTTTTAATGCTTCTTGATCTATATTTTTGTATATATTTTTAAAAGTACTCCCTGTTGTGTTAGTGACAGCATGTTCATTATTGCTTCAGTATCAGTTACTGAATCACTTTGATTGCAGTACATGTCATTAGTGTTTAAAGGAATTACATTGCATTTCTCCACTGTTAAGTCTTCAAGTGTTGTTTTGGACCTATGTTTGCTTGCTCTGCTCTCTGGCTATCACAACTTTCGCCTTTATTTTTTTTTTCTTGCTTTTTCTAGTCTTTTTGTAATTATACTCAGCTGGCATCTGTGTCTGTCTGCTTTTGTTGCTGCCAATATGCTAGTAACAACTGAAACTGTTGTTGTCTGTCTGTCTTCTTTAGGTCTTAAAATATTTTACTAACAGCATGCGTCTGAGTTCAGCCAGTGATCCATTACACAACCACAAATTAAAATTTCCTGTAGATACAACAGCCTGTGATAAAATCTCCATGTTTAGGTTTTATTAATGTGATATAATCTTATGTTTAAGCATTATTAGGGAGTTACTGAACAGCCAGATTTTCATGCAAATGTAAAGATGAAAATATTCAAGCAGATCAACCGCAAAGCTGAGGTAATAGTATGATATAATGGCAAATTTAGTGGGAGAGCATATCGGTACTTACAATGTGCTTTTATGAAGGCTGTATAGAAGGGTAATGGCATGTACCTAAAGGTGTTGGCTTTGTTACCAATATGATATCATCTCCTGAGGAGGGATGAAAAAATATAATTTCCTCATGATCTAGATCAATGGGGGAGATAAGTTTTTAGTGATTTACAAAATTCTTTTACCAAGTAAGGCATATAGAATTATTTCCTACTTTACAAATGAGAAAGCTGAGTTACGGTTGCTGAGTTGACCAAGTCATTTCACCTCTTCAACAGAAATTTGATAGAAGGCATTTTCTCTGATTCCTAATTTGTGATTTGGTAGGACCTAGAAAATGCTGCCCTTGCAGTAGTTCTGTGCTTTAGGATGGGGGAAAACTTTTCTTCTGATCTCTAGAGAAAAGCTAGAAAACTTCACAAGTTCCCTAGCAGCTGCATGCTAACGAAATGGCGTTCCTTAATCTCTACCATTCAGTAGCTAGGGAGCAGCTATGATTTATGAGGCCTCTCTGCCCATGGGCAGATGCACTGCCTTGGCGATACTGAATGTGTATATATTCATCATGAGACAAACTTTAGTAGAAAAGCATATTTGTTTATAAGTATTTTCTATTAATTAAAGTTTGTAGCTTCCTGAAAGTTTTTAAGAGTGAGATACAAGCAGAGATCAATGGTTTGCTTGTTCTTGCTTGCGATGCAAAGGCGATGAATGGACCTTCAAGACACTGAGGTGACATTAAAAAAAAAGGTGGGGCGGGGGAAGCCACTCATATAAGAAACTTGAGTTTGGGGTGGCTGGAAGGATGTCTTAGTGAGATAGGGAAATGAAAAATTCATGGAGACTTATTTGTATTCAGTATATTTAAGACAGCAGGTGTATTACCCACTAGGCTACCTAGGCTGTAAGATGCTTCTATATGTATGTATGTATATATCTTGAACCCATTTTAAATATGCCTATTCTCTCTTTCCTCCCTGTCCTCCAAAAGTATAGACCACATTTCAGTACTTTGATTCCTCTATTTCTGTTTTGATTTCTCCACTTCATCCTTTTTTAAATCACATCAGTAGATTCTTTCATTCCACTAAGAGTTACCTTTATTTACTGGTTAGTCTAGCTTTATGCAGGTTCATTTGGACACCCTTGGTCACTGCTTCCTCTGACTTAAGGGAAAAATATTCATGTGGAATATCACAGCTAGCAGGATACTGCTCTGGTCAGTTGATGTTGTATATGTTGTAAGAGCCTGTAGGTTCTCTACAGGCTACTTCCCTACACTATTTGTTTTGTATGATCTACATATATAGGACTTTTTCAGTGTTAAATTTCTGCTTTAGTTTGTGTTAAATTCRAAGAACTAGGACCTGTAATCTTATAGCCTTAAAGGTTAACACAGCTTTTAAAAAGCTTCTCCCACATCTCTTTTTCAGTCCAGTTGTCAGCATGGAAGTCTTTACTGTAGTACTAGGGAGCACGTGAGAAAATGTAATGATGGAGAAGAGAAAGTGTCTTTTTCCTTCCCTTGAAWGTGTATGGATGGGGGTGACTTTCCACTGTGGAGGATCAGGAATGTCAGAAGGTATTTTTGCAGGTCCTATTGGAAGAGAGAGATGTCAAGCTGCTTAACCCCTCTTTATTGTCTCAGCTTTGAAGACTAAAAGTGCAATTTTTAAGTCATAAGTGTCTATAGGTCAGAGTTCCTGGAGTCACATGGAGACAACAGATTATCTTTTCTTTAGATAGCTATTATTTCCATGAGTCATAGAATCAAAAAAAGCTTCCCTCCTGCCCTGGTCCCCCATGGACTTTTATCTCAAACTTGACTTGTTTTGATACCTTAAAAAAAAAAAAAAAAAAAAAAAAAAAAAAAAGGCTCTGATCCGAACTCCTATGTTTGGAGCAAATACAAGCGTTCCCCTCTGTGGATCTGCTGGCATCAAAGGGTGGGCTTTGAAGCCAGCCTTTCCCCGAGTGCAGCAACTAGTAGGATCTCTTCCTCTATACAGTCACCTATTTTCATAAAACATATTAGAGTTTCATATCTGTATTACCTCTACTCTTTCATCAAGCTTGGCTGGGAATTGGCTGATGGATTTAGAAACTGCTAGGAAGGAAGAATTAATTAAAGTGGGATTGCATAAGCTTAATTTTCATTAGGAAACTAGGCTAATGAAAATAAATTTTCTAGCACTTGCAATCCCAAAGAAAACTTGCAAATGTGAACTGAATAGAATGCATGCAGGCACTGATGTCTGCGTAGCAGAGAGCCTGCAAAAGTAGCCAAAGCTGTCACTTGGCCAGTGCTGCTGGCTGGTATAAACCAGCCCTGTTTGAGAGGAGGAGTTCTGCACCCCCTGCCCTTGAATTTGAATATTTTATAATTATTCAAAGTGTTGGAAGTTGTATTTTTTGCCTTTTCTCTTTTATGGCAGTATGAATTCTGAAACTCGTTTTTCAGGGGTGGCCTTATCAGCATTCAGAAGGTGCTGTGTACAGCAAGAGGGTAAATCCAGTCTTGCTGCTGAACTTGGACTTGGCCTGCCCCCTTCTGCTAGCAGGGCTTAGGGCTCCTGGTTAACGCTTCTGAGCAAGACTCGAGCATACTCTGCTGTCCTGGCTGCTTGATGGGACCTTGTTTAGCACCTTGAGGGCTGCAGCACAGAAGTGATTTTGTGAGGTCTGCCTTGGGCTTTGAATTGCTTAAATCTGTGTTGGACCATGCTCATACTATACATCAAATGTGTACTGGCTAGCGTAACATCCCCGCGTTACTGTAATGTTGAATGGGGTTTGGAGCTTGTCTGATCTCCAGGATTGGGAATAAGGTTTTAAAACCTGCGAACCCTGAAATCTTAAATATAGGGGAAATGTATTTGTGAATATCTGTTACAAGCCTCCTTAAAACCTTCCTGAACARCACAACTTGATGTGTATGCACTGCTGGATATATCTGAGGATACGAAAGTGTTCTCATTTTATCAGTGGTAAGAATTGTTTGACCCAACTCCAGCATAAAATGTTACGTCACATAAAACCTCTGAAATTATTTGAGCAAATAAGAAATTACATTGCAGCATGAGAGTTACTCCATTCAACAAAGAAATTGCTAGCTAATGGTTGGGATCTTAAAAAAAAAAATTTTTTTCCCCTCTGTTCTCTAGGAATGTTTCGAAAAAATGAAGATTTGACTCCATCACAGAGGTGCTTGGCTGTAAGGTAGGCTTTCATAGGTCATATAGGTCTGGTCTGATTTTGGGGATGAGGAGAAGCTGCTGTTTTTTGTGTTTTATTAATGCTTTGAGGAATTGCTACCGTTCATATTCAAGATGGAGAGTTCACAAACTGATCTAAAACAGATCCATGTGCTTCATATTTGTAACTTAATAACATATCTCTATTCTCCCAGGAAATGTCTATTGAAATAGGCTTTATACTTAGAATGTTTTTCTTAAAATAATTTAAGTTCTATGCATTTATATGCATATTAATGACTATGCCAAATCAGGAGGTTAGGTAACATTTAATACACATATAAAGTAATCAGCAAAGAAACATGCTTGTCTAATTTCTGTTTTTAATATTTAGCTTACCTTTGTCTTCCTTTATTCAGGAGACTTGAAAATAATATGTTATCATGGGCAGAACAGTCTTGACTCAGGGTATTTTGATTAATTTAATTTTGATTACTGATTTGGTTATGGGGTAGGGGGGAAGAAAACATAAGCAGTTAAAAAAATGCTTAGGGAAACACCTTTCTTCCTCCTTCCCTTGGCTCAGCTTCAGTCAAACACCTCTCCTTCCCCCTTCATAGTCTCAACTTCTCTTGTTTTCACTGAGTTACATTTGGTCCCTCCCAATCCTTTTGGGGTGATGGGTGGCGCAGTTGGTTGGGATTATCTGTGTGATGTCTTTTCTGCCACTTTTTGCTACTTACTTGTTTTTCTCTGCCCCTGTGCAGATTGCCTGTGGTCCCTCGGGGAGTGCCCCTGCCCCAGTGTGGAGTTGCCCTTGGGCTGTGCTCTTCAGGGCTGCCCCGTGCCCTGGCCTGGGTCACCCGTGGGCCGTGGTTCCTCCTCTAGTGTGGAGACTTACTCCACAAGTACGTCTCCAGCCGTGTCCCCAGCAATGCCATTAAGTCTCCTCCATTTTCTCCTCCCCTAGTGACTGTTGCTCTTCTTTAAACGTGTTTGAGCAGAGGCGCCATGTGCTCCTCTGCTTGCAGTTTTGGCTCGCAAGGGGTGTTCCCATCTGTTTCAGAGCAGGCTAGACCCGTCTGTGACCACATAGGGCAGTTCATGGCCTCCACCCACACAGGTCACCCCTGCACCCGAAACCCTGCCGTTTATGCCAGTATATGTGTCAGTACCCAGTTTATGCCTCTCCTTGTATGTCACACCAGTAAGCAATGTACAAATCTTCTAGGTTATTTTTTGCATTTGTACTTAGATTACTTTGAAATTTTTTCRTCCTTGCCAATTTTTTGTTGGGCGGGAAGAAAATTAGGTAAGTAGAATATTCTGCTTTTAAGAAATGCTTTTTGTTATTAATTACACAAGAATTTTTAGGACTTGGAGATAGTGGATTCAGAGAAAATCAGTGATATCTTTTTTATCATTTTGAGATACAACTGAATAAGCTCATGTCTTTAAAACTTTGGTCTATTGCAGAAGGATGATTTGTTTACTAAGTTTACTTATAAATATTTAAGAATTCTGCCTGCATCAATAAATTATAATGACAATAACAGTCTCTAGCAAACATGGCAATTTCCTGATTATCATGAGAAATGTATTGCCAATATTTGAATGGACGAGGAAAACCCCATCCAGTCATGCTATTATTTTATATTGTGGACATTTAAGCCTTTTATAATGAAGAGGCATGTGTAAGAATAGATATTAGCTTGGTGCTGGGCAAGGAGAAAGTCACCATAGTTCCAAGAGATCAGTCTGAAAATGCTCAGTACAAATAGGAGAGAAATATTTCTGTTTTAAATTGTGATTACAAAATACAAATAAAGTGCATTTCTACATTTGTTTTTTACTGTAAATGAATAAATGATAGAAGATTAGATGAATAGAACAGGTGATTAGAATAACAGATGATTAGAATAAATGATAACATGAAGAATGACTCTTGCTGCTGTGGAAATGTATAAAACTACACTTTCCATCTCACAAGTTACTTGTCTTTGAATTACAGGCGTATGCCAAGTCTACTGGAGTATTTAAGTTACAACTGTAATTTCATGGGTATCCTGGCAGGCCCATTGTGCTCTTACAAAGACTATATTACTTTCATTGAAGGCAGATCATACCAACTGCAACAGTCTGAAGCAAATGGGAAGGAAGATACAAAATACGAGCAAACGGATCCCTCTCCAAATGTAAGATCTATGACTTTTTTGCAGTGCAAATGCTATGTAATCATTGTGTGAAAAGCTTGGTTTGCACTGTTCATTTATAGGCATAACTTCTGAGCTGTATCTGGAGCTCATTCATCAACAGTACTGTCAACACTATGTTCAAAAAGTTAAATGCTTACTTTTTCTAAGGCAGGTTTTCTCCATGGTTTTCAGTTTGGATCTTGTGGACAAAGCAAATGAAATTGGAGCTTCCTAACAAGCTTGTATGGTTAAAAACCCATCTTTGGATGAAGCAGTTTATGACTGTTTCCTTTGAAGCGTATACTGTGCACAGAAAAAGTCCTGGTGAGGATGAACTGCACGTCTTGTCTTATATAAGCTGAGGAGACTTAAGAATTCCAGCAAACTTCCATGAACATTCTCAAATTCTTCTATATTTTAACATTTGCTTGCAGCAAGCAGAAAACATTTGTGTGTAACAAGTTGAAAAACACTTGTAGTTTAACTTTTATTACTTTTATCCATGTAGAGAAGTACTAGAGATGGATTTTTTTTTTGATCTGAAGATGTAATAAAAGCAAGACTTTCATGTCTTCATCACATTATATTATGGCTAATAATCCATACAGCCTATTTCTCTTTTTCTATATTCCATTATTAGAAAGGAGACCAAATACATACAGATAAAAGTCCAATTGATCACACTTTACAAGAGATGTGTGAATTAAAATGAAAAAAGACAACAAGTAACAAGTTTCAGGAGTTTTTGATTAATTTTTAATCAGTTTAGTGCTCAGGGTACTGAATATTCTGTTGTCATTCTTTTCATATTCTCTAAATTGGAGTGTGTCTGATTTTTAAATCTGTGTGCCTGAATCCAAGATAATTATTACCACACAAAAAAAAAATCAGAATTATTATGAAGTCAACTGATRCGCTTCAGATAAATGGCTTTCACCAGTTCCAGCACCAATTAGCTGTTTTCTGTGTATCTTGTGGACCACTAGCTGTTGCTGGAGCCGATGAAGGCATTCCCACACCTAGCTTCTTGTCACATGCCACCAGCTGGAGGTTACCAGCTCCACAGCTTGGTGAACAGAGCAGGCCGTGTGAGTGCTTCCCGTTAGCTGTGTCATCTCCAGCCACTCTTACTCATGCTCCATTCTACCTGTCTTGCTGTGGTTGCAGTAACTTGCACCGCAGGAATGTAAACTAGTAGCTGGAGGGTGATAATATTGTGAACTGCTTCACATGCTGACAAAGTATGTAAGCTCATAGACGCCTACTGTTGAGCAAGTAGTCAGGAAGTGAGAAAGGCAAATGAGACTTCTTTGCATAGGCTGGCTCCTTGTGGTCTGTCCTTGCATTGATATGCTGTATTGACAAAGTTGCAGACACTTTTCCTGTTTTTAAACATCCTTTTGGCTCAGTAGAGGCATCACATCTTATGTATTAAAAATCTTGTTTCTGGAGAAAAATATTGTGTAATAAAATTACTGCAAATAAGTGAAACCAACCAAATCTGCTGGTATAAATACTTCTGGACTTGCATCTACTGATTGCCTGGAAGGACTACTTAGCTTTACCATGTAATCTTGCTAGCAATCTGAGGAAAGTCAATAGAAATAAATAAATTCATAAAGGATTCTTTTTTTTCAGGTAAGCAGTTTTCCTTAAAATGAGTTGCTCATAAAATGCTTTTTTTTGTTTGTTTGTTTTTTCCAATTTATGCTTCATTAACTTCTGACATGAAAATAAAGAGAAGCTGTCTATGGTATTGATACTTCACCTTCCAGCTGGTGTAAGAGAAATATGACTGCATTTTATAATRCCAGATAGTATTGTGTGCTTTTGGAGAAATATGGATTATGAGTTTGTTTTTTTTTTTTACTGCATTTGCTTCATCAATTAAAATATTCATTGCTTTGTTCTAGAATAATATTTAAATGCCATTAACTTCACATTAAAATGAGCTAAATGTGTTCCTAGATTATCAGGTTATTTATTATTTCAAGAAGAATAAATTGTTAGGGAACTCGAAAAATCAGAAACGTAATGGGGATCAGCAAATGTTAATATAGTAAATGAAAAAATCCTTAAGCTGAGTTTACAGTAATGTTCATCTCTTGTTAAATGTCATTTATATAACAAGTTCATGCCAGCTTCCTCCTCTATACTGTGTGTTAACTGCACGATGTTAACTTGATTTAGTATTTTTGCTGTTTTCATTGCATTGTTAAATGTATCAAGTCACCATTAAAACTTACTTTTTATATCCCTCCTATTGTGCCTTTTTGCAAGCTGTCAATTGTTGGTGCTCAAAATGGTGTCAACTCTCAGAAATTAATCTCTCTCTTTGTGAGTTTCTTTTTATCACGGCTGCCCTTAAGATACAAGATTCCTGTCAGCAGATACCTGTGTTTTTTGCCTCTTACACAGAATCTTACTACAAGTTGAAGTTCTTGCTTAATTACCAGCAATTAGAGGTGTCATCCTCCCCAAAATAATGTTTTAACGTAGTTCAATATTGTATTGATCTCTTTATTGATTGTTTATCAGCTAAGAAAAATGAAAAATTCATTTAAATAAATTTAAAAGATCTGTATCTACTTATTAATATATATTTATATACCTTATACATGTTTATACAGAAATAGGTGTATATAATCCCTGAGCTCAGTGGAGTTTTTGTTTGGGGGTTAGGAATTTGGGTGGGTTGTTTGGGGTTTKTTTGTTTGTTTGTTTGTTTTTTGCCTTTATTGTGCCTATTAGCAAGCTGTTCCTGAACTCCTTTGCTCTGATTAGGAATCCAGCTTTCAAGCTAATTATATGCGCTTCTAATTTATGCACATTTGTTCTTGCTCTGGCACTGCCTTCTAACTTGGTACCTTTTTCCCTTCCCAGTGTTAACCATATTTGATATTTTTATCTGGGAACACTCAGCTTTTGTTCATCAAAGCTAAATGAGCCAGGCCTTTTTTACCTTTTCCTTGTAAATTAACTGTCTACTCTCTGATCAGCATAGGAGTTCCTACACTAAAATTCTTACTTACTGATTTTTTTCTCTCTCTCTTTTTGTTTTTTTACTTTGACTGTCACGTACATACTACTACATATGGGATTGAAGAACAGCTTATGCTCTTTTAATTCATTCAGAGAACAGTTTCTTTTGGCAAAGYGCGTTTTTGAGTTATTCTGCAATAAACATGTTCCATTTTTTTAAACTGATACATTGAAAACTTTAAAGACTGAATGAAATTTAAATTTAAATTTTTTAAATTAGTGACTGTCCCTATTGGGAAAAAAAAAAAATCCTTCTGTAAATGTGAAATCCATTGGTTACCTATTTAAGCTTTGGCAAAGAAGCTTGTATCAATAACCTAGTCAGTTAAGCCATACTAAACGAATGGATTGATGTAGGTAGTTCAACTGTAGATTTCTATGGTGTCAGGTGAGGAGTATTCTTTCTATTCAGAAATAATAAATCAGTAAATCTATTCAGAACTTAAGTGCTATTAACAAATCTCAGGCTGTAGTTTAACAACCTATTTAGGCCAAGCTAAGTATAAACTCATGCTGATTATGCCAGTCTTGGGTATGGGTTCTGGGTCTTTTGCTTGTCATAGTAGTATTAACATGCATTTAATTACTTGGTGATCTGATTCAGATTGCTTGATCCAGTCAAAAAGCAGCTTGTTCAAAAAACCCCCCCAAACAAACAAAAAACCTGCCTAAATTAAACAGCTAGTTTTTCACCTCATTTACTTCCCTAATCTGGCTCAGTAGAAGGAAAAGGGCAAAACCTTGCAGCCTCGTTGAGGAGAGAGGCAGGCTGGCTCCTTTACATTGCAGCCTGCGTTTAGATCGTCTTTCAGAAATTGTACATAAACCAGTCGTGAAACTGCAGCTTCGGATCCTTCTAGGGCCCTGAGATTGTCTCCATCCTTGTTTGCTAGGGACATTAATATACCTGATACTGATCCCTGTAAATGGTCTCAGCATACTTGATTGGGGCTCTGGGATTTACAATCATGAGGTGAAACAGGATTATTAAAAAAAAAWAAATAAATCCATGTAACATTAAGAAAGATGCTGTTTCTGGATGTTATGATGCTTGTTCTATACTTAAATGTCACTGCTAAAAAATTGTAGAAATATATTATTTAAATACTTTATATATATTAAAAAAAACCAAACTTCCTGCTATGGTATCTTTTCTACAACTTCAAATTGAAAACTGCAGGGAGTTTTTTTGTCTTTTAAAAAGTACAACTTAAGAGGGAGCCCTGTATGAGTTCATTATTGAATTTTCTAATGTTATTGAAACTCTAATGCTTTTTCTTAAAAGAAGGGCTTTCTCCACCACAGTTTAGTTAAAACTCTCCAAAGAGATACTAAACATAACTTGGGTAGAATTGGCAGATTAATGGTAATATGTAAAAGAACTGGAAAATAGTGGCCTGTGGAAGAAGGCCATTTTAAACAGTGATAACATTAGTTAGTATTTTGAGACTTTGTAGAGATCTTCAGATGAAAAACACTTAAAATATAAGCATATTAACATGCTCCTTATTTTATATGTTTAGTTACCAGCTTGTAAATACTGTTTCTCATGATAAATTGTGACTTTTAATTGTGGTTTAGATTTTGAAGTTAAATCCTTGCAACTATCCTTGGAACTTAATGATGTCTCTTGGTATTTACAGATATCCAAGTTTTGTGTGTATCAGGTATTTGCATACCAAAATTAAAGCTTCATTAGAGTTAATAGCTGAATTTCTGAACATTCAGTTCTACTCAAATTCCCTAAGACAACAAGTTAATGCCAGCTCAGCTATCCCCCTGCACTGGTAGAGACAGTGATGGATTAATAGTTACTAGAATAACTTTCTGAAAGTGTTTTTTGTTTATGACCTTCACCTTGAAGTCCTGTGACAGAGCAAAACATTAAAATGAGAGTCATTAGAAAGCAAGTAGGAACGAACAGGAACTGGCTTTAGCTGTCAATAGGTAGTTGCCTCCTGAATTAGCCAGCCAGTTTGTTTAATTAGCTGKTTTTTCTAATCTTCTCTCAAATAACTGGTGAGGTGACCATCGTGAAATATATGCAGTATCCAGAGTTGCCAGTTATCCTCACCATTTCTCTCATGTCACTGCTTTCCTGTAATGTAAATTCAAATTGTAATGTTTAAATATTGAGATCATTTACAATTAAAACTTGCAAGTTAAGTTTATATGACTAGCTCTCTTAAAACTTCTCCTTTGCAGGTGCTTATTTAGTGTGATGTGTAAGTCACTGAAATAACACATGATATCTGACTGTGGAATATGGATCAGACTAGCTACTTAAAGCAGCAAATGCCATGAGTTATTGCTTTGTGCACTTTATAATGGAAYCTTGGAAATGTTATTTTTCTAAAAATAACATACTCCTTAGTGGTGGTTATAACAAAACTGAATTTTTAGGAAATCTTGAGTCCAGATCCTAGCTGAACAACATGGTTTTTACATGTATGTGGGCATATTCTTATATAGCTTAACCATTTTAGCTGGAAAACAGAACTCCATAAAACTGAGGGTTTTTTTGTTGTAAATCCATAAATTATTTCAGTATTTCAGTTTTGGTTTGGAATTTACATATTTTAAGACTCCAGCAGAGATGACTGATGCATTTAGTTGGGCAGCAACTGAGCACCTGAATTATACCAAAGATTACTGAAAATGAACTAAAGCTTTGCCATTAACTTTGGAATCTCTGCAGTGACAGTGCTCAGCTCGGATGTCCTGTTCTGGCTTATGTGCTTAATGTCTTAACTATTTATTTGTTTGGGTAATTTTACAATGAAATGTAAAACTGGAACTGTGAAAGATGTTCGCAGTATTGAAAGGGTTTTTCAGGGCCTGAAACTGTAGTAGGATTTGATCTGTTGCATTCCCCAGAAGTGGTGCTCATAGCCTAATCAAAACTATTTCTTGAGCATCTATAAAATGTTACCAACTATTTTTAAGTTGGTAGTACGTATTACTGAAAAATTGGCATATATACATACATATATATGTGTGTGTGCACGTGTGTATGTATATGTATATATATGTATACACACCTGTGTAGGAAAGGAAGGTTATAACTTGTGTTTGTTTCTAGAAGWTTGATAAAGCTGAAGCTTACGAGGTCTCCTGTCTTAAACTTTTCAGATAGCTGTGGCACAGAAACTCTTAATCTGTGGACTGTCCTTATTATTTCACATGACTATTACAAAAACTTTACCTGTGGAATACAACATTGATGATAACTTCAGAGCTACAGCATCATGGCCTGTAAGGGTCTTCTACCTATATATGTCTCTTATGGCTGCCAGACCCAAATATTATTTTGCATGGACTTTAGGTAAGCAACAAAAAAGTGTATGTATTGCTTTTCATTTGAGATGCTGCCCACTAAGCATGTGTTGATGTGACAGTGCCCTCTTGAGGCCTTAGGAAAACATTATTACTTTTAAGTAGTATGAGGTATTGTCAGAGTACACTTGTTTGGGGGGATTTGTTTGTTTTCTTGTTTGTTTTTTACAAAACAATAACATTTATAAAACTAAGCACAGTGTTGTAACAGTGTTGCAAATGAGATCAGGGTCTACTGATCAAATCTCAGTGAAACATGGGGGCTTTTGGCAGGAAGGTAGTGTTTTAACAAGCAATGACTTTTTTCCCTTTTAAAAATTGTACTAAAGCTAGTCTGATACCTGTTTTTGATAATTAGATTTCAGCCTATCTGAAAAGCTATTCCAAACCTCTCTCTGTGGTTAGTTATCAGTAATTTGCTTGATGATGATATTCAAGCATAACAGGAAAGTGAATATATTGATATACAGATATATCATAGTGTTTGTTAATAGTAGTTGGCATTTGCAGTAGTATTTCCAGACCTTGACGGGTGACACTTCATTTTTACTCTTTGCTTGCTAAAAATTTTAATTGACAGAAAGACAGAACACTGTAATCACTCATCTAAGACACTGAATAGATCGTGTAGTTTAAACAATATTTTACCTTACACTTCATGCTACTAGGGRAAAAAAAAAAAACCCACACACCAAGATGCTATATTTATGTAAGTTAGCATCTTGGAAATGCCTCACAAAATGGATTTCATCAGTTTTCCTCCTCTCCAGTTTTACATATCTGTTTCATAATTCTTTTGATTGAGAATCTGTGGAAAACAAAGCAATAAAGAGCCTTCGTGTATTAGAGCAGCATGACTCATTTACAGCTGCTGGTTTCATTCCTGGTCAATGGATGAAGTGCTTTCAGCTTGTCTGAGTATAATAATTCTGGGGCATATTACAGAAAGAAATAATTCTGAATATTGTGCTGTTATGCACCAGTGTCATCTCTTGTCAAGAGCAGGAGTCAGCTAAAAAAAAAAAAAAAATCTTCAGTTTTTTTCCTGTAATTCTTCAGATGGATTTCTGTTTATACATGCTTATAGCATTTCTTTGGCAAAATACTGAAGAACATGAACTGCATCAACTCTGTACTTTATTCAGTTTGCTAAGTACCTTGTTTTGGCCTTCCTCCTTCCATTCCACCTTATGTTAACTTTAAGGGTGTGAGTAGAATGTGCAGTGGCCTTAGGTTTTTACTGAATATTATGCTTTTGAGTTGTACTTTGTTATTCTTTGCACTTTAAAAGAAATCTGTTAATAAAATGAATTACTTATGTTAATAAAATGAATTACTAACTGAATACTTACTAAAACGATAATAAAATGAATACTTATTCTAGCTGTGCTCTCTGTACTCCTTAGTAAGAAAATAGATTTTGATGTCTTCAGCTGTTTCTAATTGAACATAAAACTGTCTAATGTTTGAAGTTGGCATGCATGATCTCAAATGCATAGTAGCAAATTCTGTTGCTTTTAAAATGACTTCTTAAAATTGTTGTTGAGAGGAAATAAAAATGTTATAAATTACCGTATATTAAATCACATGTCACAAAGCTTGCCTGCAGACCAGTAGAAATCAGGAGAATCTGAACTGGAGGAAATTACCTGTTAGAGTGGACATAACTTAAAAGTTTTAAAATGCAGTATTTGGAAAAGAAGGGAAAATACTTGTTTCTCTTACTTTCTGAATACACTGGATTAGTGCCTTCTGTCGAGTTGTTGAGAAGAAAGGGGAAGAGAAAAGATAATTTAATTGGCAGGTCATTGCTGTGTAAAGTAAATTCATTTTTAATGTAGTAATATGAATTGAGCAAATTTTAGGAGGGGATTAGCTGTAACTTAATATAATTATATTTATATATAATTTGAATATATATATATATAAAAAAATATAATTATAGTGCTCTAGATGAATTCTGAACTAACACAGAGGGTTACTGTCCTGTAACTAGAGGACTCAATCTGCATTGCTTCTTCAGAGCCTTTTGTCTGCCTCACTTCCAATTCTTTAGTATTCTTCGGAATTATGAGAGGAACTGGTGTTCTTCCACACATGGTCATTTATATATCCATGTGCCTCGTGGTTACGGTGTTTGGGTGCATGCACTCAAGTGCCTGGCTCAGCAGAGGCAATATTTGGGAAAAACTCCAGTTCCAGGTAAGTGGTTATCCAAATTTAGGAGGTATAACTTTGAGGAAGCTTTAGCCTCTGAGCTAACAAAGCTGAGGAAAAGGTGGTTAGTGAAATTTGCAGGTGGTATTCAGTGTAAAATCTCATGCTCTTTCCCATACAGTCTAAATTACAGTAGCTGACTTTTTCTCCAAGAGAGATATGCTGTTTGTTTTGAACTATTTGAGCTTTGATATGCATTGTGAACACTTCAGACTCGGGAGCGTGTCACTCACAAGTCTTGTGCCACCAGTGGAAGTTTGGCAACTTGTTTTAGAAGTATGCAATGCTTACTAAATTACTCTGTTTTTGTGTGTTAGGTTTYGCCTGGTCTGTGTGTGGTGCTGTAAATGTGCACCTGTCTGAAGTGAATCATGCAATATTATTTTTATGCTTTAAACATCACCATAGCTATTTAATGAATATCTAAAAGCATGCATCTGAGTGTTGAGCTGCTATCTCAGATGATCGCAACCAATATATAGATAACCACTTCATAGTCTCAGTGCATCTCATTGAGTTTGTCTGTTTTTCTGTCAAATTGCTCAAGCAGGCCTATCTGAAGCACAGCATGAAATAAAACTAAGTAGACTGTATGAGAGAAAGAAGATACCTGTACCGTGAAACAGTGTTATTTTTCATTCTTTTGCTTTTGTATAAGATTTTCTTAAATTGAAAACTAGAATGTTGCTTGGATTGTTTCCTGTTTGTTCAAGTGTCTAATACAGTGATCCTTGGTATTAAAAAAAATAAATATGCAGCTTCCAAAATGTGATAAATATTGTGAACAAACTATGTGTTATGTGATGTGAATACTTGCAATACAGTCAGTTTATAATTCATTTGTTTCTTTGTTTCATTGCAGCAGATGCAATTAATAATGCCGCAGGGTTTGGTTTTAGAGGTTATGATAAAAATGGAGTTACACATTGGGATCTAGTATCAAATCTGAGAATCCAGCAAATAGAGGTTTGTTCATGGCTCTTTCAAATAAAATGCATGCTCATGGAGGTACTTGGTTGTAATTTCATTAACTGTTCCTGTACATTTTGTTTCTCAAGATAGTGAATATGTTATTAATCAGAAATGATGTGTTCATACTCTTGGGAAAGGATCGAAAATAAAGTCTGTTTTGGATATGTTTTACCTGTCGGTTGACTTTCAAAATCTTTTGTGCTTATAAACAGCTGAGTAAATTCCTGGCTTCCTTATTCAATTAATCACAAAATAGTCTTTTATAATTTATATTACATAGTTCTGAAATATTTCATGACATTTTACAATCATGGAAATAATTTGTTTTCATTTTACAGTTTTCCACAAGTTTCAAGATGTTTCTTGATAACTGGAATATTCAAACAGCTCTTTGGCTTAAAAGGTATTTATTTTTTAAAGGAAAGCTTTTCTGCACTGAAGTTTTAGATAAATATGTCTTTGAAGATAATTTAACATTTAAAGCTAAAATCCACAAAACAGTGTGGTTGTGTAGCCAATTCCATTGGACGTTCCTATTCTTGAGTAATACTTTAAACCCTTTGAATTTAGCACTTACCTTTCAGTGTAACCTATCAGGTAATGATAGAAACTGTTTGTCTTTACCACTGTTCAGAGGCAACCTAAAAGTATTAATTTGTAGAGGAGTCCTTTCCCTCCCTCCTCCCTGCCCAGTCTTTAGCTTTCCAAGCAGTGCATGTTGCTGAGAGCACTGTGCAAAAAGCACATCTTTGGCTGCCAGCCTGGGAAGCGCTGACTTTCATTAGCCACACAGGGATACAGGGACTTGCCTGTGTTCTGAGAGGGAACTTTGTGCTCTCCGTCCATAACGACTGCGCTGCAGACATCAAACCCTACAATGTGCTGTCAAAATAATTTGCAAACTACTCAGCATATCCCTCAGATGCATTTTTTTTCCCCTTGTCTAGGGAACAGACATAGTGCCCAGTGAAGTAAATCATTCTGCTTTTACCACTTCACTGTGGTAACTAGAAGGTAAAAAAGTGTTCTTGAGAGCAGTAGAGACACAGGTATTGTTTCCCTTCTCCCCATCTCTTGATAGGTGGTCTTTTACCAGTAGCTGGGGGTTTGACTTAAACCCCATCTTGGAACAGTTCAGAGGACTTTGTCTCTTATCTTGGGATGGCTGGGAACAGGATGTTGCTTCCATCAAACTTCTTTACAGGGTTTGTCCTCTTTGCTTCTGAAATGTTTTTTCTGACCTATGGAAAAAAAGAAATTCAACTTTGTGATTAGTAAATTGAATTTTGTGATTAGTCTAGTTGGCTCAATAGACAGTAAAATCTGTTGCTAGGAGAGTCAGCAAGGAAGAATTATATGCTCACAGGTATTGAAATGTATCACTTAGTAAAGCAAAGCAGTTATTTAAAAATTATTTTTAGTTTAGAATGAAAATAGAAGTTTATCAGTATTGAAACTGTAGAAAAAGGTCAAGTTTCACAAATTTTCAAATCTCCTAAATTAAATGATTTTAAAAGAAAACTTTTAGTGGGGAATAAAGTAACATTTCTGTTGAACTGAAAGAAGAAAAATTCAAATCAATTGCTGGTGTGTTGATCCTAAAAGAAGATGCTAAAAGAAGTTAGCATCTTTAATGAGTATTTTTAAGAATAGTCAGAGGATATCTTTTAAGGATAGTCTATATGCGTCTTCATTCTGCCACAGTGTAAGGGAGAAGGGTGGTTCTTAAAGTTTCACTGTGAGTAAAAAAAATCACTTTTCATTATTATATATGAGGACCATGAATAGTAGCACAGAGTATATGTTACCAATCACTTGATTAGTTGGTATGCTACAGCAGTTCAAATAGCACAAGCTCATGTTTTACTTTAAACAACCACTTTTAATACCTCTCTTGTGTACCATTTGTAGAATTACCTAAAATCTTAGCTATTTCTYGTATGAAGTACAGAAATACGAGGCATACAAAGCATTATTTCTGTTCTTTCCTGATAATCTTGAAAAAGGAACCATCAAAATTACAGGACTTGCACAAACCCTGATCAGGTATAAAAAACTAGAGCTGGTAACAGCTCTTAAGCAGTTAACTGAGCTACACATCATAAAGAAATTTAATAAATATTTAATGTAGATCACAAAATATAGCAATTCAAAAGTATTACTGTAATAAGTTAAAATAGATATTTACATGGTAGCATGTATCAACAATATATATCATTGTGATAATATTTCCTGGTTGAGAAGCTGTTCTTTTTCCCCCTCAGCCTGTTCATTCTTTTTTCCAAACAAGACATCTAATTCCATTTGTCTTTGGTCATATTTGCAAAACCTCTGTAGTTCTTATTGCTCTCTCCTGGCTTCTTTCCAGATTTCTTATCTTCTTACAGTGGATGTAGTGTACTTCTCCTAAGATCTCCAAGATCTCTTCCTGGCTTGTTGCAGTCTGGGTGGATGATTTGAGTGGATTAATTACCTTCTTTTTCTTTAGATAATATGCTTGCTAATACCTCACAATATTGTGTCTGTCTTTTTTGCCCAGCAGTCTATTGTTGACTCCTATTCAGCTGATGCTGAGTTTTTTGTCTTGTTGATTCATATTCATGCTCAGATATACTTTTTCAGTAACACTACATACTTAGTTTTGTATCTTCCATTTGAGGTTACTTCCTAGGTGTTTTAGACTTTGGGCTTCATTCCATCTTGTTGATTTTTGGAACATCATTCAGTCTGTTAAGTTTGTTTTGAATTCTAGTCCTATATCTACTAAGAAAAAAAATACCAATCTCTCATCCCCCTTCCCCCTCCCCCCCAAAAAGAAAAGAAAGTGGCAAGGGATGAAAGAGAGGGGGAAGCGTACTTTTAAGTCTACCATCCAAGCTAGTAATGGAAGTATAGAACCAGACCAAAGACAGTCCTCTGCTGAACAGTTGATGCATCTTCCCACTTCTAGAGCAAATCATGGGTAAGCTATATTTGAATAGGGTTTCTCAGCCTGTTGTGATGACCATATTTCCTTGAATTGCTTTTAGGAGTATCAAGGAAATGTTTCAACAGGACTTATCACTGACAAATCCATGGACGGGTTTTTAAGTTTACTTTTAATTCTTTGGCATTTTTTTCTTCTCTCCTACTAGATATCTTGTTCTCTAACTTGGGTTGATATGGCTGAAATTTGTTTAGTTCAGTGAGCTTTGTTAGTTCCTGCATGCTTTGCAGGGTAAAAACAAATTGGGACTGAACTGGTTTACTGATTTATTAATGAGACATAGGTCACTGATTGGCAGTTAATTATAAATTCAGTTTTAATATCAGTACTGCAACAGATAACATTTTTTAAATGTCTAGTATTGTGGTTTATTAAACAAAGTTTTAAACACCCTTCTATAACTAATCCTGAGAAGTTTTAATAGCACTTGCAAGCATGTAAATATGCACACGTGTGCACACACTTGCATGCACTTCCCACCTCTGTTCCCCTCATACACAGAGAGAGGACACGTGGGCTACAAGCACACAGGTCCTTCTGGAAGTGGGGGTCCCCTACTTGTAGACACCTCCTGTGGAGATGTACATCTGTTCAGCTTTATGGGGAACCTGCTGGTTCACAGGTCAATTAGAAAGCATGCTCTGAGTTCACATTCGGGCTCCTGATGTAGTACGTCCTGCATGGACAGCCCGCTGGCTGGCTGCAGACTGCTCGCTGTGTCCGCCCGGGAGGATGCTCTGTCTCAGCCTAGGCAGAGGTCATGTCGTGATGCTGGCGCGGGGACTTGTGGCAGTGTCAAACCAGGTTTTGACTACTACTGTTGCCACTCCAAGGTCTCTCCCTGGCTTCTTACAAATTTTCATGTTTCTTTTATACTTCTTTTCAGGCTAACACATTCTTTGTTTCAAAAGTCTCCTTGAAATTTCCTTGTTACTGTTTAATTTGGCTGATGGTTGTCTTCCTCTTCAATATGATCTGTTCTGGGCAAACAACCTCTGACAGTTTTGTGTATTGTGCACATGCACACACCGCTTGCTCACTCTTTCTGGGTCCACATCCTTATCTTAGCATGTGTTGTTAGCCAGGCCATTTGGCAAGGGAGGGAGCTATGCAGGTACCCCGCACTGAAGAACTCTAAGATAAAATTTACCAGCCTTCTCGACTGGAATACAACAAGTTTAGCAGAATACTTTTGTTCTTTCCCAAATCAGATCCTGTCTTTTTACCTTCTGCTCCTTAACATTTACCATATCAATTGGTCTCAACAATCTTTTGAATATATGGAAGTTGTAGTAAAGTAGATATTGAATATTTCAGCTGTTTCATTAAGTTGTCTTCCTCTTTGAATAATGAACCTGCATTCTCCTCTGTCTTTCTGTTACTTGGTATGTGTTTATAAAACATTTTGCATATTGATGTCTATGGCCTCTGTTAGTTAGAAGTCATTTTGTGTATTAGCCTTAGTCGTGTTCATGCATGCTCTTGCTGTTTATTTTTACTTCACTTTCATGTGCATCTGTTTCCATGTTTTCTACTGCTTTTTGGTTTTCAGATCATTAAAGAACTCTTGATGAAGCCATATCAGGACCTTACCATGCTTCCTATCATTCTTCCACATCATGATGGTTTGTCATTGTGTCATTTAATGTTGTCTTTTAGAAAACTACCACCTTTCTTTAACTCCTTTTCCCTTCTTCCTTCTAGAATTCCTGTCTCTAAGACCTTGCCTATTTATTTTTGAGTCTCAATTTTTAAACAGCAAAATTCAGCATTTTCCTGATTTGATACATTCACATCCCTAGAGTCATTAACTATCATTTCATTATCATCATGCTCACCCAATTGCCCTACACAGACATATTTTAAACTATAGTCTCTSTATTATTCAGAATTGAAGGCAGTTGTTACTTTTTCCCTTCTCCCATACATTGCTTTCATTTTATGAAATAAATATCTGACTCATTGCAAGAGTTTGCTGGATAGTCTGTGCCTTCCAGTGTAGCTTTTCRAAGACATTCTTGGATGGCTCAAGATCCCTTATTAGCACCAACACCTATCTTTGGATGTTTCTGTATCACTTCATTATAAATGAATACATAAATGATGGCATTGAACATGGGTTAGCACTGAAGGTTAAATCTGAATCTGTGAATAACTTGAAGTATTTTTTTATGAGTCATAATGTAATGGTATTATTTAATACATAGTTTACTGTAATTGCATTGCAAATGGTATGTTAGAGATACCAGATGCTAGAAATGTAAATATATAAATGATAACAGGTAAGATGTTGGTAATCTTCTATCTGTCATGTTAATTTATATTGAATTGTCTTTGACTTGCTAGAGTGTGCTATGAGCGAGCCACCTTCAGCCCAACGATCCAAACCTTCATTCTTTCTGCCATCTGGCATGGGGTATACCCAGGATATTATTTAACATTTTTAACAGGAATACTAATGACACTAGCAGCACGAGCTGTAAGTACCAACCAAGTATCTTAAATAAGTATTTTTTTTTAATGAAAATTGATCACATTCTGCTTTATAGTTGACACACAAACAGTCTCTGATACTGTTGTTTACTTCTTTAGTTATGAGAGCAGTAGGAATGATTAATGATAAGGAGGGGCTGATCAGTAGGAATAAGCAAGACTGTACACAGACTATAATATCTTTTTGGGATATCTCTTATGGAAGCTTTTCCTCTCTATTAACTGATCAGGTATTATGCCATGCTGAACAGGGTAATGTCACCTAAGATTGTTTTGAAAAAGCATTATCACTGATGACCAGGAGCTTAAAATTTGAGGGTCCATGCTATATATTTATAGAGTCCCTCCCCTGTCCCTAGTTTCTATCCAATACTGTTCTAAAGATGCTAACTAAAATATGTTTCATCTCAACTAGCAGATAAACATCTCTAGTGCAGTTACTACCCCAAATTTGCCAAGTACCTATGTAGTAATATTAACAAAATGTTGCAGCTGCTATTCAGAAGCAGTCCTGTTAACTCTTTACTTGCTCGACATTGGCTGAGTAAATTTGTCAAAGCTCTTATAATACTGCTTGAGAAAGCTGAGTAAGAACAGAGGCAGGTTACTCAAGGGGGAAGAGGACCAAAAAATTAGATGATGGCTAGGAGCAGAATAACAGACCCCTCTTCCATTGAAATAACCAGGAGAATGAGAAATGGAGCAGATTTCTCTGTTGCTAAAATAGCTAGGAAGGGGAAGGTGGTACTTCAATTGTTATAGATTCTTACTAACAGTAATAAAACGTGCTCCTCTTCTTTCTTTACAAAGATTTGGGTGTTATCCTTGTTTGATAGCATTGACTCCTTTCTTCATGATAGGCATAGTTCCCTTCTCCTTTCCAGATTCTACCACAGTTGACTGTTCACATTTATTAGCCAGGGGACTGATGCAAAAGCCAAGGTCCAGGGAGGCTTCACAAATAAAAGTTGTTGCATTCTCTCAGCAATGCGAGTCCTGTAAATTGGACTCCTCCCTGCACTTCATCCTGGGCTTCACTAGTAAGCTGCATTGTATTCAGATTTCATATCTGTCAAATCAATAGGATGTTAAATAAGAAGCTGTTTAGTTTTTGTATGAACAGGTACTTAATATTAACTGATAAAGTATGTTAAAGAGATATTTTACCATGTTTATAGTTTAACTCTACTAGCCTTTGTTAATCCTGCAAAGTTCAGCAACCCTTATCACCTCAGTCCTCTCATGTCATGCCTAAGCATGTATTCAACTAATTTTACTCCCTTTAATCGTTACACATTTCATAATCAGGTGTTTACTAGGGACAATTATGGATTTATTTTAAATGTGATCCTTTGAGTCCTAAACTACTAGATTTCTACACAGGAAATTCTGTAAAGGTTCACCCAAGTTTTACAGAACTCATGAACTCGGGCATTCATGTATATGTCCATAGGAGAAAATGGGGGAAGATGACAGATAGTAGGATGAAGGATATGTTTTATGTAGCTAGAATGCCTTAACTTATTTAGTTTAACTAAAAAAAGGCTCAGAGGAGGAATATGGGTAAGAAGGGCAAAAGAAAAGGGTAATATTCTACAATGTAACCAAAAAAAAAAAAAATCAGAAAAATCAGCATGAGCTAGCTTTGTATACATTTTGGTGGGGAGCAATAACAGGAGTGGTTGGTGGAACAACCTTCCATGGAGAACAGTAGTTAATTTCCCCCCACCTCAATCTTAAAAATCTTTATTTTTTCAGGAGCAGGGACCTTGTCAGAGTCTGTAGAGCCAGTAGATGATCAAGAGAGTATAGGAGCTGTTGAAAAAGATGAGGCTTTAGAGGAAAGACTAAATTAATTCATATGATAAGGAGGCTGGTGACATTGCTATTTAAGATGCTTCTTTAGTGAAGTCATATTAGAGGTTCTGTCTCAAACTTGAGTTATCTATTGAAGGTCACAGAACAAATTAACAAAATAAACAGCAACAGATCTTTAAACCAGACAGTACTCATCCAAGAGTTGTAAAGGAACTCAAGGGTGAAATAGCTAAACTGTGTACTTTGGTGTGCAACTTTTCAGAGAAGACTATCTCAATGCCAGATGATTGGAAAGTCGCATTTGTGATAAAAAGCTATAAAAAGGGTGAATTAAACATGTTTTGACTTGTCAGTGAGTTCCTCTTTAGGTTCCCCTAACTGTGTTGATCAGACCTCCGTTGACTATGTTGGGAGTTCATGTAGGCATTGGGAGGGCAAACTGGGGAAAAAAAAAAAAAAAAAAAAAAGGATGTTTCAAAGTACAGGTTCCAATGGGCTAGTTCTTCACTATGATATCTTGTTCATTTTGCATTTTAAATTGAGTTTACGTATTTACTCTGTTTTTCTAGCTTCATTTTAAGTACCTCACCCTTACTTGTATTGGGCTAATTTCTAACAGCTCAAAAGAAATTATGTTTGCCATGCATGATAAGTAGACATGCATTACAGAAGTGCATCAAAAGTCACTGCTACAAAGAATCAGTGTCTATAACAGGAAAAAACAGGGCTGCAGACTGCAATTGTTAGTTTAGTGTCAAGTGACAGTTTCAGGATATTTCCGGTCTGATTAACGTGAAGTGTTTTATTATTAACTTCTTAGAAACAAGTCTTGTGGAGGGTTTTGAAGGAAAAAAATCACATGGGCATTATTTTCTCCTATGAATGATAGATAAAACTGGAAAAACAGTTTTGAGAGAAAATTAGGCTAATTCATGGCAGAGGCTAATGTGTTAACACAGCCAAATGCAAGTCAATAACTCCATTTTTTTAATATTAGCCTTTTTAGGCTAAACTAGAATGACCTAAAAGGTGGTAGTGTGGTGTATGGGTTAAGTTTACATCCTTTTCTGTGGAGCAGAGGGAGATTCTGAAATAGAGAATTATGATTTAATCAGAAGAAGCAAGGAAAATGATTGTTCTGAAGGTGCATAGTGAGAGCAATGTTTTATTTGTCAAGGCAGTCCCAGGAGAATTGGATGGTTCAGAAACCAAAATACCTGACAGAGCCTGGATGGGATTTCTAGCTACAAGTCTGAGGGCAAGAGGGGAAGGGAAAGGAAAAGGAAGAAACTTAAATATTCTAAGAAGAGTTTAGACATCTTGGATGACTCTGTTAAATGTTTAAGTGGAAGGAAGATGCAGTGGATCAGGGGATTGATTGGAATGTTAGAAAAATTGGTATTATGAGTAATGAAAGTTGATAGAAGATGAGCTTTCTGAATATCAGAAATTATATCAGTGTCAACAAATTCCAATTAGTAAAATGAATGAGGACTGAGTGAAGACCCCGGGGTTTGGCCATCTTCAAATATAACTTAGGTAGTTGGGCATTTTGAGAACCTTCAATATGTTCACAAGCTTAGAAATAGAAAGGAGAAGACAGTAGGAAAAAACTGGGAATACAAACAGTGAGATGTGAAGATAGTTTTTACTTAAATGAGGGCCATGCAATGTTTGTTTTGTGACAGAAGAGGGAGGATGAGAGATTGAATAAGACWAACTGAACTGCCATCCTTGGTCACATAAAGGAAGCAGGGGCAAAATCTATTGGTGTCTTTCTGATGCACAGTCTTATATAAAATTGAACCCAAACCTGCATGGGTTTGGGGTTTTTTAATACTGTCGGTATTCCGTTATTAGAACAGAATTTTATGAACAAAAGAAAACTCAACATAGGAAATGATTTGAGTTTTTTTAGAATAGTTTCACTTGATATTAGTTGTTACTAAGAATCCTGAAATATGTCATTAAAATTGATTATTTTAAATATTCTGATTTATACCCTACCTGTTCTAAAATATATCCTATTAGCAAGTATATGAAAATGGCTTACCATATAGAAGCTTTCAGCAGAAGCATTCTGGTTTTCAATTACTACAAAAATATATGTTTGCAGAATCACTTGATGGAATGTCTGCTACATTCAGATAGGAAGTCTAAAGTTGGACTGGATTTATACTGGAAGTATCCACTGTGGGTGTGGGTGTGTACACATTCATTTACTTTAATTCCTGTGCTGGATAAAGCATACTATTTGAAAAGGCAGGGAGAGAATATGAACTGATTGTTATTGAAGTTAATTTATTTTGGAATGGTTCAAAGGTACTTGTCCAAACTGTAGCATTTCAATTCACCTAATCTAACTTATTCTTACCTGCTTTTTTTAGATAAGAAACAATATCAGACACTACTTTGTTGAATCTCCTACTGTTAAACTATGTTATGATATTGTAACGTGGATGGCAACTCAAGTAGCAATAAGTTACACAGTTGTGCCATTTGTACTGCTCTCTGTAAAACCCTCTTTCACCTTTTACAGGTAAGCACATTTTACCTGTTTCCTTGTTCTTTTCTTTAACTTAAAGGCAAATATTTTCTGTTGCACAAGATTTCTGAAGTCGTTTTAGTGATAATTACAATATTTGTTAGTTGAGCGAACTGTCTTTCTATTCCAGCACTTGAGCACAGTTTCTGTTGTGTTTAAGAAATCAAAGTGCTTTTGTTTTCCTACTGTAATAGGCTTATTTTTTCCTGAAGGAAAAAAAGAAAAAAAGGGGGGGGGGGGACGCATTTGAGATTACTCTATGCCCTTGACCTACTTTATAATAAGACAAGAAAATGGCATCCTAAAAGTAACTCTTATTAAAAAGTAAATAGTTCAAAGCAGGTTTCCCTTCACTCGCTTCTGGTACTGATAATAGAAATATATTATCATCTTTGTAAAGCACTAAATACCGTGAGGGAAGATTTTATTTCTTTTTTTCCCATTACTACTTTAAAAGAAAGGAAATATTAATGTCTTACTGATGCAAATTTCTTACATGCAATCTATCATATGCAAGTAGGTTTCGACAATTTATTTAAGCATCCTGTAAGAGCGGTTGGAGTTTTACTGAATTATCATTTTTGTTTATTTTTTAGCTCCTGCTATTTCTGTCTTCATATTGCCAGCGTCCTGGTGTTGTTGGTATTTCCATTGAAAAGAACTCAAAAAGGAAGTAAAAAGCATGAAAGCATCCAGTCCATGTGGTCCAAAAAACTAGAAGAAGAAAATGTTTTGCAAAAGAACAGTTATTCCACAACAAATAATAGTTTCAGTCAGAAACAAGAAATAACCTGCAGATATCAAGCACTAAAACAGTGATTGAGAAATACTATGATGAATATATTTTGTATGTTTTCAGAAACCCATTTTTAGCACCTTTTAAAGGGGTTTGTATTTGTTTGCAAAGATGTTTAGTAAGAAAAGAATGCATTACCTAGAAAAATCACGTACAATAGCAAGACTGGAAACAAAACAAATTAACCCCTCCCATGCCATGTCCCTGTGGGTCACGCCTTATATGAAGATATTACCATTATTTCAATGGGCACTCAGGACTTGCAACGTATGTCCATAGGGTCATATGTGTGCCCTTTGCTGAATGTACGTTGTGTATCCCAAGGCACTGATGGGGTGGAATAAAATTGTGTCAATCTAGGGTTAACAAATGGAAATTATTTTTTCCAAATGACTTGCCTTAAACCCTCTATTTACTGAAATATTGTTTCTAAATGGTATTTTCAAGTTTGATTTTATGTGGAATGCATATATAATACTAAATGCTATAAAGAAGATAAAAATATGAAGTGGAAAGTCATTAGAAGATTTTTGAATCTTTAAAAGGGAATTGCAATAAGCATCTCAGTATTTGGAGGGTTTTCTTAAAGTATCTCAAACTGTTGCAGTACACTACAGAACTGTAAACATTACCAATGCCAAATTATATGTAGGTTTCTTTGATAAAGAGTCTAATTACACAGAGTCCYTTTGAATGGATTAAAAAACAAAACTGAAGGTTCACCTTTTCCAGAGCTTGATAGCTCTAATGTAGGTTTCTTTTACTTTAAAATAAAAACAATATAAAATACCACTAAGTGGACTTTGCAGCTAGAGAAGGAAAGGCAGCCATAGGACACAGAAAAAGACAATGTGCAAGCACCAGGCTTTCAGTGAAAAGTGCTTTTTTACCCTTAAATACCAGAAATCCTTATTCTAGAATGGAGCTATTTTACAAATAATGACTTTTTAATACTTAAAGTCATTTTGAAGTTTCAGGCATGCAGTAGTTAGCTGATGATGCTTACACATAAAAATAGCCAAATTACCTTGAGCTCATAGATAATAAAACAGGAAATTGCTGATAACCAAGTTTTGTATGCTTGATAACTGATGGCCCTTTATCCAAAGAAATATGTGAATTTGCGGAAAAGCTTTTTCTTTAACYTAGAATTTCAGATGCAAAGTTCACATCACATTTGTAGGTAAATAGAGAAAAAAAAGAGAATATCTGACTGAATTTTAATTATGGAAATATGTCAAGGGGATAATGCAGTGATTATATCTATTCCAGACCATTTTTGTGGTGATGGTCCCTGCTAGAGTACTGTGTTAAAGGGCTAGACTTTAACTGCTTATATTCTGTATTTTCATATTACTTTTTTTTTTTTTTTAGTAAATACAAACTGTTTATCCACATGTTATTTTAGCTTTAAAATTGATGCATTATTTTTCCCTGGCAATATTTTGTAACTTGTTGATTAATAACCTACAAATGAATGAGAAAAACTTTATCATGAGGAAATATTTTGAATCTTAAAGACTTTTGATCAGATATCTGATAGCACTAGTGGGGTGAATATTCTTAATATTTGTAGAACTGCAGTGATAGTCCTCAGTTTTGGGGACATTGTCCTGCAAAAATAGTCACAAGACTTCTCTGGGCTAACTCTCTAAAGAACCAAATCCTAAGTCAGGTCAGAGGTGTTTCCTTGCCATGATAGTTTTGTGTCTGGCTTTTGGCTACTTGCCCAAAACTCCAGGAGGAAGAAAACATACTTCTTCAGTATAAGGAGGTTAGCACTAATTAAACTACTTAGGAAAGTGGGAGTGAGAATGCAGTGGGAGCAGATGAGTCTCTGTTTTGCTGAGCAGGGATGCTAATATGGCAGTCATGAAAACCGATGATCTTCAGAAGAAAATAATCTGATTTGTAAATCCTTACTTTAATTACACATGTAGACCTCTCCTTGAATGGAGTTGCAGTTGTCATTATACGCCTTTTTGAAAAGGCATTTTTGTCTTTTTCCATTGCTTATAAGTAAGAGCACACTAGTTTGTTTATGCTTATTTATCCTTATTAGATATAGAATCAGGAAAGACATTTTCCACCTTCTGTTCTTGAAGGGACACTTGCTTTAAATAAGGAATAGAATTGCCCATTTCTGGATGGATGAGTAGATTTGGGGTTGATGCTTTCAGCATTTGTTACTGTTGAACTTAAATCCCTCTTCCTTGTTGGTGCAGTCTACATTTCTACCAGAACAAGCATTTTTGGATGCTAGTACAACATCTAATGTATTGTTTTTTTCCATTAATATTCTGGTACCCTTGTTTTGGCATGGGTACCAATGTGTGTGATGAGGCGATTTGATTCTTAAAAATGAAATACAAGAGCAGTTGTAAGCGCTCACAAAAAGCAAACAGAGTTAAGTTAGAGAAGTATTCAGTACTTCCGTCTGAGTGAATTCACATATAGTTTTGTTTAAAATTCTTGTATAAGAGGAAGTTAAAACAGTTAAGAAAATCTGTACCTGCTTTAGTTGGGCACTAGTAGCAAAATACAGGTTTCGAAGTTGGGCRTGATGGTTTCTGCATGCATTACAATTATTTTTTCTTCATGATTTGAGCCCCTTAAAACATTACAGCTTTAGAAAATTATGACAATTAATTCCATTAGTTCTGCACAGAATTTCTTCTGCAGTGTAGTGTGCTAGAATTTATGCTTTAAATGTCATTGCTAAATATAAAAATACTCTGAACCAAAATCTGCTCTTCATGCAAATCAATTATCTATTGTGACTATGGAGAGAGTTATATTTTGGGTTTTTTGTTTTTTGTTTGTTTAATGGCAGCACTCTGGTCTTAGTCATTGTGTTTTTGTTGTTTTCCTTCTGCTTTGCTAGTTATCTGCCTTGCTATGACAAATGAAAATGTTGCACTGAATCCTTTTAATCCATTCAATGAAAAAATCAAGAACAAGCAGCCCTCATGCTTCAGATAATTTTTAGTTTTTATATGTGTAATTTCATAATATTGGATTTGAAAGGATGTTGGTGACTTACTATTACTGAAAAAAATATTAGAAAGTAAATTTCTTAGAAATGTTTTGGACATGAAGGTAACCTGGTTTTAAATATTTTTTTTCTCTTATTAACTAATGTACATCTAAAAGGTGAAAAGTCTTTATTGTATTCCAGTTCAGCACTCTCTGAAAAGTCAATATAACATATCCTTCATAACTTTATGCTGCTTTGCAGGTATTTGCCTATTGTGAACGATTCTTCCAGGCACTTAATGTGTTAATGTTAGTTACTAAATGTAGTCACCCTCATAGTAGCTGTATGCTTACTATTTTTAATTTTTTATGTTTCTGTATTAATGAAAGATATCTATATTATATATTTAAATAATAGTTTCAGTGGTGCCTACTACTGTTGTGATAGAGAAGGCTCTGTTGGCTTTACAGTTGCATATATGCCCTTCTTATTCAGAAACGTTATTCTTCCACAGACATTCCTTAAGCTGCCACATCCACAAGATTTCAGTAATAGGTGACAATTTGAAACCTATTACTGTATAAAAATATTGGTATGCATTTTAATATGCTCTTGATGACAAATCATATTTTAATGAGAATACTTTACAAAAAGATCTTGGTATATCCCCAGCTCTACACTGACTTGTTTGATATCATGACTCGTGATGTTTTACCGGTATAGTATATTATTTATTAAAAGAATTTTACACATACATAACTTGTTCCCTCTACCCTATGGGAATGAATAATACAAGTATAAACACTATTATGTGTGTATGACAGGATGCACACAGAGTAGTTGTGCCCCTTTACTGACACTGATCCAGTTAGTGGTAAAACTTCTGATGTAGATGAGATCTGTTTTTGCAAACACCATTACAAGATCCTGGCCTCCTATCAAATTCATGTCAAAAGTAATTTCAACAGCTTCTGGATTGTCTCTCAGAAGCTTTGCAGACAAAATTGTATATTTGTTTAAATACATGGTCAAATATATCCTCCATGATTGCATGCAAATGTGTCACTGATGCTTACATACAGACTTTCACATGCTCAGCTCTACAAACTCGCCTTGAAAAGATAAAGAAAAGTACCATTTGCAATAATTTAGGCTTTCATTTCCCTTGCTCTTATCTCTCACTTTCCAATTCTCATTGAATTCTGAAATCAGGTTTCTGTAGTTTTGTTTTAAAAGGAAAATTTGGAAATAGTATCATTAATTTTGAAAAGTGATCAGTGTTACAAATCAGAAGGAAATACCTTTCAGAATTTTAATATGAAGACTCTAGATACAAAAATATGCATATATTCAGTGCTGATTCATCGTGGCATTTAAGTACATGATTAGCCTTTATGTATTTATTTAAGTCCAGTAATATTCAGCAGTTTTGGGTTTTTTTTAAAGTCCTGTTCAAAAATCAATTGGCTATAAATGCTTGAAGTTAAACAAGCACTTAGGTGCTATGCTGAATTAAGTATCTAAACAGAGGCTCTACTGAATTGAGCCTACTCTCATTACATTTCCAGATCTGTCTGGACCTAAGCTAGTTGTACTGTCCTGGCCTTTATCCTCCTCATAGTCATTGCTGATTTGGCAATATTACGTGCAGAACTTGACAGAGAAGTTTCCTGCTTGCTTGTGACCCAGGCTGCAGCTGCTCTTAGCTAGGTCTACCTGGATTTTTGAAGTGTATTGCAGTTTTAACCTAGGCACTTGATAAAAGGTCATGAAATCCAGGCATCTGCAAAGTCACCGTACAATCTTACCATTGCAAATATTGCAACAGTTGTTTATTAAGGTGAAAAATAAAAATATTTTTACTATTTTTAATTTCTTAAAAACATGTTTGAGGTGAATTTTTTGTATATTTCTAACAAAACCTAATTATCAGCTGGAACAATTTTCATCCTGTTAAATAATATTTAAAAAGCAATTTTGCTCACCTTGCAGTTACAGAAATGTGCAAAAGCAAATTTTGCCACTTAATTCTCTTCTGTGTTAGCTCTGTGTCTTGTGACTTGCACCTGCTTTTGTATTTTAAACATTTTTAAATTGCCTGGATTCATGTGCATATCCATATAAGCATAGTGTAAACTTCATGGATTGAGGAACTGTAGTTGCCTATAGTATGCATAAATATATTTAAAATAGGCCATATCAATATTTACATGAGACTAGTTTTGAGCCCTCCAGTTGTACGCTATATTTACTGAAATCAGTTCTGTTCTTAGAGTGCTAAGCTTTCTGTTTCCTAAAGTGAAAACAGAACCTGTAGGTTACATTTTAAGAAGAGAGTAAAGCGCTTCTTTCAGTTTATTGCAAAACCAGCCCTTCCAGGATTTTCTGCAGCATGCTATGAAGATATAATTTGACTTCAGGTATATTACTGAAATCTGAGTTGGAAACTATGCAGGGCTGCTTTCAGAGAAAACTTTTTATATGAGTCAGTCCTAGTACCTTATTGCAGACCAACTTCTCAGTAAGAGAAACCTTTTCCTTCAAACACTTCTTTAATCTTACTTTCATTCTCTGAGGGGAAAAATACCCCGGGTTGGAATTKAGATTTCACTACAACATCTAGTATGAACAGATAGCTGTGGTCCATGCTTTAGTCTGAATTAGGCTATTAACTTCCTTCCAAACTGTGAAGATGTAATACGAGACAAAAAAAAATAGCGAAACGGGGTGCCTAGAGACTGGCAATCAGAATAGTGCAACACTACGTATTAAAAGTGCAACAAACTTTTGTCACAATAAGTTGAAGAAAGGGAGTATTTGCCTACACATATTTTGCCTTTCGATGTGTTTATTGTTTCTCTTAACACCTTTTCTTTGTCTTCTTACCTTTTTTTGTCCAGTGATATTGACTATTTCTATGAAGAATCTTCTGATGTGTCTTACTGTGACAAAGGTGTCAAAAATGATACAATAGTAACTAGGTAGTTATCCTTAAATCCCAGACCTCAGATGTATTCTAGATCAGTTAGAACACAACGTTCAAAATGTATTGATTGAAAACTAGTGTAAGATGGGTAAAATATAGCGTTATTCAAAGATGTTGTAATAAGTTATTCAATTTAAGAATTTAAAATATGGAACTTTGTTCTTTCCTGCCTTGGTTACACATTCAAAGGAATAGTTTTACCTCAATGCAGAAGTAGTTATGCCTCCAAATACCCATTTGTTAAGATGAGAAAACACCCCTAAAAGTGGATAGCGACAGTATTCCTCAATTTGCCTTTCCTGGTTCAGAATATAATGCATTGTCAGTGAATTTCATTTTTATTATTCCAAAATATATATTTTTTAAAAAGTGTTATTTTTCAACAGATCCATAAACTAAGTGTTGGTGTATGGTAAAATTAAAATACCACTGTTAGTTACACTGTGATTGTGATATTTTAATAATTACTTATTTCTAATTTGTCTCAGCATTGCTGCAGAAGCAGCTTGCTGTTATGTTTTAAAGGTGTTTTTAACTTGCCTATAAATGTTTTTTTCTAATTTGTGTCTTTAAATCTGATTAAACTGTAGTTGAAAAAAAACTTTGAACTTGTTTTGCTAAATTCATTGGTGTCTGTCTGTTTTTGAGTAAGTGCTAAGAGAGGAAATTATTTTAATGCAGTTCATCTGCAGCAGCTTATGGGATCTAACAAGTGATTATATTGTTTGCTGAAGGGATTTTTTTTTTTTGCGCCACGGTTCTGACATTTGAAATGATCACTGTTTGAGGGAAATATTTAATGTTGCCTCAAGAATGATAGAATAACAGGTGTAAAAAGCTTAAACTGAACATGAAGACATGTGTATCTAGAAATATTTAGATTCATGTGAAGTTTTCACAACAATGTTATGAGGATGGAAATATACTTGAAACTGAGTTTAATCAAATTCACAGCCCTGACATTAAATATTTACCTGCTTAAGCAAAAAATAATATTTTTTTCTTTACTGTGTACAGTATTAAGCATTACAAAACATTCATTTACATTTACATTACGAAATAAGTAACATGACTGCCCATGTGCTATATCACAAAACAGCATCTTTCCATATTAATGCTTTTGAGGAGACATCAGAAGACAAAAATATGTATGTCAAGTGGTCATGATTTGGATCAATTTAGGTTAAAGACATTAGAAAAGTAAGGAAAGAAAACAGCTTAAGTATTATAGTAATTATAATCAGCAGAATAATAATAAACTTGTTAATTATTAAAGCACAGTAGCTATTTTTTAATTGATGTGTCTGTATTGGGCAGGTGTTGACATCTGAAATAGTGGTACAATTGTGTGCGGGAGACAGACTTAGTTACTATAACAGTTAAAAACAACTTCAGTTGCTTAAAAATTAAAGATTGAAAATGATACATCTATTATAAGGGACAATAAAGAAAAAGATCAATCATGACTGCAAAAAACATGTAATTTTTCAAAAGTCTTGCTAAATTTCATCCATAATCTTGAAGTATTGCACATCAAAGAGCTGTAGCTATGTCAAGCTAAAAACATGTGGTGATCAGATAAAAACATCTTCAGACTTGGATGAGACAAACCTATTCAAAAGGGTAAGGAATGAAACACCCATTTTTATGTAATTGAGCTGCTGCTTTGTTAATCTTGTTTTCTTGCTTCTGTTAGTGCTTTGGGATTTCATACAGGAGCTTTGCTTCATTTGTACAAATTATTTCACTGGGTCTCATGCACTTTTGGGTGCTGATAAGAGGTGTTTGTTTTCTAATGTTTTCTTCTTGAGCTGTTACTTGAACTGGTTAGATACTGATTCTGAATGATGTCAGATGTTAGATATTTAAAGAAGTGTTTAACTGCCAGGTGCCAGTGTACTTGTTAAATATTTGTTTTCAGGTTGGCTGAGATGGTATGAAGCTATTGCAGGGTGTAGAGGCCTATCAAGATTATGAATCTTTCTCATCCGTCTGTTGTGAATTCTCACATTTATGTCTCCCTCTGACTGATATCCAGAGAACTCTAAATGCAACTAGCTGATTTGTGGTAACAAACTCTGAGGAGACTTTCATATCAGGTTGCTTCAGGAATAAGTTGTATCTATAGTTGGACCTTTTTTCCATCTTTTTTGTCATCTTTTCATTCATGAAAGATCTTAGCCCCATTTTTTTATTGAGCTGTTCAAATATAAATCCTGAAGGAGATGGGAAGGTGGAAAGGAGAAAAGAGAAAATAATTGGTTGGAAGAAAAKTTTGATTTTGTTGAATTATATGCTCTAAACTACAGCAATTTACAAATATCAACATTTACTAGCTTTTTACAGCACATTATTAAAAATCAAGCATTTCTGCACAGAATCTGGAAAAATGCTACTCTGAATTTTTAACTATGTTACTCAAACTATACATTAATGATATGCCAAATTAAAAGTTTTTGGGATGCCTGTTAAGAGATTATTTATGTGCTTTAACACACACACACACATATGGTATTTTATGAGAGGCAGAATTTGCTTTCTGTGAAATCCTAACCCCACTGGATTCCCRTTAAAACCCTTCAGTGGGACCAGGATTCATTCTCTATGTGAATTAATCATTGATGGGAAAATGTTGTTCCCAGTGTAAAAGTAGGGTACAAGTGGAAGAGCACAAGAGAGTTGGATCAACCTGTATTGAAAGGGGAAGAAAGTGAGGGACAGTACAGCTCTGCCTTCCCTGTTCCCCATCCCCAGTGTGTGTTTAGTTCCCTCATATGCAGGAGGAGCTACTGCTTCTACCTGACAAATCTGTGGCTGTGAGGTGAGAAGACAGCTAAAATGCGATCTGGGTAAAGCTATGATACTAGAATAAGAATTTGGGACAATGAAGAGATTATGAGGTGAGGGATTAATATGCTGTTTGTATAAAGTGTGTAGAAAACAAAAAAAAACGCTGAAAATGTTTGAGAATCCATAGATCTCAGGAGGCTAAAGTAAGCAGTCTCACTATATCAGTTTCTCTTATAATATCAGATATCTTATAATATCTCTTATAATATCTTATAAGATCAGGTAGATGATTGAAACATCAGGACCATCTTTGAATGATGGTCYGTATGCATAAATTCAAGTAGCTTAGACTGAGCACTTTTCAACTCAGCAGTAACTGCAGGGATTCATCCTCTGTCTTTTCATATCACATATCTATGGCATAAATAAGAAGAGCACGCTTCAGGTAAGCATTGAATGTGCTTCAATTCCTCCCAGCCTTTCAGCTGAATCAGTGTTTTGGTGTAGATCTAAGTGGATTTAGCTTTTGATTTTAATGGAGCTTGCTTTTTCCCATGTATTAGGGGTTTGTGTGTGTGTGTGTGTGCATGAGTAAGGAAAACTTGTTGATCTCATTTGGGTGTGAGGATCTCTCCTGTTATCTCAAGAACATTGTTTTTTCTCAATTGTTTTTTCAAAAACTCGGTGGAAATACTTGCCTGGTTATAGATACTTGGGATACACAGGGAGCACTATGGGATGTGTCTTTAAGAAGCTAACAATGTGAGCTCTTTAGAGAGATCCCAGTGTTATAAGGATTTTGAAGGAACACTTTGATCCTTGGGAATCCTTACAGTAACAGTATGTAGTCTGTAGTGTCTTCCTGAAGAACTAGTTCTTCATTGGTTTATCATCATCCCAGGTTTAAACTATGTTCCATGGTCTCTCAAGGAGATATTATTACTATCAGATTACAGAGCATCTCTGATCCAGTTGTCCAAATGATTTCTGTCATTAAATAAAGAAGAATCTATTATTATGGATTTGGATTGTACAGAAGATGAAAGGGCATCTTTCTACAGTCATTGGATGTATTTTACCATCACAGAAGGTATAGAGTTGAAGAGCCACTAGAATAGTCATAAAACATGTTGGAAATTGCATGGGAAGTCCAAAGCYACTTATGACCCAATGTACAAACTACAAACATGGTGAAGTATATTTTCAAAATATTTGAGAAGCTGCTTTGGAGCCTGAAAGCAGACCAGGGAGAGGTTTGGCAGACAATGAGCAAGAGCAGCTCTGAACTTTGTCCTGTGTTGTCTGTAGTATGTTGAGGTGAGATTTCTTCCATGTTTACCAGTGGAAGTCCTCACCTGCAGTTTGAGCAACATACTCTCATTTATCAGTCGGCAATTTTTAACAAAACAAAAACCCTTTCTTTTTGCTTTCAAAAAGCACTGTCTCTGAGGATGAATGCTAAGGTAAAACCATATATGTTTCAGATGTTCTCCGCTTTGGTGGCATCTCTAAGAAACGTCCATCTTGAGGTATACAGAACTGGCAGTTGTACTTTGGCTAAGCTTTATGCTGATGCATGAGCTTGGTCAAGACCCTATTCCAGCTAACTTTTGGGGGAGGACAGAGGCAGTGTCAAGTTTATATTGTGATGGAGAGATAGTCGGCCTTGGCAAAATAGTTTGTAGTAGGTGTAAAGGAACAAAACCCGACCCCTTAAACGGCTTGTGTGTATGGTGTCGGTGAGGAAGGCTCTTCTGGATGGGTGAGCGGGGGGTGCTGCCGCCTCACCCACCACGCCGAGCCGTTGGGCGGGTGAGCGGGTCAACGGCCGAGCCGTTGGGCGGGTGAGCGGGTCAACGGCTGCGCCGAGCCGTTGGGCAGATCGAACGCACCCTCGCGCGCCCTGCACGACCGCTTAGGGCGGTGATTCGGTGCTGCGAGGGCTCCCGGGCACGGTTTTATGGGTCCCCGCGAGCTTTGGGAGCTAACCGGTCATTAGCCGATTACAAGCAGTTATTACCGCGCCGGCTCTCCTGGCTATTCAACGAGAGGCTCCTCATGCCCTGGTGTGCCCCTCCCCCGGGCAGCCTGGCCGCTCCCGCCGGCCCCCCGGCGGTGTCTCTAGGGCACGGCGGGGGCGAGGGGCGTGAAGGCAGGAACCCCCCCTCCGCGGGACGCAGCCCTAGCGCTGGCAGCGGGAGCGCGCCCTCCCGCCGGGCTACGAGCTCACGTGACCAGCCCGGCAGGGACGGGGGGGGGGGGTAGCGGGGAAGGCAGAGAGAAGTAAGATGGCCGCCACCGCCGGGGGGAAGTGAGGAGCTCTTCGAGTCGTTGCCTCCTTGTCAGTCCCAGGCTGGGCCAGGGGAGCCGCCCGCAGGGGCCGAGTCCCGCCGGCTTTGGGGTGAGTGGCGAGGGGAGAGGAGCGGGGCCGGCCGGCCGCGGTGGGGGAAGGGCAGGGGGCGCTTGGAGCTGCCAAACAAAGGGCGCCATGGGGCCCCTTGCCGCCGCCGCCTCGCAGCGGCGGGGTCGCCCTGGCGGCTCCCTGGGGCGGCGGTGGGCGGTGATGGCCTCTGTGGGTGTGTGTGAGCGAGCCCCGGGGAGCGGGCCGGGGTCGCGGGGCCTAAAGCAGCCGTCGCGCTGGGCCCGGGCCTGCCCCTCGGGCTSCGGTTAGCGTTTTTGGCAGTAGCAGCGCTGCGTGGTGTGCTGCCAGCGCTCCGAAAGGTCCCCTCTTTGTGTAGGTGTGCGCTCCGCTATGGCCGCTCAGCCGGCCCTGAAATCCTCCCTCTCCCGCACGGCGGTGGGAATAGAGCAGCTCCGGCGGTGCCGCAGACACGGTCGGATGTAGCTGTCAGCCCCACGCCTGGAGGGGGGGGGGATCCTCTTCCACTGTTTTTGTCTCTTGTTGCTAACTTGGAAAGACAGACCCGTAAGCAAAGTTTCGCTTCTAGTTTGTAGGGTGAAGAAGCTGAGTTTGAATAGCTAAAGCCTTAAAGACAGGGGTTTACTCCTCCTCATTTGCTTAAAAATCGGTTGAGGAAAGTGATTTCTCATCTATAACTTCAGACCAAGGATTGATGCAGGGGTAATGCACTAGTATGTTATGTTCATTGATGGCRAAGTACTTGAATCATGGGATTGTTACCTGTCCGTCCGTCCCCCCTCCCCAAACCCATCAAACAATGCAGAAGTGGAAGGATTAAAAGGAGTTTATCAGCCCCAAATGCATGCAAAAACCCACCATGTATTCGTTTACTGGATAGGTTTTAAAACGAAATAATGATCTGTTTGATGAAGATGCAGCTTAAAAGTGAAATATGTGTTTTCACAGTGGCTGTCCATCATTTCGTAGTGAAAATGTTAATCATCTCAGTCACTTGATGTGACATATTTAATGGAATTGCTATGAATAATACAAATATCTATCTCTATGGATGTTACTGCTGCATATGAGGAATTAAGAAGCTTGTCAACTTGGTATCATATTTTAAAATAAGATTGAACCAATAAACTTAGTTCCGTTTGGATTTTTGTCTCAGGGTTGAAGGTTTGTGAAGATGATCTATCTAACAAGTTTTCACCTCATGCTTCACTCTTTTTTTTTTTTAAGCAGGAAAATGTTTTCACAAGACTTACAGGAACTAAATCATGAAATATCTATCATTCTGTTAAGTTTAGGTAATGTTGGCCAGTAAGTTTAGAGGTTATTGTGGACAGGCATTATATATATGGTATTAAATACAGTGTATTTAAGCCTTGTTTCCATAGCAAACCAAATAAATAAAAAGTTACCTAATTTAAGGGTAATGTACCTACTCTAAATACTTTGTAAAACTTAGTTTTGTTTCTCCTTTTTCTTCAGAACAATGCATGGGCAAAGGAGAATCATGGTGTCTTTTGTTAGACAAAACACAGATTAAGAGGCAGTGAGTGTCAGAGACAAGGTGGTACATTAATTTGGCCAGAAGGCTAATCTGTATGGATAGCTTTCAGTGCTTCAAAACTGGTTCTAATAAGCCTTCAGTTTATGGCATTTGACAGTGATGTCATCATTTATTCTTTTTTCTGCAACAGTAGCTTCAAATAATTTAAGAAATTCGCATCTACTCAAAATGCCACTGCTTCTGAAATATGGTGATATTAATTAAAAAAATAGTGTAATACATCTTGATCACAACCAACTTTTTCCGAAGTGTAAAATACCCTAAAGGCTGAGTTTTATCATAGAATTTGTGGCTGACTAACAAAATCTTCATCTTATGATTCAGAGAAGTGTGTTGGGCATGTGAAGCAATATGATATGAATGCTGTGTTGTAGACTTCTTTGTTGGTCTTGTGCATGTTTTGTACAGGTTCTCACTGAATTGATTTATATTTGTTGGTATAATTTTTTCTAAAAGCTTAATGCAGATGCCTGTTTTTTTTTGTTTTCTATTTAAAATGTTTAAAATCTAAAATAGTGCTTTGTAGCACTAAGTATTTTTATAAGGGAGTTGAATTTTCTCCTGAAATTCAGATGTGCTTAGTATAACTTACTATTCATTGAACATATTTAAATTCTGTTTTAAAGGTAGATTTGTTTCTCTGGTAAGGTTTAAATCCCCCTATCAGTTACTTTACAGTTTTTTTTTTTCTTTTAATTGATCTTTTTAATCAGGATAGAATGTAAACATATCTGATGCTTGTTATTAGATTGTGATAGTGACTTTTTGTTTAAATATATATTTATATCTTTTTGGCCTTTTGTGTATTATCTCCACTCTTGATTTTCTTAAAAAAAAAAAAAAAAGTTACTGTAATATTTAGAATTAGCAAGTGCCTAAAATGGGAAAAATTGGACTGAATGACTTCTGTACTTCCAGTTTCACATATTTCTTAAAGTTTACTAATGTATGCAGTAACTAATTACAGTTATAGCAATCTCCTTTTGTGCAAACCTTTTTCTTCATTCTATTTATTAATTACAGATTCCAAAATAAGAATGTCTACATCTCTAGCTATCTTTTTTGTCTCTCTTAATATTTGCTAATTATATTACCTGTTCTCTGGCGTAAAGTAAATGGAAAGATGAAGTGATCTATTTAAGCTTTTTTTTTCTTCTGGATTAAAGGAGTGTGGGTAAGAGACATAGAAGAAATTCTCCCAGATGATAAGGAAAAGCTGCGAATTATGAGGTTATTAGTCAGAATGGAACTTCAGGCAGAAATGTACATTTATTATTTCTCCGTGCCTCTGAGTGCCAATTCATTTTTAGGGTCTCTCATAAAACATTGCGAAAATTTGCTATTTAAACAGAATCTTGGCTGACTCAGTCTCTATAGAAAGTGTAGTTAAACAGATCTGCTGCTTTTTCTGGGTGGTGTCTGACTTGTGATCTTTTTAATGATTATGAAATCTCTGCATTTAGTAAGTAATGATTGAATAGGGTGTCAGAAAAGAATGGGAACGCTTGTATTAGCAAGATTCTCTGCAGTGTGAACAAAGATGAGGTAATATGATTTTTAACTCGTAGGACTAGAGCTCATGGAATTTCCAATTCATATTTTTCTTAGTTTTGTGCCATCATAAACAAGGTACAAAAGTGTGTGAAAATATTAAACTGATTTTGTTAATATTTTGTAATACATTTTATATATACAATTCTTCTGTATTCTGCTTTTCTTTAAATTATAATTTGGCAGAATGCCATTTCAGTTCTTCAGTGCAGTACTGCATTTGCCTGTCTCTGGTTTGTACGTGTGCAGATTTTAGCAGCACTGTAAATATATTTCCTTTTGCAGATACCTGGAAGATCTACCACAGTACTGTGTAGTTGGAAGGTAGCTTTAATATCCAGAAACAGAAGGAAACATAAGAAAGCAAGCTATTTTAAAAGAAAACCTTAATTTGTGTTTAATTCACTATAATCTTTACTATGACCTACTAAAAAAGAAAAAGTAAGTCTCTTAAATAATATTAGTGTTTATTGACCAATTTTGATTTGTATCCATAAATGGTCATAGCTCACACAATAACTAAAAATTGTGGGCGAGAGCTATGAAAAAGATGGTGATATTAAGAAAGTTTAGCATGCAGTAGCAATAGCACTATACTTCTGTAGGTGGTTGGAAACAGTACAAGACTGAGAATTAATAGGAATATACAGATTTGAATTTCAGAACCTTTCCAGGCCGTATTGTTGCAGTTAAGAGAGACTAAACTTTTTGGTAAATCAGCAAATTTTTGCAGTCTTTCCAAAACAGTGATAATCTCTGCTTCAGTTCAGGATATGGGTGCTTTACAAAAACAGGTTAATCTTTGTGCAAATATGTTACCTTCACCTGAGCATTCGTGCTCTTGGTACATCTTTTCATGGTTTTTGGTTTGTTCTCTCTCATTGCATAATTTTAGAGACTTAAAAGATACCAGGCTTTGCCGTCCTGCAATGTTGTGAGGCTTCCAAGCTTGGAAGTGATCCTACTKGGAAGAACAGGTTCATTGGCTGGCAATTGGCTCCCCTGTGTAGGGGAAAAAATAACAGAACTAGTGTTTCCTGGAAAGGGGATCAAACTCCCAATGTGCTCCTGATTTTCACTGATGAGAGCATTGGTATAGGTTGTGAAAATAGTGTTGTGTCAAAGAACAAAGCAAATACTCTTAATTGGGCAGTTAAGGAATATATATGTRTCGGATGCTCTTGAGAGGTACAATTTTTGCATCAGAATTATGAAATTGGCAGAGATTAAGTTTGTATCCTTTCTTTTGGAAAGGTCCTTATCCTATCTTTCTTTTGCTATTGAGGTTTTTTTTTGTTTTTTTGTTTTTTTTTGGTGAAAAAGTGTATGTATATATATTTCAGTAGCCTTTTCCGTTGGAGGGGCCAAAGTAAAGTAACTGTTCTATCTAAAAATACTATGGAAGGTACCTATAAGGTTTGGTTCAAAGCATTTATGGTGATTTAAAAGAAATTGTAAGCATTGGAGGAAATCACACCATAATGTCCAGCACCTATGCAGACTTTGAGTTCAGTGCTTGATATTCGTAATGTAGTAATATATTGTTAGATATATCATAAATCTTAATAAACAGTAGGGTGGGCTGTGGTTGTGCCAAAGGTGTGCTAGCATGTGGTGTTGTAAAAGGTATGCAACATCTCACTTAGAAGTGTTAACTTCATTTTCTTGATTTTTGTGTCTTGCTGTCAAAGACTTACATAACATGACTAGTTCATAAACTGGAGGATTTACAGGTTTTGTTTTGTTGTTGAAGTAGAGGATAGGAAACCAGATTAATATTTGTATGGAAATATAACTTATTATGAATATCTATCTACAAAGAAGGTTACAAGTTTCTATATTTCAGTAGCAAAACATGAATCCTAATGCATCTTTTCTGTTGTAAGATAAATCTGGCAGAAGTTTATGGGAATTCATAGAATTTTTTCTTGTCCTCATTAGGTTTGTGTTCAAAAACAATAGACTTCTAGTTAGGGCATATAGTTTAAAAACAAAAAAACAAACCACCCTCCAAAAACCTAAGAAACACCCTTAAGCTTTAAAATTTTTGTCTACTCTTAATGATTTTTATATAAATAGAATGTCTAATTTCTACTGAGTTGCTGTTGTGAGTGAAAATATCATGAACAAACTGCAGCCTAATTTCAGACTTTTATTTTTTCTGAAAAAAGTCAAACAATATAGAAAYTTCCAAAGATCTTAAAGCTAACCTGTTTTACATATCTGTTGGTAGTTTTTCATGTTGTTTTGTTGGTTTTGTTTAAGGATGAGAAGCCATATAGTAAGCTGATAAACTTAGGTTGTATTTTTAAATGGAAATTTCCAGTAYTGCCTCCCTAATCGGTGCTTTCCTACAGCCCTCCAGAAATCTTAATCATTTGGATGCCCTAAAAAACTTTCAGGAACAGTGACAAATGAGAGCAGTAGAATGTGAAAATCGAGATTAAAACATCTGATTTTATTGTTTTTGGTTTTTATAAAATAGGCTGCTCTTAATTCTGAGAACAGACTATTTTGTCACAGTGATGTGTAGCTGACAAAGAATATTAATATCATTCTTGGTGATGGTTCCCCCTGCAAAGGCTTTTATCCTTTTAGAAAAGGAATATTAATGTGGAGTTTGTAAATGCAACTCTTGATCTTCTTTTTTTCTTTCTTTTTTTTTTTTTCTTTTTCTGATGGTGGTAGTATCAGGTATTTTGCTGTTTGCTAAAGGTTTAGCTTGTGTCTAAGGATTCAAATCAACATGAAGGCAGAAACTCTGCTGGCCCGATAACTGAGTTCAAGTAATGATTTCTGAAGCGGTATACTTATCTGTGGTGCACCAGCACTGCCTTTGCATTTTTGAAAAATGATAATAAGGAACAAGAAGGAAAGAATCTTACTTTGAGGCGTAATGTGGAATCCTTTTTTTCCTTCTCACACTAGCTAAGAATTTATAAAACTTTGACTGTGACTTGAGAGTATAATTTGAAACATCATAATCATCTTTTGCTGATGATTTTTAATACATATTTCAACTTTGTATTTGGTATGGAAAACAGAATGGGGAACTAAGGTACAGCTACCATAGAGAAGCTGGATCACTGTGTGGGGAATTGACAAAATGTTTGTGGTAGCAGTAGAGTTAGATGCAAGTCCTATTTGATGAATTTCTGTCAGAATATATAAAACTTGATGGGAGGAATTCAGGTGCCTGAACATGAACACAAACATCTAATGCTATCTTAGGTGCTTAGACATCTGAGACATCTATTATATGGGGCTGGAAGATATGACATAGGCCATAAGGGAGGTGTACTGTTCACACAGAATCACAGAATGGTTGAGGTTGGAAGGGACCTCTGGAGATCATCTAGTCCAACCCCCTGCTCAAGCAGGGTCACCTAGAGCACGTTGCACGGGATCGCGTCCAGGCGGCTTTTGAATATCTCCAGAGAAGGAGACTCCACAACCTCTCTGGGCAACCTGTGCCAGTGCTCTGTCACCCTCACAGTGAAAAAGTATTTCCTCATGTTCAGATGGCACTGCCTGTGTTTCAGTTTGTGCCTGTTGTCTGCTGTTCTGGAATAGCAGCTGGATGCCAGACAAGATACTAAAATTTCTCATTTAGCTATATCTGAAATGGCAGTGGGTGCCTAGATGTGGGCACTGAATCACTCCAATCACTATTTCTTGTCAACCCTTCATTTTTGGTGTGGTTTATTTATTTATTTTTATTTTTTTATTTTACAACCTCTCAATCAGTTTTCCTCCTACAGAGAGAAGGCAATAAAGAAAAGAAAGTTTTGATATTTACTACCATTTCACTTTTCACCTTGCTTGTGTGTTATGGTACTTCACCTGTATGGTAAACATAAAACACCTTTTGTATTCTTAATTTATAACTTTCTTGTGGAAGAGACTTTATTTGTGCAGGACCTAGTAAAATAAGACTTTATTCTTGCTTGATGGGCATGGTATGCCAAATCTGGATTTTTTTGGAAGTCAGTTGGAGTTTTAAAGAATGCCTGAGTGATGTGATTTGATTCATGGATTTTTAGATGGTGTAGGGAAGTTTTGGATTATGGGGAGTTCAAATGCCTTAATCCTTTTTGGAATTTGTCCCTTAAATCACAACCAGGATTTTAAGCACAAATTTAACAGTGTGATTCACAATCCCTTCTTTCCCTCTCTTTTCTCTCTCATGTTCTTCTGCTTACGTACCTAAAATGTATGGAGTTTATAGCTTCAGTTGTCACTAAAATTTTGTATATGCCTAATGTTCTTCTATGCTCCCCAGAGCTTCTGTCATCTTGACTGAGCTGAGCAAGTTGGCTTCTTTCCTGGCATTTTTGAATGAGGCGTTTCTACTTCCGTATCCTCTGAAGGTTATGATACTGTATGTGAGCACAGGCGGTACCTAGTATATCCTGAGAACGCTGAGTTTACCTATATATACTTACTCAAAAGCAGGTTTGTTAGAGGAAGCAGCATGGTGTGATAGTATTACAGTCTACATAAGCAATTTAAAGCAAAGGTAGATTGAGTATTTGGTAAGAATCTTTAAATCTGCATTATCTTCTCTGCTTTAAGTGTAGCAGAGTTTCTGCTGGCTTCCTTGTGTCTATTTTTGGCTAGCGAGTTACTTCAGCTGGCAGTATAAAGGAAATCACTGACTGCTTTAATGTGACAGTAGAAGTTAAGAGCTTTTGCTTAGGAAAGCAACGGCGCTTTGGCTTTTTCCTGATAGAGAATAGCGTAACCACTAGACTTCAGGTAAGACTGAGCTGAAATTTTTCTCTACTGCTGCAGTGCTATTATGCAGGAAAAAACCACAGAGCGATCATATGTCATCCACTGGCAAGGAGAAAGCTGCTGGGGGGACAGGGGAACAGTCCTGTGTTCTGCTCCATGACTTATTTTGCATCCAGTGAAATTTCAATGCAAAATGGATAAGTTCAACCTCTGGAGACACGTGCTTGGTGCTCTGATACTACTGGTTCTCTGAGCTCTCTGTTAGCCCAAAGCTTCTTAGGTAGTCCTATGATTCTTAATGTTCTGCCGTAACTGACAGCAAACTCTTCTGTCTTATGAATTAAAGAACAAAACCATGTAATTAATCAGTAGAAGCTATGTTAAGTTTGAGTAGTAAGGTAACAACATGCTATCACATGCAGCCATGTCTGGATAAAATTGGTAATAACTGTTTTAATAAATGGTTTTTTCCAGAGTTCCACATGACTGTTACTTAGATATTATCCCTGTATCTTGTAATGACTAATATTCTCAGTGGTCTGCTTGTGTGCTTAAAGGATAAGGGTTACACTGTAAATAACTAGCAGATATAAACTGTGTATGTGTGTAACATATAAAGTTACTCACATGGTTTTATATATGCAGAAAAATTTATGTGTATGGAAGACTACTATGCATTCCATTCAAAAAACACGTTTGGCCAGTACCTAAAAAATGCGGCAAGTTCTGTAACTTTCTAAGAACTACAAAAAATTAGCTACAAACTACAAAACTAGAATTACAAAAAAAAAAAAATTTCATTTGAGATGTAATGCAAATTCTGTCTCCACAGTGTTTTGTTGAGTAGAAGGGCAGGTATTTGTACTCAATCAATAATTTACTGGCATACAGTTTGTTTTTTTTCTAATGTTAAAGTTAAATCTCATTGGCTTTACTTAAGGTTTTCTTTTTTCTTTTGTTTCAGTACAGATAAGTTCTATTGTACAAGCATTTTCAATACTGTGCAAAGATGGCAAGTCTGATGAGTCAGAGTCTGTTGACCTATGTAGAAGAAGGAAATGTTCCTGCTCTGAAAGCACTTCTTGAGAAGTGCAAGGATGTGGATGAGAGAAATGAGGTAAGATGATTTTGTAAAGGTTGGTTTCATACTACAGCTTATTAGTTAGAGACTGAATAATTAATGAGCTCATGCTCATTGTTTAATATACAAATTTCAGTTTTATTCTCAGCTTTTTGCTTACTGATTGCACCGTGAACACACAGTATGATTGTTGGATATTCAGTCTGAGTACGTCAGCATCTTTCAGTATGTTTGTTTTTTTGAGTTTTCCTGTAAGCTGGACAACATAATCTTCATCCATGAAGTAAGGATGGACTGATATCTGTGCTTCTGCAGCCGGGAATTTATAGATCCAGATGTGTGTGCATTCATGCCCTGTCCCTTTTGGGATGAAATCTGGGATGATAACCCTGGGCTTTTCACCCACATCCTAGTTTTGAGGCAAGAGAAATTTCATTATATGATCCAAATAGGAGCATATTTTGTAGCATACTCTGAGCCTGCTTATTTGGATGAAAAGATACATATCGTAAGATAAACCTAGGTGTAACCAGGAGGATTAAATAACTTTACCAGGATTGTACAGGAAGTCTTGATACATGGCAGGGAGTTGAAATGTGGATATTCTGAATCCTGGGACAGTGTGCTAATCATTAGCTGCTGCATTGCAATTTGATTTAGTCTGATTTGAGGATATTGCCAACAGCAAGTTAAATGTGCTGCAATTCAGTATACGGCACTAAAGGWTCCTTAGAGTTTCCTGGGAGGTCTGATTCATACAAATGTCTGTTGCCAATGACTGTTTCCATTGTTTTTCTTGATGTTTAATACTCAGGTTATCTTGATGCAATATAGTCTGTGTGTGTGGTGTGTGTGTGTGTTTTTTTGTATACTTTATAAGTATACAAAACTTACTTTATAAGTAAGCTTTATAAGTAGGCTCAAGAAGATGATTTGACTTATTTATCTTCTGAGAATATTTTTGAAAAAGAAGTCGTTAAATGGGATATATTATTCAAAAAAAAGCATCATTTACATATGAAAGCAAAGCATAGAATTTAGCCTTATTGTAGTTATTAATCTTGTTTCCATTAACGGATAGTTTTCTTTCACTGTCAGCAAATTCATTTGTGCTGTGGATGTGCGTGTGCTGAATTATTTGAGATGTGAGAATTTTTAAGTTTTTGAGCATGCAGATACACAGCATGCCTGATGGTGAGATTTATCTGAGAAGAGAAATGATCTGTTCTCTCTACTGGTAGTTCCTTTCAACATCATGGCTGAAATCAGACTAGACAGTCAGTGTTGACTTTACCAGCTGCGTCACTGCCTTCACCACCTTCTCTAAATTTTTCTCTTTTCTTGATGGAACTAAGGGCACTGCTGGGTTTCAATAACTGCCTTTCTTGTAGTGACCATTTCCCTAAAATCTGTTTTTTTTTCTTTTTTCATTTTTTTTTCTTTCAGGTCTTATATTGTACTGGAGAAGGTTGTTTTTTGAGAGGTATAGGATTTGCATCAGTTTTAAACCCATGAGGGTGGGGGGTCTGTTTACAAAGAGCTTTGTTTAAATGTTAGCTCTTCAGTGGAATTCAGTAGTCTTGAGTGCAGTGCTGTTTTCAGTTTTGGACCTGCCAAGAAGTCTTTTCTTCTTGGGTAAAAACAAAATAACAAAACAGAGTACCAACTCCAGGTGAGTATCTCTAAAAAGAYGGTTTGCAAGCAAGGATTGCTGTGCCAGGACCTCCCAGGCTGCAGTAAATTGTCAGAGCACGGAATCGCCCACATTGGTGCCAACCCTTAATATCTAGACTCCTGATCAGTTGCCAGGAAAACTTGGATGTTCTGGTCAGTTTGTGTATGAATGGTTTTGTTGGATTAACATTAGCCGTTTCAGTTAGTGTGGAATAAGTCTCAGTCTCTCTCCCTCTCCCCCACGCATGTTCTCTCTCTCGTTCTCTCTCTTGCTCTTGTACCAGTTACCATGATATTTAACAGCTAATAATAGACACTTGTCTTGTGTACTTTGATTCTGACAGCCTACAGTTTTTTTTGGTGTGCCTTTCCTTCTACTCTTCTGGTCTTGATACTTGAAGTACCTTCTGAATCTTAACACAGACTTTGAGAGGCAGCTGATCTATAGGCACTATAGAGCACTTAATGACTTCCAGAAAAAGGTGCCTGTGTGCCCCTTTATAATTTGGATTGTTCCAGTATTTAGACTTAGCTGTAAGGTGCAGACAGACAATACTTGATCTGCTTTTTATAAAGATTTTTTTTGTGAGAAAATTGAACATTCAGGTGTTGAGTATTGGCTAGACTCGTGGACAAATTTTGAGAGTTACTCTGGATGTCATAGACACAGCAGTTATTTTTTGTTTCTTTGGAGGTCCATTCTTGTTGAAATCTCCATGATTTGCTTTAAAAAAAAAAAAAAATGCTGCGTTTGAGAATCTCCCTGCAAAAGGGAAGGACGTTTTCAGTTCCCCAATGGAAAGTTCTACATCTGTCTAGTAATACCAGAACCACTCTAGAAGTGTTTGCTGCTTCTTGCAGGAAGGGATCATCTTCCCATCCACAACCTCCTTTTGCCTAGAGACTTTTTTTGTGTGTGTGTTACCCTTTTGCAGAGAGTTACAAATGTGTGGAGGTTTCAGGACACCATTAATGATGCAGAAGATGTTGTTCCTTTGTACCGGTCACTTTGCCATGACCTCCATTGCCTGAAWAAGCTTGTCAAAGGGAAGCTGCAGAAGATCAGTTAAATGACTTCTTTTTATTAACTTCTGCCATCCCAGAATCACTATCTCTTCATGTGGAGATTGTTGGATTACCATCTGGCATGGCAGTGTACAAGTTCTGGCAAGTGAGGCCTGGATATTATACCCACGGGTCATAGCTTTTGCTTTGTGTCCAAATGCCTTTTCCCATTCTTTTCTCAGGCAGCCCTTCTGACCCAGAAAACAAACACCTTACTGGCCTGACAGGTGTGATAGAAACTCTGCTACTACATTTCATTGGAAAAGCTTTTTAGAAAAAGCTATGGTATAAATTGTATTGTATTAAAGAAAACTTGTTCTGGATTTAAGGTAACAGAATTCCAGGAATTGTAAACTAATGCTTGTAACTTTACGTTGTTAACTCTGCTACTTCAGAAAGTGGATTGGTCTGTTTTTTTTTTTGTTTTTTTTTTTTGCTTGCAAAAGACTCCTTCCATGGGTATCAGTTGTTTTCATATTATGTTTCATTTTTGCTACAGGTCATGATCCCTTCCAGAATAGGTTCCCTAATTCTTTACTACAATTAGATACCAGTATTTTTATGGGTGCACCTTATAATGGACCTTTACCTGGAATAGTTGACTCATTAAGTCTTCAGTGCTCTGGAACTCATTGTAGCTCTTTCGGATTCCCTGGGAGTCTGAATGAACATGAGGCTTTATACAGTCTCAGTTCAGCATGTAGAGTTTATTGATAACAGAGAACTTGTATAATTATCCTCAGCCATGTCTTCATGAATCACATACATAGTCTTGTGCTGGGCATCATATAAAGTATGTGCAGCCCTTTGGCCATTAGACCACTTAAGCTTCTCCAAGAATTGTTTCCTCAGTGGCATTAATGATACTGAGGGAAGCAGTTGACACCTTTTCTGTTCCAGTACAGCAATAATCCGCTATGTGCTGAGGATGCTTTGCTGAAAAATATGACAGTTAAAATTACTTTGCTGTTGTTAAATTACTTTCTTATAAAAATGAGCATAATAAAGGGCATGAATGAACACAATGCATTCAGAGACTTACAGAATATACAATTTAAATACCTGGGGACCGCATATGTGATGTTGTGGAGGATGGAGGTGCAGGAGCAGGTTCATCAGTTGGATGTCATGCTGGCAATATGGAGGCTGGCTTTTCAGAACAGATCACCTTTCAGGAAAGATCTCAGCCACTTTATCTGTGAGACTGAAAAACCGTCCATTACATGATTTTTCTGTTCTTCGCTGTTGGTTTTGCTTCATCTGTGGAAGACGATAACAGTGATAAAAATGTTAACTGTTCAGAAGGAGTTCACTTAACTGTTCAGAAGGAACAAGAATGCTCATGCTAAAACAGGGATTTTGTAGGTACTGCTAAAGAAAAAAAGAAATCTCCGATCTCAGAATCGCAGAATGGTTGGGGTTGGAAGGAATCTCCTGGAAACTGTCTAATACAGCACCCCTGCTCAAAGCAGCGTCAACTAGAGCAGGTTGCTCAGTACCATCTCCAGTCAGGTTTTGATCATCTCCAAGGATGGAGACTCCACAGACTCTCTGGGTAACATGTTCCAGTGGTCAACCACCAAAAAAATCTTAAGTTTAAACAGAATTTTCTCTATATAAGTTTGTGCTCATTGACTCTTGTTCTGTCATTGGGCACCAATGAAAAGAGGCTGGCTCTGTCTTTAACACCCTCTTGCCCCCCAGGGTATTTATCTGCATTGATAAGATCCCCCATGAGCCTTCTCTTTTCTAGGCTGAACAGTCCCAGGTCTCTCAGACTCTCCTCATATGACAGATGCATCATCTTTGTGGGCCTTTGCTGTACTCCCTCCAGTATGTCCATGTCTTCCTCGTACTGGGGAGCCCAGCRCTGGACACAGCAATCCAGGTGTGGCCTCAGCAGGGCTGAGCAGAGGGGAAGRATCACCTCCCGCAACCTGCTGGCAACACTCTGCCTAATGCAGCCCAGGAGGCTGTTGGCCTTCCTGGCCACAAGGGCACGTTGCTGGCTCATGGTCAACTTGTCCACCAGCACTCCCAGGTCCTTCTCTGCCAAGCTGTCCTTCAGCTGGTTGGCCCTCAGCCTGTCCTGGTGCCAGGGATTATTCCTTCCCAGGTGCTGGACTCTGAACTTCCCATTCTTGAACTTCATAAGGTTCATCTCTGCCCATTCCTCCAGCCTGTTGCGGTCCCTCTGAATAGCAGTGCAACCATCTGGTTCATCAGCCACTCCTCCCACTTTTTGTATTGTCTCCAAACATGCTGGTGTATTCTGTCCCATCATCCAGGTCATTAATGAAGACATCAAACAGTACTGGACTCTGGGATAGAGCATTAGTGCCTGCCCTCCAGCTGGACTTAACATTGCTGATCACAATCCTCTGAGCCCTGCAGTTCAGTCAGTTTTCAGACTACCACTGTCCATTTATCTAGTCCATACTTCATTAGTTTTTCTGAGGATGTCATAGGGGAGACAGTGCCAAAGCCTTACTAAAGTCAGTATAAGCATCATATACTTCTCTTTCCTACCAAGCTGGTCATCTCATCACAGCAGGCTATCAGGTTGGTCAGGCATCATTTCCCAAATCAGTTGGCATGTGTATTCCCAGAGTATTAACTTGTGTATAAAGAATCCATCTTGAAGAGCAATAGTTAAAAGTTAGTGAGTTTTCTATTCTGGAATGTAATATTTTCCTTCCTCTACTGATTTTTGAACATTTTATTAATTTTTTGGTGATGACCAGACCTAAATACTAGTTTGTTACTATTAAATGTGCTTTAGAATCTAAAAGCAAACATATTCTTAGTTTGAGTGTATATACCAACATAAACTTATTTAAGACTGTATTTTCTCCCTGTAAAAAATTACATTATGTTAGATAGAAGGCATATCCTRTCATGATTAATACTGTTGGCTATCTCTAATGACCCTCAAAAAACTCCCTAAAAAGTTAGGGAATACCAGATGGACTAGAAAGCTTTTTTGAATGAATGGGTATTTTTCTTTTTTTTTCTTTCTTTTTTTTTTTTTGTACTGGGGAGAAGGAATTTGTCAAACATATTCTTTAGTAGAACAGTTGACAGCAAAGTTAGCGAAGACTAGTGATCTTACCTGTAATCTGCGAATACATAGCTTTTACATCATTTTCTCAAGTGCTTCTAGTAGACTAGATAACTGTGATTTTTTTTTTCCTTTTTATATGGTACAGAGAAAGGACAGGAGCAAGGTCGGGAAGAATTTCAACCATTTATTTAAGATATAGTAAATCTGTTAATCACAACTAAGCTTTGCTTCTCGCCATGCAGAGCAGTCACTCTGAGGGGTTTCTTGTGCTTGTGAACTGAACAACTCTGAAGAGAAGTTGTGATGCAAAAATAGTGTAATGGAAGGGTGACAGACTGTAACTGACTTAAAAAATCCTTAAAGGCAAATAAACCAGTTTTAGAATCTTTCTTCTTCATTGAGATGAGGCTGCCTATTAAGACTGATGGGATCAGTGTTGCACAGGACAGGAATGATGTCTCTGTTTGGTGTACTGTCAAACAAAGGTATGGTGTATAACTGAATATTTTTGCTAGACCTCAGCAAGAAATTTTGCTGTTAAGCTGAACYTGTTCTAATGGCCATTCTGATACCTGTGTTTAAAAAAATAAATAAAATCTAACCATGTGCCTGTGTTACTTCAAGATGTAAAGATGTAACAGGCTGTGTTAGAGGTGTCTTTAGTAGGCGAATCATTAGGAAGGAAAGATATTCTTAACCCTATAACACTTTTTGGGTAGCCATTTTTAAATGTCTGATTTATTTATTTTTTCACTTGACAGCTAAACACTGGAAACGGAACTTAATGTTCCTGTGTAGGCTTTGGCCTTCTACTGATGTTGTTTATGCATTATTTGGCATTTTTCTGATGCATCACTTTTGCATGTCATTTGATTTCAGAATGGCCAGACTCCACTGATGTTGGCTGCTGAGCAAGGCAATTTAGAAATTGTCCAAGAGCTTCTTAAGAAGGGAGCTAATTGCAACTTGGAAGATGCAGTAAGTATTAGCACTTTATGTTACAGTACCTAGCAATACAGGGAGAAGAAATTTCAAGAGGCAGGCAAAGAAAAGGTATTTAGATGAGTGTGTGTTGCAGGGGGAGGGATGGAAAACAATGACATATAAAAGAAATTTTGCCCAAAATAACTGACTCTGTATTCCTCAGATTAGAATCGATCTAGCTAGGTTTATAAAGAACAGGAATATTTAAGCTGCTTTAAATGTCTGAGGAACTCTGCTGAATGCTGTTGCTGTTTCTTCTGGGAAGTTAGTACTGGGAGGCTATAATAATAGTGTTGGCAGCAGTTAAGATGAAAAGATAGGTGGGATAGAGAAATACTGCATCAAAGACAAGGTCCAAGCAGTTTTGCTCATGGCAGTGATGTAGTGGTATGTGGGGTTGGGTTTTGATTGGTTTTGGTGTTTTTTTTTAATAAATATTGAAAGAGAATTTATATTAAAGGATTATTTTATGTGGAAGCCAGAAGACATACAAATAGAGAAGGCTTTAAAATTTATGAGTTCTCTTCCTGCCCATGAAAAAGAGGATGACTCTATACTTGAAAGGTGCCTGGTAGGAATGGAGAGGACAGAAGCGTTATTAAAAGTTTTGACAGATCTGTATATTTCTGTTAAGAGCTATCAACAGAAAACCAGTGTTATTCATGCTGAAAGTAGTTCATTTCTCTCTCCTGCCCATTAGTTTAATTGTAGCGTTGTAGACATACAAGAAAGGTCTGGTATGAAACTGACCTCTTGGGCGGGTGAATGGGGAGAGCAAATGTGAGGCATTTTTGGAGATACTTTATTACATCTTTTATAAATGTTAGTTTCTATATTTATATGTAGAACAGTTAAAGTGGTTACTATATTTGCATGGGTAGAGTTTATAAAACAAGAACAGTCCACACCTACATATTTTTTGAGCAGTGGATGGAAGACGTGTAATGCAAGCAGAAATTTATCCCGGTCTCCTGGACCTGCAGCCACCTGAGGTAGCAACGGAAGGAAGTCCTGAACCGCTCCTGAAGTGGTTGTAGATGTGGGGAGCAGGGCTCTGGTCTTGTATTAGCCACTTACGTGCTGTTGCCCATTGCGTCTGGAGACAGAACACCAACGTTTTCTGTGGTCTTAGTCTCCACTCAGCAGTTCTCATTGTCTGGACATCCTTCTCTAATCCTTTGTAGGTGTTGCTTCCTCCATGCAATTCTTAAGAAATGAACCTGCAGTGAATTTAGGAGTGGAAAGTGATGGATACTGGGGAGGAGAGGACATAATTGGAGAGGATGCTTGCAGTAGCTGTGGGTCTGCATTTTCCTGTGTATAACTGACAGGTTGTTTATGAGTTGTTTTTTTTTGTTAATATTTATTTAACTTTTTACTTTTTTAAAGGACAGCTCTTTTAAGGAGTTTTGAATTTCCTGTCATGTGGGTTATATGTTTGAAAAATAAGATAATTGTATTAAAACACTGAATGTCACTTACAGTCTTTTTTCTTTTTGTAGGATAATTGGACAGCTCTTATTTCAGCGGCTAAAGAAGGACATGTAGATATCGTAGCAGAGTTACTCAATTATAATGTCAGTTTGGAGCATCGGGATTTGGTATGCGTTGTCCTAATGTTAAAATAAAATAGTTGCCCTGTTTTTAGTAACAAGAAATATTCAGGGAGTTGGAGGTTTTCAGTTCTGTGAAACAGATTGAAAATCTTTTATTTTGGTCTCAGTGCTGTTAAAATGGAAAAGAATATATATTTAAATATTGCTTTTAACAGTTTTGCTGTGATATACTTGCTTCTGTGTTAATAAAGACTGTTTATTTTATAAGGTGACTTTTTCTTTGTGTACTTGGGTAGGTTTTGCTTTGGAAAGAAGCTAAACTGAAGGGTTTTTTTGGTGGTGGTTTTTTTTTGGTGGTGGTTTTTTTTTGGTGGTGGTTTTTTTTTGGTGGTGGTTTTTTTTTTGGTGGTGGTTTTTTTTTTGGTGGTGGTTTTTGGTTGTTTGGTAAAATAAGTGTTCTTGCCTAGAGGACATTCATATTGTATTTGCTTTTTTGCTGCAGAACTGTGATTATCGATGCAGCAGTCCCTGTTCTTAATATCCTGGGATTTGGTTTGGTTCATCTTGCTAAATATTTGGAGGGAGGGGAGGGGAACATGGGTACTGTAGTCCAGTCCATTTCAAGAATTACCGAAGTTTCTTACATAGTTCATGTCAAAGGTTAGATGCCTCTGAAGAGCTACAGGCTTTTCTCCATTGCCTGAAGAGGGAATTAGGTACCTTCTTAGAGTTTCAGAAACTTTAAGTGCTCCCTTTAACTGAAGTTCCAGTCTATCTGAAGGCTGGGCATCTTGCCACGTCCTACTTTCCTAATTTTTGCATAATAGTGTAATATTGGGACCCGTTCACATGGCAAGTGTTAGACTTCTGTGCCTGCATCAGCCTGAGCAGGATCCTTTACCTCTCAAAAAGCGTGTAATAAAGAATTAAACAAAAACTGTGCTTACAGTATCGGACACATACTGTTATTTTAAGATTAATTTTGGAAAAGATTACCTGACTTGTTGAATGCCTTAAATAATGAAACCTCTTTGTTTCTTAGTGTACAAACTTCTTAATGAATGCACAAATACAGTTCAAATTTAATTGCTATTATTACTCCCTTAAGAGGACATCTGACTTTTTTCATGATGAAGTAAATCATTATATAATTACTTTATGAAGACCAAGTGTCAGCACAGACGTTAAAAATAAACCCTTCAAGTTAATTGATTTGGATTCTAGACTTTTTTTGAGATAGCGTTTGCTTTTTAGGTTGTTGATTGTCTAGTGGTAAGATTAGTATGAGCTTGAAATTCGAATTGTGTGTCTACAGCAAACTTGGTAACATTTAGGACAGTATTTTCTTCTCCTCCCAAGTTCTTCATATAGCAGAAAATTAGTAATTTCACATGCATACTGATGACATAAGTAGGAGGAAAAGGTTGTGTGGTTGGTGCTTATTTGTCTGGGACTTGCAAAACAGTTTTAGGACAAATATAAAAATAAATAAAAGTGCATAATTAAGTTTTTAAAATTGTATTTTTCATTTTTGATGTTTTCCTGAATTGTGTTTGCCAGGGAGGATGGACCGCTCTGATGTGGGCATCCTATAAAGGTCGTACGGAAGTAGCTGAGCTGCTCCTTGAAAAAGGAGCAAATCCAAACATCACAGGATTGGTAAGGTGTTTTTTTGTTGTGTTTTTTTTTTTAATACTAAAAAAGGCAAGTTTAAAATCCCAAATTATATATTATTTTGATTATCTTGATTAATTGTTTGCATTTTTTGGTGCTATAATACTATACTTTATTAATAAAGTGATGGTTTTAAATATGTGTGTCACAGCCAGTGTTTTTTAATTAAAACAATTGAGTGTATAGATCTTAGTAAGACTTAAATCAGCAGGAGAGAAATACTAGAAAAGAATAAATAGTGTATGTAATGTGATTAGTATAACAATTCACATTTTTTATGCGTCTGTATAATTTAATGGAATGATTAATATTGTGCAATCTAGAAACAGTAACTTGTGTTAATTGTTTCATAATTAACAAATGGGCTGGACTATATAAATAYGTAGTATACATTCATACCTATGAGAGATAATTACAACACTAAGACCAAGATTTATTTCGTTTTCTGCATGTAAGATTTGTCAAAAACGTGTAGGCATCTTGAAACTTGAGTGAACAAGTTGTTTATACTGTCAGCTCTCTGGTAGCTGAGGCAACAGTGAATGGGTAAAGGAAAAACACAAGTAACTTATCTTTCTGCTTTTGAATTTAGTCTGGTTTGCATATGGAGCTTCTGCATGCATGATAACTGATCTTCAGTCTTGATTAGTTAAGGATAATTGAGAGCTGTCTGTGTTGTTTCTCTTTTGTATTATAGAGGCATATTTTGAGATAAGGATGTGAATTTTTAAACCTTATTTGAGGAGTTTTAAAATGAAATCTTTTCCAAACAGCAGACAACTGCCTAGCCATCAATGAAACAGTGTACTAGGCAACAGTTAGGTTTAATTCTGTGTATTCCTCCTTCCATGTTTTTATCGTCTTTTGGAGCATTCTGATCGATATTTTTTTATGAAAAAAGGTTGAGACTATAATTTTATTGCTTTTAATTTCTAAATTTTTATTTTTTTAAAAAATTTTCATCTAATTTGTAAACATTTTTCTGTTTTAAGCAATACAGTGTTTATCCAATTATTTGGGCAGCAGGACGAGGCCATTCAGATATAGTACATCTCTTACTGCAACATGGAGCTAAAGTGAACTGCTCTGACAAAGTGAGTTATGTTTATTTAATTGAATAATTTCTTTAATGCTTGATACATCTYTTGGAAAAAAAAGAGTTCTTAGCATGTAATGTCCTAAAATTACTTTTGTATCTAAAAAGAAATCAAAATGTATCAGATATTTTCTGATTTAAAAACAGCTGTTATTAATTATTTTTTTTTTGTCCATGAGATTAGAATTCGTGTGCTAGAGTAAGAATCGTTATACTTGCAGGAGGGTTTTCTTACAGTATACTGGAGATGGTTGTGCACATTTATTACAGTGGAGCATATTTCTATTTTTTAAGCTACTGGAAACTTTGCTGTCTTAAGTGGCATAGGAAAATAATTCTTATAGCTAGCAACCTCTAAAGAAGAAAAGTTAAAATGGCTTTTCAGATGTTGGTGTTAATTCTCAAGATGAAATTAGATCTCTGTAGGTTTAATGCATTAACACATAGGAGAAATACTAGATTTAGCAGATAGCAAATACAAAGAGCAATATGATAAAATATTAATAATATTTTTGCAGTATGGAACCACCCCCCTTGTTTGGGCAGCTAGGAAAGGTCACTTGGAGTGTGTGAAGTACCTGCTGCAAATGGGAGCTGATGTTGATCAAGAAGGAGCTGTAAGTAACTGCTTGTTTTTCTGTGGTAAAATATGGGTGCGTAAGTCTGTGCCTCTTATTTTATTTTGCAATATAAATACCAAGCTTTTTATATGAAGCAAGATGAAATGTTGATGTTGGATTTTATTACTTTTGAGCTATTTGCAAACTACTTTTGAGGACTACTTAGTCTTTTTTATGCCTTTTAATAAAACTGTCATGTAACTGGAGTTATATTGATAATTGACAGTTGACATGCTGTTATGTAACATTGAAGTTTTAATGAACTTAAATGAATTTAAATTGTTTTCTTTGATGGTGAACTGTATCAAAAATCACTCTGTACCCAAGACTGATAAGCCAAATACCTTATTCTTCAATGCTGTTTGAAAAGTAAATCAAACACAAGGCATCTTTTTAAAAAAACAGTGGCTGTTGTGCCCTTTTGGAAGCTGGATGTTTTTTAGAAGTTTTCAGCTGCATATTTTTGTCTTCATAATAAAACGGGTTTTCATTTATTTGTTATGTAAGACATTGGATAATCTAAAATACTTATTAATAACAAAACAATGTTGGTAAATGTTAAGTAGAAAATTATGTAAGACAACTTTTAATATTTATATGATTATTTCTGAAGTTCTTCTAAATACCTTTTTATGGATGGTGTTGGCATGCCTGGGTGCCCTGGTAATACTGTATCCTCATACAAGAGGAAAATGACTGTACAGCGCATATGATATATGCAGGAGCTAGAATAGATGGATATGTTTTACTGTTTGCATTTAAAATGTTTTTTATTATAGTACTTTGTTTATTTTCCTTACCCTTTAAAGTATACTTACCAAGCTTTCTATTTAAAAAAAAAAAAATAAATTAAAGATCCGAAGTAACAACTGAATGGTTAAGAAAGTAATGTGTCAGTGAGTGTTCTTTTGTTACTTAAACTATTGTTATAATGATAATTTCTTTATTCACCAGGTAATAATTCTTTTTTTTTTTGTTAAGAATTCTATGACTGCACTTATTGTAGCAGTGAAGGGTGGCTATACTGACTCAGTTAAAGAAATACTGAAAAGGAACCCAAATGTAAATTTAACAGATAAAGATGGAAATACAGCTTTGATGATTGCATCAAAGGAGGGACATACTGAAATTGTTCAGGATCTTCTTGATGCTGGAACTTATGTGAACATTCCTGATAGAGTGGGTAAATTTTCTTATCATAAATGTGGTTGTGCGTGTATATTTCTGTGTGTGTGTATTTTTTTTTAAATAAAGGAATATATGAGTGTATGCAGATTTGAGGATACAACATTCTTCTGTGTGGCGCGCTCATCTTTCTGCTACCTCGGGATATTTTTATATAGTGCTATTTTACAAGTATATTAATTAACAAGTGCTGCTGTTTAGAATACCTGCTCTGTAAAGGTAGACAAAAACCTAAAATTTTGACTTTTTTTCTAAGATGAAGCTATGAACTATTACTTAAGGTTTTTACTTTTTTCCTTTGGATTCCTTGAATTATCAATTTCTGTCTTCTACCATATGCCAGAGAATTGATCAGTCTTGTATATTTGTTTGTTGTATCTGTAACATGAGACTAATACTGAACTAACTTGCATGTTTTGGTTTTCTTGTGTATTAATATATGTAATAGTGCTGTTAAAACTGTAGAACATGGAATATTATTACAAACAAAAGGAATATATTTCTTTCAGTATCTACCTTCATCTTTTACAATGAAACTTTCTTTTTAGGAAACTTTTGCATATATTAGAGGAAGGGAAGAATAATAGGGTATATAGTATATTAGAGGAAGAGATTGGGACAACTAAATGTAACTGTTGACAGGTGCCCTGTGTATCTAAGCTGCTGTTGTAATACTCGGTGGAGGCAGTCAGTACAGTACAGGCAGTGACCAGAGCRTGAATCGACTCGCAAGGCACTCAAGCTTTTATTCAGTTGCCTTTGCAGAGGTACCTTGGGCTGTCCGTGCTGCCACCAGGATATTCAAGTTTTTCTGAAGTGGCAGATGCAGGCCGAGCACCATACCCTAGGGCATAATGAGAGCTTAGATACACGTGTGAAAATACCTAAATTCAGGTGCCTCTGTCAAAATGAGTACTTTATTTTAGATCACCAATACAGTTTTGAGGTGGAATTCCTAGTCGTCCACACTTACCATAAATTTTTTGGGGTTGTAGAGGAGTGAGGAAAACCTCCCAATATCTGTTTTATAATTTAAAAACATGATTTTTGGCAGCTTTTTCCTATATTTCAAATGTCAACTAGTGTATTTCTCAGGTGGTTTTATACTGAGCCACAGTGTTGCGTGTAACAAAAAATTTAATCTCAAGCATTTACCAAAGCAAAACCTAAAATACTTCAGAAAATATATCCCTTCCCACCTCTTCTCTCACAAAATTCTRCAGCTGTCCACTTTTATGCCCTTTGGAAAGGATAAATTACAACTTTTAGTACAGCTGATTGTATTCCAAAAATAAGTCAAATAATGATTAGTCTCACTTTCAGATACCAGGGTAGGTTTTTTGCTAAGGAAAGTTTCTTGTTTGGCAGTCAGCTATGCAGTGGCTGTGACTGATGGGAGAACTCTTCCTTAGCTTTCCAACTGAATTCTACAGTTATACTTATTTATATCTAGGTGTGTGGGTTTTTTTGTTTTTTTTTTTTCCTTACTGTGATTTCCGAAAAATCCTGTGTGTCTCCTTTTTTCATCTGCCTCATGCGTTTGCTAAAWGGATGGCATATATTTTTCCTACTTCATCATAGAAGAAGTATTAGAGCGGTAATTTCAGGATTTCATGTGCTAAAGTTCTGACATATCCTTAAGTAGCCACTCTGTTAAAATCAGATGCTTTAAACAGTATTTTAACTTTGTTTCATGTTTATGTAACCCCATTTACTACAGCAAATTTATTTTTAATAATTTATATGAGTTATTTGAGGTAAAGTTAGCCTTTTGTTTCTTTCTAACAGCATAGCATATGTAAACAGGATAATGGTCAAAAGTGTGCGCAAAAAAAAAGGAAATTCTTCAAGATCTTTTGTCAGCTGTGAAATGGCTAAAGCAGAGAGCAGACAATCTTGACTGATTGTAAAGAGATTATTATTGTGGGCAGCTGGTCTTACTGTGAACATATAAAGCAGCTGAATTTTTTCGTATTTATTTATAATATGTGCTTCTTTTTTTTTTCTTCTAAGATAATAGTTTAAGCTAGACTCATATTTTAGGTGTTTGTTTTGCCATAAACATGTACTATTTCATCTTTTTGCAAAAAAAAAAAAACAAAAACCCAAACCCAAGAATATTTTTTTCCCTCATATACAGTATATGCAACCAGGGATATAAATAATTTTTTATATCTTTCTTTAAAATGATTTTAAGTTTCTTAATGAAAATGAGCACACTGTATATTTAGAGACTATAACTTATTTCATGGTATGTTTCTTTTTGTCAAATACTATTAACTCATCTTTGATGCTCTTTCACAATTTTTCCAGAGTGGAGACACTGTGCTGATTGGAGCTGTTAGAGGAGGTCATGTTGAAATTGTGAGGGCCCTGCTCCATAAATATGCTGATATAGACATTAGAGGTCAGGTAAGTACAATGATGTAAATGTTAGCGTAGTTCTTAAATAGGATGAGAATTTGAAAACCAAAGGAATTATACTATGTTTCTAACAACAAGGTTTTAAAAATTTGCTCAAAGTCTACTCTGCAGAGAAATCAGTTTCCCGTCAAACATTAAAAACAAAAAACATGCTGCTGTGTAATTTTTACGAATTAAGATGTATTTAATTATAATGACTTGTTAAACAGCCTTTTTTCTGGTTAATTTGTATAATAGTTGAAAAGCAAAAAATGTTAATTGAACTTATTTCACCACTACTACTGAACAGATTTACAAATATGAAATACTTTATTTTTACTATTTTACCATTGTTATTTTAGTATATAATATTTTTAACTTAATACCAAGGTTATATTAGAATATGAAAACCCTTCAATTATATCTGTTGTCAATGCTGTTTAGCCAGTTGTATTACTATGCTTGGTTTGTTGTTTTCTTTCAGTAAGTGTCTTTCCCGTAGTAAGCAGTATTGTTATTGACCTCTGTATTTTCTACCTWCTCCTTTTTTCTTTTCTTTGTCCTTTGTATATGGTATTGTTTTTATTCTTCTACCAAAACCTCTATTGTTCAGCACAGTACTTGCTTTTATTGTTACATCCAGCTTTCTTTGTTTTTATTTTATTTATTTATTTTTTTATTGTTACGTTCAGCTCAGGCACACACGTTCTGCCAGGTTTGAACATTAAACTTCCTAGTTACTGATAGCTACAAAGATTTAGCGCTCAGTGTTGATGCAAAGCCTCTTTGAGAAGTCAAGATGTCTTTTAGTTTGGAGGAAAAGTAGTTTTTGGATCTTTTCTCTTATACGATTTCAGGCTTTCAATGGCAGGTTATGTCAGCTTCTTGCTGACATGGGTCTGAAAATTGGGAGCTYTTCAACATCTTGATATGTAATAGAAAAACAGCAAGAATACTGCAGCTTCTAAGAGGGGGAGGCTGTAACTTGTGGCTTCTGGCAGTGTGAGGATGGCCCTGTCCCTATTTGCAGCTGTTAATCTTGAGAATGCATTTGTGGCCCTGTTGACAGAGGAGGAGCAGGTACCATCACAGGAGGATTCTGGCTGTACGCTTCAGATCTTCAGAGTAGGACCAGTGGTATCAAAATCGGTGATAAGTGCTAGTGTTTAGTGACTTCACCCTGCGTGGCACAGCAGCACCTGTCTGAGAGTGAGATGTGTTTTTTTTTCTCTGGGAGATTTGCTGCCTGCCCAGAGCCCAGATCTGTGATATTGCAGAAAGATTGCTGGGTCCTGTCTGGCCTTTCAACTGCTCTGTTCTTTGCTGCTCATTGATGTGGACACCAGTGATTCAGCCAGGGGAAACCTTGAGCAAATAAAATGTCACTACAGGACTCTGTGGGCCAGTATAGGGGGATACATCACAGGGCTGTGCTGCCATTCAGAGAGACCTGGACAGGCTGGAGAGCTGGGTAGAGAGGAACCTCATGAAGTTCAACAAAGGCAAGTGCAGAGTCCTGCACCTAGGGAGGAACAACCCCATGCACCAGTACAGGTTGGGAGTTGACCTGCTGGAAAGCAGCTCTGCGGAGAAGGACCTGGGAGTGCTGGTGGACACCAAGTTAAGCATGAGGCAGCAATGTGCCCTTGTGGCCAAGAAGGCCAATGGTATGCTGGGGTGCATCAGGAAGAGTGTTGCCAGCAAGTGGAGGGAGGTGATCCTCCCCCTCTCCTCAGCTCTGCTGAGGCCACATCTGGAGTACTGTGTCCAGTTCTGGGCTCCCCAGTACAAGAGGGATGTGGCACTACTGGAGCAAGTCCAGCGAAGGGCCACAAAGATGATTAGGGGACTGGAGCATCTCTCTTATATGAGGAAAGGCTGAGAGAGCTGGACCTGTTTAGCTTGGAGAAGAGAAGGCTGAGAGGAGATCTTATCAACGTGTACAAGTATCTGAAGGGAGGGTGTCAAGAGGATGGAGCCAGACTCTTTTCAGTGGTGCCCAGTGACAGGACGCGAGGCAATGGGCACAAACTGAAACACACAGTTCCATCTGAACATGAGGAAAAACTTTTTCACTGTGAGGGTGACAGAGCACTGGMACAGGTTGCCCMGAGAGGTTGTGGAGTCTCCTTCTCTGGAGATATTCAAAAGCCGCCTGGACACGATCCTGTRCAATGTGCTCTAAGTGACCCTGCTTGAGCAGGGGGTTGTACTAGATGATCTCCAGAGGTCCCTTCCAACCTCAATCATTCTGTGATTCTGTGAATGAGGGCTCAGGTGGTGTTCTCCTCAATCCTTCTGTTAAGGGGGAAAGGCCCAGCTATAAGCATCTGTCAGACCAGTGCCTGGCTGCGCAGGTGATATTGCCAGCAAGGATTCAGCTTCCGCAGTCTGGGGCCTTGTTGGAACCCACCTGACTGAGGGATGGAGGATGTGAAACCCATAGGACCAGAGAGGAAAGAAGTCTCTGACCAGCCCTGCTAAACTGATGAGCAGGGCTTTAAACTGAGTTTGTTCTGAAGCCCAGAGGTGGGAGAGGAAGAGCTACAAACCAAGGATGTAAGCAAGGGAGAAGACTGCAAGAGGGACTTTCACATTCCTCCATAGAAGCAGGTGTGTGTTCGRAGGCTTTCCTTAAATGTCTCTACCCAAATGACATCAAACAGAAGAGTCCAGGTGCAGTCACTAGGCAACAAGAAGACTGCAGTCAGAGAGACTTCCTGGGACAGCACAAATAATTGGAAAAATTAATGACATACTTGCACATCTGCAGATACCTTTAAACCAGGGGGAATTGTTAATATGATGAATGGGAGACCTCTGTTCTGGTGCTTTGTGTTGACTTCCATATCCATCCACTTTTACAGCTCTCCAGCTTGCATGGCCTGTTTTTTAGAAAATGACCAACCAACCCCTCCAGCCCCGCATAGAAGAGTTCTGTCATTAGGCTATACTATACAGGAGAGAGGGAATTAAAAAAAAAAAAAAAAAAAGTCTGGATGTGGTCAGTAGCTCTGTGTTCTAATAGGAGAAAAATTAAAAAAAAAAAAAGACAGAAACATAACTATTACATAATAAAGGTAAAAAAAAAGACAGTACTCTGAAAAAAAGTTGTTTTATTTCATTAGGTAAGTTATCTGAATCACGAATGAACAAATATCCAAATATGGTTTTGGTAGATAAGGGTTTTGGAAACTGTTTCAAAATAAGTTGAATCTGCTGGGATTGTTAAAGCTCTTAATGTCTTTGTGCAGATTTTAAAAATAGGTTTGTCTACCCTAGCCAGATTTTAATATGGGTGACAATATTTCTTTCCTCCCCAAATTCCACGGAAGTACTAATTAGATTAGGTAGTATTTCCCTTTGTCCCAAACTGTGCTAAAATTTTGCTGTATAGTGTGCTGTTTTCAGTGTGGTGGTTGTATTTTATATTTGCCTTTGCAATTAATCCAATTGAATGAAAGTACTATTAACATCTGATACATTTTTTTTGTCTTTTTATAGGATAATAAGACTGCTTTGTATTGGGCAGTTGAGAAAGGAAATGCCACAATGGTGAGGGATATCTTGCAATGCAACCCTGATACTGAAACATGTACGAAGGTAACTGTTGATTATGGGCGTGATTTTATTTTATTTAACATCTGTTCTTTTCTCCACTCCTCTGTAACTTTAATCATCATACCAAATTCTATTTTTGTTAACTGTGGAAACTGCGCGTGCCATTTTAAAAATAAATAAATAAATAAAATAAAATAAATCACATGTTCTTTCCAAGTTACACAGTCTATTTTCAGTAATGTTCCCTTTGATAAACATCACTTTCTACTAAAACTCAGTACAGAATCTGTGAATACTTTCCCTCAGCAATGTTGACATTAAACACAATAAGGGCTAGAAAGTAGGCGCTAGTGGAAAGTGAAAGAGACTTCTGATATTACTAACTAGAAAGTTCTGACCACTATTCATTGCGTATACAGGAGTAAAAAAATGGAGGAAATATAGCAGTGAATTAACTCGTTGTTCCAATCTGTTCTTATATCTCTTCTGTCGCAGTCTCTCCTCAGATCTCTTGTATTTTATCTGCATCTTCTCTTTCTCTATTCARTACTTATTAACAAAAATGTGTATTGTGCACAGTGATTCTAATCGATCTTGATTATGGTGTTTGTGATACTTCTTTGAGAACATATGCACTGAAGTATTGTTACCTGTGTAGAAACATTTTTTGTTGAAAAAATACTCTTAAAAGTTAAGAATTTAATTTGTTACACTATCATTAGTCTTTGCTTGTTTTTGAGTATAAATGGAAGAGTTTTTTATTAGGCCTACTTTTCACTTTTAGGATGGAGAAACACCACTTATAAAGGCAACCAAGATGAGAAATATTGAGATAGTAGAGCTCCTTCTGGACAAAGGAGCTAAGGTTTCTGCTGTAGACAAGGTAAAGAATGTTTGTTAACTTATTTCAGTATGTTTAATCCTTTTAGTTTTGCAGGAGAATTTTGTAGTGAGTTGTCAAGGCTGAACCAAGAGTAGTTTTTTCTTCGTTTATTTTGTTTTGTTAGAGGTGGGATAGGAATCATTCTATTTTCTGGAAACCATTCATACCTTATCTTTTATTTTTAGATTTTTCACTATAGCCATGTAACTCTTAAAATTATGATGTTAAATACAACATTAATTTTACAAAAGGAACACAATAATGGGATCTGAGTTTTCAGCTTTACCAGTCCTTGATTTCTCCTTTGACCAAAATGAGATGGAGTTTGAGCCAGATGGAACTGGAAATTGCAAATGATTGCTTTTGTTCTGAAAAATGTTAAATCTGCCACAAATAAACAGTGGTTGGGCTGTGGTTGTTTGTTTTTGTTTTACATTTTTGAACTCGACTATGCTGATTATTCTAGATCAAGTTTAGTTTGAAAAAGGTAGATAAAATTTTCTTTTGTTTATTTTTTGTTTGTTTTTATTTTGCTAAAAGTCAGATATGGGTGCCACAGAACAATGGGACTGAAGCTAGAACTGGTTATTGTTCCGTTTTATATTCTTATATGACAGTTGTTGAACAAGCTGATTTTTGTTTAGGTCAGACRTGTTTCATTGCTAATAAAGTAACACATATTTTGATACAAAAAAATTCCAGTATTTGGTGTTTAATTATTTATGGACTTGATTACAGATAGCTCATGCTTAGTCCATACCAGAAAGCCAGTTGCTTGCCTCTGATTTAATTTTTCTGTGGTAACAAACAAAGTACAGATCCATGGCTTAGTCTCCCATAGGCTCAGTAATTAAGAAGATCAGAATACTTAAAAGAAAAAAAAAAAAAGTTCATTCCCACCATTAGTATTTTGAACTTTTGTTTGTATTAGGATGCTTTCAGTAATATGAAAAGAAAAGCATCCATGTCAGGAATAAGAATTTAGTTCTGCCTTATCACATGTCTTTTTTAAAACATTGGTAGTGCTGCTTTGAGTAAAAAAAACCATTTGCTGTAAGGTGTTAATAGTATTAAGAATTCCTTAAAATGTATTTCAAGTAAGTAACACATCTATAGTGATGTGGAACATATGGTCCATTCATAATCTTACTAATTCGTGTTAGGTATTACTAGTTTTTCACTTAATTGCAGAGAGGAGATACTCCACTTCATATTGCCATTCGTGGAAGAAGCCGTAAACTTGCTGAACTACTCTTAAGGAATCCAAAAGATGGTAGATTGCTTTATAGACCCAACAAAACAGGAGAAACACCTTACAATATTGACTGTAGCCACCAGAAAAGTATTTTAACACAGATATTTGGAGCCCGTAAGTATAAGTATTTCTCTTTTCTTCAGATCTAAACTTAGATTGAAGAAAACAAAGCTTATTTTAATGAGATAAATGATTAAAGGAATAACTTTCTCCTATATTGTTTTTAATTCACTTGTAGATTAAGAATCCAATTTATTCAATTCTATATTTAAAACTGGAAGAGTTCAGATTTTTTTAAATGTTGTGTTTAATGGGAGATATTAAAAAAAAAAACCTTTGTCATTCCAGAATTCTAACATAGGTAGAATGTGCGTTTGTATTTGACCTATGCCCTTTGACACGGTGTATGGTGCAACTTATGTTGATGTTTTTGTTTTTACTTTGACTTTGCTTATATAAGAATTATTTTCTTCAGCTTGCTGTGTTTTGAGATTTGGTTTTGGGTCTTATACTAAGCTGTATTAATTTTGATAATTATATAACATTTTGTAGGGGTGATTTAAAATTCCTTTGAGCAAGGATGTATGAATAATAGCTATTAAGTGGGAAGAATATGTATACAAATATAGGTAAACATGTCATGATTTCATGTATGGAAACTGTCGTATGAAAAAAATTTCTTAAAAAAAAAAAAAAGTTCTATAGGAGTATTTCTGTTACAGGGCACTTGTCTCCCACGGAATCTGATGGTGACATGCTGGGGTATGATCTCTACAGCAGTGCTTTGGCTGATATTCTTAGCGAACCAACCATGCAGCCACCTATCTGTGTAGGGTTGTATGCACAGTGGGGAAGTGGAAAATCTTTTCTTCTCAAGAAACTGGAAGGTAAAATTTGACTCAGCCTTTCTTATAGGTACAGATCCATACTATGGATAGCATCGCATGGGAGTTACATATTTGCAACAGCCGTTGATCCATGTAGAGTTGTATCCCATACCTGTTTCTGTAGCAAAACAGTTTAAACTTTAGTGTAGTCAGTACATCCATTGGTTGGTTATTTATTCGTTTATATGGTATCAAGACAATCTTTGAGTATTGCTGTCTGTTATCCTGTGGGCTTCCTTCAGCAGTAAATCCACTTTTCTAGGTACTGCTGAAACTTTAGTTTGGAATGTGATTTTTTTTTTGTGTGTGTGTGTTGGATCAGGTTTAGACCTCCTTTGCTGCAGTATTTATTGTGCTTCCTGCATCTCACGCATCTTTTTTAGAAGTTTAAGAACAAATTCTAGACTTTTTTTTTTCTTCTCAATACTGTATTTTCTCTGGTACTGATTCTCTTCCCTTTCTCCCCTTTATTTACTTTGAGCTTTTTGAACTTTCTGAAATGACATAAATAGGGAAGCAAATGCAGTAATTGGAGAGTCATTATTAACTCAGGTGTATACATACACCATTCTAAATATTCTTTCATAGTGGAAATAAGCATCTTATTTAAAATTTTAGCTATTTCTGACAAAGGATATTTTCCTGAGATGTTTCAGTATAATTCAAAATATTTAACCACTCTGATCTTTATTATTTTCTGCTTTTAAAAAAAATGATGTTAGTCAAAATGGGGTCTCTCCATTCMCTTTGTTTACCTCATGCTGCATATCATGAAGAAAAGTGGCGTGCATTGTTGACTATGATGTTTATTTTTAACTTTTCTGCTTTTAAAACACCTAATAGTTTTCAGTATTTTCACACTCTTCCCCAATCATCTTTTTATTCTACATTTTGTATTTTGTATTTCCTCTTTCAGTAGATCCTAAATACATTTTTCAGGAATTCCTGTTTGAGTAAACATGAATCAAGAAACAGAAATAAATACTTAACTATTTTACATAGTAATATATATGATGATTTCATGTATGTGGTGCTAATTTCAGTAATGGATTACTTTTTTTGGACAGGAAAGATTTCTTTTTCTTAGTGTCACAAATATGTGTTGTAAGCTATTGAAGGAGCATAGACAATGTCATGGCTTTAATATGCCTTTAAAAATAGAAAATCTGCAGCAAACGGTGCAAGAATTATATATTTGAAAGGTTTCATTTATTGCACGGATGAAAATGAATTTTTTCATTAATGCTTGAATCCCTCTTCAAACAGTATTCTCTTTCATTTTTGTTGGAAATTAGTAACAGGGAAAAGTCACAAAGTTGAGGCAAAAGCAAGTACTTTTCTTYAGAAATAAGGATGATTAAAATACCTCTTTTGCTTTCTGTTCTAGAATGGTTTAACATATTAACTCTTTTTGTGTTTTAGATGAAATGAAAACTTTTGCAGGACAGCAAATTGAGCCTCTGTTCCAGTTCTCCTGGCTTATTGTATTCCTCACGCTTTTGCTGTGTGGAGGTTTGGGTTTATTGCTTGCTTTCACAGTGGATGCAAAGCTTGGAATAGCAGTGTCACTCAGCTTATTAGCAGTTCTCTATATATTCTTTGGTAAGTCTGCTAGTTGATATAACATTTTTAATGATATTTTAAAATCTATTTTTAGAATTCAGTACTTTCTCTTTTGTAAACATACTTCATGATTCAGAAAAAATATTAAGTGGTTTTTAATAGAAAATAGGATCCCTGATGATCTTTTCTTGTGTTTTACATATAATTTGTGAGAGGTTGTTTTTGAAAACAAAGCAAAATTTTGTAAAGAAACTTCATTATTTTGCTTTTAATCCTGTTTTTTAGCGATAACCGTTACTCAGTTATTCATTCAACTTGTTTTACACAACTCCATGCCTTACCTGTTCAAACTTCATGATTATTTCAGTTGTGAATATTGATAAAAATATATCTTAAAAAATGTTTGTTTCCAGCTGTAATTTACTTTGGTGGCCGAAGAGAAGGTGAGAGCTGGAACTGGGCCTGGGTATTAAGTGCAAGGCTGGCAAGACATATTGGGTATTTAGAGTTGCTTCTCAAACTCATGTTTGTGAACCCACCAGAATTACCAGAACAAACCACTAAAGCTTTACCGGTCAGGTTAGTTGTTTCACTTATTTACTCTTTAATAAATCAACTTCACACTGAACTTTTCAAACTGTACATATGAATGTGTATATTTATCTTCCCCTGAGATGCTGTTGAGGTTTCTCTGTGGAAAATAGTAGCCTTAGAAGAAGATTTAGTTAAGTTTTTCAGTGTGAAGGTACTAGCGGTGTTTTGGTACTAATCTCTGTTCATGCCAAAATCAGTGAAGCAATGCTTTTGAGTATTAGTGTTTTTGACCGTCATGCTAATACRAATTTGTAACAGACAAAATATGATTTTAGTTTCTGGTATAACTTACCATATATTATGTTTAATGTTTGTTTCATTGATTATTACTGCTGAGCTCCCCCACACACACTGTAAGTAGAGCATCGGACTGGTCATAGCTTCTAGTTTACCTGACAGTAAGAAAACTTACACCATGTGATTTATGGTTTTGTTTACTTCTGTCATTTAGAAACTTTTGTTTTAGCCCTGTGGTGTTATTAGGTGCTATTATGTGATCTTGTTCTTTTGTATATGTGTGTTGTGTGTGTGTGTTTTTTTTTTTTTTTTTTAATTAATCATAAGTACTGCAAATGCCTCAGAATGCAATTTTTAAAATAGCTGAATTATGTTTTGGGATCATAACAGTATTTTTTTTATACTTTTATTGCTGACTGAAGTACCATTAACGATGTGCCTATTTTTATCTTTCTTAAAAATCAAGTTTTAGAATAGGAGATGGGGCAGAGAAATTGATAAAAGGGAGAGAAATAGATAAATAAATACTTAATTTTTCTTTTTTAATCTCTATATGAAATTTAAGTATTTTACTTTTTATCCTACTTGGTCTTCCATCTGCAGATATGCAGGAAGATTTTTATTCTGGTTGCCAGAAAACTTTTGTTTTCTCTCTTTCAGATTTTTGTTTACTGACTACAATAGACTGTCCAGTGTAGGTGGAGAAACTTCATTGGCTGAGATGATTGCTACCCTCTCCGATGCATGTGAAAGGGAATTTGGTTTCTTAGCAACAAGGTTATTTCGAGTTTTCAAGACAGAAGATACACAAGGTTTTTATTACCTCAGTGACCTTTCTGATTATTCCATTTCATTGCACTGTTACCAGGAATTCTGTTCTTCACATTATAAGCTTTTTGAAACTAACTTTTCACCATGCAGAAATTCATATAGAATTAGGGGAAACCTTCCATTGTCCTAGAGAGAAAAATGTCCTTTTTTATAATATCAGGATAATATTTTCCCTTACGTATAGCTGTTGGAAGTTTTAATGGAAATGAGTATTTGTATTACAACCTTCTATATGCAATGTGGTATTTTCCTTAGCAATTAAATCATTGTCTCTGAGTCAAATTAAGGGTGAGGTATACCTTTGTGTTGTGCTAAGACAAATTTCTCTTCAGTGTATTAGCTTTTTCATTCAGAGTTTCTCCATTGTTTGTGAAAGTTTTAGTATGTAGGAAAGGCCAAATAATAATCTCAGGTGGTAGCCTGTAATTTCAGTTTAATTCTCCAGTGCCATTATTATTATTTGATTACCTACACATCACGTTTTAGTTTAAAAGCAGGCAGTTACCTAACTGATTTCTTATGGTTTACTTACATAAATACACTTTAATGACACATCTCACAAAAGGGAAGATCTTACTGATGAGAATCCTACTTAAAGATCATTTGCATTTTTTGTTGATTTCTTGAAACAATGGAAGTAATATGTAGATTAAAGGAATGTCTCTGCTTCATTGTTTCCAAGAATTTTGGCAAATTTAGACCTTATTTTTAAAGTCTGTGTAGCTGGGTAGTAACATTGAAGTAACCTTTTATGCAAGCTAGTGTTTTGTGAAAAGTATTCAGAATAATAAACTGTTATACTTGCCTGTAAATTTTGCATTGGTTTTAACAGAAAGTACTTGTTTTATAGGTAAAAAGAAATGGAAGAAAACTTGCTGTCTCCCATCCTTTGTGATTTTCCTATTCATATTGTCTTGCATAGTTTCTGGGATTGCTCTGCTGGCAATTTTTAACGTAGAACCAACAAACATGACAGTGAATGCTGTTCTTATATCAGTTGCATGTGTTGTTGGTTTGGCCTTTATCTTGAACTGTCGCACCTGGTGGCAAGTGATGGATTCAGTTTTAAATTCTCAAAGAAAACGTCTTCACAATGCAGCCTCCAAGCTTCACAAGTTAAAAAGTGAGGGGTTCATGAAGGTAAGCATTTATATAAATTAGCCATTTAAAAACAAAACAAAACAAAACAAATCCCAAACCCAAACTGTAAACTTGTAGCCTTCTTAAGATGTGGTGCCATTAGTTTCATCAGGCCAAGTCTCTCAACAGTAGAATAAGTTTTGGCAAGTTTTTACGGAAGGGGAACATTTCTGCTCCACTGAAAGTTATGCTTAGTGTACATGATCCATGTTTGCTCAACTGGGAATGTTAACTTTGGATTGTATTTTCAGTTTCTGATTTTATTTTTGTTAAGAGGAAAATATTAAGAAAACAGTTGTTCTAAATGATCTATATTAGGTAAAAGCTTACTTACGATCATAAGACTAGAAAGAGTAACTTCTGCAATATTATAAAGGTGAAAAAACATGCCTAACTGGCTGTCTATAAGACCTCTTTACTAAGAAAAGAATGATAGCATTGAAAGGACATTCCAGAAGAGTTCAAATATTTCATGAAAAATGGTAGAAAATATTATTGTTTTGTTGGGTTAACGTAGCTGTTCAAAAACAACCCCCCCCCCAAAAAAAAACCCAACAACAAAAGAACAGCAGAAAACATCAGACTGTCATCAAATATCCCGTCTGTCCCTGTTTGAAGATTAACTCTTAATATCATGACAGTGACTTCTGTAGATTACAGATAATGTAACCTTAATGTAATTATTGTACAGCTTCTTCCTACATTTAGGTAGCACAAAAGACCTTATCTGTATCTGTCTTCATTATTCCTTGCCAATTGATTTTTGAATGGGACTCAGCTTGTACAACTTTAGACATTAAAAAATTAGGCTTGCCCTTTGCGATCAAAGGAGAGAAATGTTCGTTTCCAGATTGTGTGATTCGTATGACTTATCTCTTCTTTAATGTGCACATTCAAGATGAACCTAGTGATGAATAGATCAGATTTAAATGTCTAGCTTTTGGTTGCTAAAATTAGGGCAGATGAATTCCACCTGTGCTTCTTTATAAAGGACAGTTGTTATATGTCTAATTTGATGTTGAAGAATTTAAAAATTTTCATATTCTAAGAGCATGAATCATGAGTAGGAATGACTGAGCGTGAAAGTAATGAAATAAATACCTTGGATGGAAGGCAGATACAAAATTTTAGTACATGTTTTATGCAAAGCAATTGTATGGAATTAGCAGAAGCTACATATTCTTGTTTGCTTACTGTTGAAATATTGATTTACAGTATGGAATACTACTTTATTTCTAAATAGAATTGTAATGGAATTTAAGGACAARATGTTACATTAAAATGAAATATACTGTTTTGCTGTACATTTCTTTGCATGTAGAAAATATAAAAATGATATTTTAGGACTATTTCACTTTGGGGAAAGTTCAGTATTTATAAACATTTTTTCTTCTAGTCTTATTGAAGTATTTTGGGGGTAGGTAGCAATCTGTAAAAGGAATTGTATGCATTTTTTGTGAGGTTTAAATACTGTAGAAATGTGTTTCCTTCTCTGCTTTTCGTTTTTGTAGGTTCTGAAATGTGAAGTGGAACTGATGGCCAAAATGGCAAAAACCATTGACAGCTTCACTCAGAATCAGACAAGGCTTGTTGTAATTATTGATGGATTGGATGCTTGTGAACAGGACAAAGTTTTACAGATGCTTGATACGGTGAGTTGGATCATATTATAGGGGTGATCTCTGGTTTTCTGTCTTCTATAAATGGGCTCAGCTACTTCTAGTAGCCGTGTATTTGCCATAGGAGGAAGATAGATATACAGAGTCTCTCTGTATTATAGTCATTTTCTTAATGATCTGGCATAGCTGTAGTACTAAGTCAGGACTTTAAACAACTGAGAATAAAGTCCCAGTAGAGCTGTAAGACTATACATGCTATGCCTGCTGTAATATGTTTTGAAATCTTAAGATGTAAATCACTGAAAATTAGTATCTTGTTAAAACAAACATTGTTTGGAGAGGTTTTTCATGCTTTATTTTAGGTGAAAAATACTTAAATGCTTAATGTTTGTGTGGGGTTAAGGCATTATTGCATAATATTTTCTTGGTGATGACTTTTTTTATAACTGCTTCTGATAATGAGTCAAGTATGCTTATTTCTAATTGTAGATAAGTACCTAAGAATAGATACTGCATACTGAAAAAAAAGATCTCTGTACATCCCTTGTCCTTTCAAGTTTTAACTAGAACGGAATGAATATAAAATGTTGAGTCAAAGATATTTAAGTGACCACAGTTAACAAGGCTTACTGTCTGCTTTCTTACAGGTGCGAGTCTTGTTTTCGAAAGGCCCATTTATTGCTATTTTTGCAAGTGACCCACACATTATTATAAAGGCTRTTAACCAAAATCTTAATAGTGTTCTACGTGATTCAAACATAAATGGACATGATTACATGCGAAATATAGTCCATTTGCCTGTTTTTCTGAATAGCCGTGGRCTTAGTAACGCAAAAAAGCTGATGGTAGCTTCAACAACCAATGGAGATGTTCCTTATACAGATAATGCAGGTGAGGTTATACAGGAGAATTATATGTAAGTTACAAAAGCAATGATGATAAAAATCTATTTTTTAGAACAAACTATTTAAATAATTGGCAGATCATTAATGATACTTTATAGCTCAAAGAAACACATATGAATGGAGAAAATGCTTAAAAAAAATTTTTTTTAAATAGGATTACACGAAGAAGTTGACAGGAGAGTTTCTCAGAACAGTCTTGGAGAGATGACCAAGCTTGGTAGCAAAACTGCTCTTAATAGACGGGTGAGAAAGATTTTTAGAGTAAATGGAATACTGTTAATCTTTTACTTTTCTTTTACATTTTTCACTATGTCAGCTTCAAAGATTTAAGCAGACCTTTCCTATGAAATCAACACAGATGGTCCATGTAGGAGAAGTACCTCCTAAAATCAGTAGGCTGATGCTTTACTAGAGAGGAAGAGGTTGGATCACCAAAGCATTCTGTTCCACAAACACTTAAATTCAGGAATGGTTGGAATGTCCAAGCTCTCTGCAAATGCTGAGATGAGACAGCATCTTGGTAGTAGCTCTTATCTGTGTATATATGTATTTTTTGGATATCTGTGTATAAGCCCAGTATCATCTGATCTTAGGCTGTTGCTACATGGAGCAATAATCAAGCAAATCAAGGAATTTGGAATATTATGGTGCTAGACTTTTACTGCAGCATGTCCACCACACTTTCTCTTGCATTATCCTTTCTGTTCTGTCTCCCCAGCTCTACACAGTACCACAAAGTTGGTCAAATAAAATGGAAATATCATATGTATATTCTGATTATTACATTGCTAAAGCAAAATAAATTCCGGTAAATATTTTTATGGTATTTCAGTTCAACCTCACAGACACTTGCTCACAAAGGTTCTAACTTTAGAAGCAAGTAAAATTGAAGTCTTCCAAATAGATACAGGTTTTTGACATTAATCAGTATTCCTTACTTTTCTGTTTAATTATCAGGATACTTACCGAAGACGACAAATGCAACGTACCATTACTCGCCAGATGTCTTTTGATTTGACCAAGCTTTTGGTTACAGAGGATTGGTTCAGTGATATCAGTCCTCAGACCATGAGAAGATTGCTTAATATTGTTTCTGTGACAGGTGAGCATGGCACATGTTTGCGTACAGTAAATAGTACTGTCTTTAGGTTGGTTACAGTTCCATCACATTCAGTTTTTAGTGTGCAAACTAAATTTAACAGGTGAGTCAATTTACTATCAATGTGTATTGAAAATAGAACTCAAGCATTATTCTCAAATATATGTTGATTTTGAAAATCTTTCTGAAGCAAAAACTCTCCTAGAGTGCTAGCAAAATGTGAACAGATAGCTTCTAAGCTATTATTTATAAGTACAATTAAAAAAAAATCTTCAATAATACTTAATTGTTGATGTCTCATTGAAGTTAGTGACTAGGCTCCAGCTGAACTTCATACCACTAATCACAACCACTAATGTGTCCCATTTGGGGGGGATCACTACTGAGGCCAGTACTGTTTAATATCTTCATTAATGACCTGGATGATGGGACCGAGTGCACCCTAAGCATGTTTGCAGACAATACAAAGCTGGGAGAAATGGCTGATGAACAAGATGGTTGTGGTGCCATTCAGAGGGACCTCAGCAGGCCGGAGGAATGGGCAGAGACGAACCTCATGAAGTTCAAGAATGGGAAGTTCAGAGTGCACCTGGGAGGAATAATCCTGTCCTGATGTACAGTCTGAGGCTGACCAGCTGAAGGACAGCTTGGCAGAGAAGGACCTGGGAGTGCTGGTGGACAAGTTGACCATGAGCCAGCAATGTGCCCTTGTGGCCAGGAAGGCCAACAGCCTCCTGGGCTGCATTAGGCAGAGTGTTGCCAGCARGTTGAGGGAGGTGATCCTTCCCCTCTGCTCAGCCCTGCTGAGGCCACACCTGGATTGCTGTGTCCAGTGCTGGGCTCCCCAGTACAAGGAAGACATGGACATACTGGAGGGAGTGCAGCAAAGGCCCACAAAGATGATGCATCTGTCATGTGAGGAGAGTCTGAGAGACCTGGGACTGTTTAGCCTAGAGAAGAGAAGGCTCAGGAGGCTCTTATCAATGTTTATAGAATCTGATGGGAGGGTGTAAAGAAGACAGAGCCAACCTCTTTTCATTGGTGCCCAATGAGGCAATGGGCACAAATTGAAAGGCAGGAAATTCCACTTAAACATAAGAAAACACTTCTTCACTGTGAAGGTGACTGAGCACTGGAATAGGTTGCCCAGAGAGGTTGTGGAGTCTCCATCCTTGGAGGTACTCAGAACCTGACTGGACGTTGTCCTGGGCAGCCTGCTCTAGGAGACCCCGCTTGAGCAGCGGGTGGCATGAGATGATCTCCAAAGGTCCTTTCCAACTCCAGCTATTCTGTGATTCTGTGAAATTTTACTGAGCTTACTATGGTATAATTTACCAATAATACTAGCAATAAAAGATTATGTTAAGTAACCTGGCTTTCTAGGATAACATTTAGTACTTATGTAAAAAAAAACAAAACAAAAAACCTCTTAATTTTCTAATGAGAGCTGTATCATTTAAGAGAATCTTATGAATAAAGCTGTCACAGATATAGAAATATTGCAATTGCCACTATGCAGACAAAGCATGGGTTCAACTGGCTTGGCATCAGATTCAGCCTCAAGTGAATGTAGCTGTATTGCCTACAGTGGGTGTAGTTAAGAAGTCAGCCTGTCACAGTTTCATGGCACATAGCTGGAGCTAATGAACTTGCTGCAACCATCTTGGGTCCCTTAAGAGTGTTTGCTTTCCAACAGGTGCACAGAGTAATAATATAGGCTAAACTTGAGCTGAGTCCTGCAGATCCATTCAGGTTGTGGAGACCTGCTTCAGCAGTATCACTCTCCAATTTAACATTGCACTTCTGGGAGAACTTATTTCCAGCATGGCCCACGTCAGTGGAATTGGTTTAGGTTTGTTACAGTGCCAAGGTGATGATCATCACAGCAGGAAGTGTGATACAAAGACATAGGAGTATGTCTCTGAGCTAAGACTCAGCTCTGGCCAACCAGCTGGGGTGACACTGAGTGGYTGGTTGTCTCTGCAGTTGCATTCCTGGTGCTTGCATTATCTGGATTATCCTAATGTCCCTTCACTCAGATTACGACGAGTTGAATGTAAATACTTTTTCTAAACTAAGTAAAATAACCCATGGTGTTATTTTTATTCCACTATATTAGTGCTAGTAATTAATAGAAGAGCTTTAAGGTCTTTAATTCCCCCCCCCGTTGATCTTTACGTCTAGTGATCATTTATATGTGACAATAGACATAGAATTCTGAGCTAGTCTTCCAAATAAATGTGCAGTCTCTTAGCACTGTCATTACAGTTTGTAGCGCAAAATGTCTGTTTCTGGCAAATTATAGTGCAGATGTGAAAGTATACCAAAAGCACAAACTGTTAGTTACCAGATGTAAGAATAGAACTGCAAGAACACTTTTAGCTTACAGTATTCTTTGGTTACATATGGTAAGTCCATGAAGAGCTTCATGAGTAGAGCCTTCAGACTATTAATTATATGTCACGTCGACAATCTTAACGCTGTTTTAGCAAAAAATTGCTGAAACTTGAAATACACAAACCACAGCATTAACTTAAGTCATTCATTCTTTTTCTACCTTTTAAAATGTGTTTTATTCTTAAACCTTGCCTTATTAACTGAAAACTGCCTATTGTTTACGGCTTTGAATTTTGCTTTATTCACTAAGGTGGCAGCTGTATCTTTACTTACTTTGACTATGATATTTCATCTCCCAGTATGCAAGAACAGTACTAACATAGCTTTCATTTTTAAGTGGAAAATTCAGTGCTGTGTGAACTTCTATGTTGAGTTTTGTTGTAGTAACTTAAGGTTCACCTTAACAGGATGATGGTAATTAGTGTTTAATCTGGAGTAGAAGTTGACAGTTTTGGAGAGTCTCATGTTTTGACCAGTATCTGCAAGAATTTTTATTAGATTGTCAAATTATATTTTTAGATGTGCTGTGAGATGAATTTGAACTTTGAGCTAAAAATGTAATACCAGGAAGTTCACACATCAGGTTAGTGGACTTACATAGCTGCTACTTTGACAAAAAAGATTTTTTCTTTTTGAAAGATACAGACCAAAAAATTGTGTTTCTTTCCTCCTCCTGTGTTATACTCAGGTCGTTTATTGAGAGCTAATCAGATCACATTCAATTGGGATAGACTGGCTAGTTGGATCAATCTCACAGAGCAGTGGCCATACAGAACATCGTGGCTCATACTACATCTTGAAGAGACTGAAGGTGTTCCAGATCAGCTGACTTTAAAAACCATTTATGAGAGGTAGGCATTATTCTAGGAGTCACATACACTTTCAATGATTGAAACTGTATTCATTATTAATGATTATTAGAATAACATGGCTTTCTAACAGCTACCAAGTTGTAATCTAAAATTCCTACAATCTTACTCTCTTCTGCTAACTTTCAGCAACTTACTGACTTTTAAATGGCTTTCATTGGTAATTAATGCACCATTTTAAAATGTGTGATTTTTTTTTTAATTAAAAATAAAGAGAAGTATACTGGAATTCTTTTACGGATAGCTAGTTGTGCATCTGTCTCCTCCGTCTTGTTATAACTTTTACCTCCATCTTGGCCAAATTGTAAGAGTTTCTTTTCTTTCCTAATTAGTTTGCAGACCTCTGTTCAGATTTCTCTGACAATACTGGTTAAGATCTCTGAAGGTTTGGTGCTCACTAAGGGTGTTTGAGGCTATGGCAGAGCCTTGTGCTGCAATTAAAGAATATGAGGGTGAAGCTGGACTTTCTCACCCCATTGTTGATACAAGTTGCTATCCAACTGAGTTGTCTTAGGTCTTGCAGCTGAGAGCAAGTGGTCCAGTGAACATGCCTCTCTTTTCAGAATCTGGCTGCTTGTAAGAAGGAAAAGAGGTTGTGACAAGTGATCTGATGACCCTGGGAGGAATAAAAGAGAAGAATATGAGACTAAGAGTTTGGGCTGCAGGAAAACAGCAAAATCTGAGAATGGAAGTCAATGAAAGGAAACAAGGATTTGAACTTGTATAAGAAATGACTAAGATCAGATGAAAAGAACTGCTGAAGTAAAGAGGGAAGACGGGGATTGATTGAAGAAGTTGCTAGAAAAGCTAGAGACTTTTCAGGGGCCAAGGGAAGAATAGAGAGGATAATGAGCTTGGACAGGAAACTTTGGGAAGGATTCTTGGACTAAGAGCCAAAGAATGGGAGAAGATGAATTGGATGAGGGACTGGGATAGGCTGGAATGGCCTAAGTATTGAGAATGGAATTAAAGCTGTTTGGGAAACAAGACGGGGGTGGGTTGTATTGGTAAAAGAAAGTAAATAAGTGGGGGTAAGATCTGGACACGGTGACTCCAGAGAGTGGAGGGATAAGGATCGGCTGGGCATGATGAGGCCCAGGACTGGAGATAGACAAAGGAGGCAAGGAATAGATTGGAGGGGCTTCAAGTTGGAGGGGTTGGTGCTGATGTGTCAAACTTCAGAGATAAATAAGTGCATGATGAGAAACCTCTTTCTTCTAGAAGTGAATCCACAATTTATGTGTTTTGCCTTTCCTGTGGGGGCATTAGATACCTGTGAAATTATACTGGTATTATATATACTCCATTCTCTCGTGGATTGACATTGATGATGTCACAAATGTTTATATTTGATCAAGTAAGCATAATAATTCAGAATCATCAGGGATTCCCTCTTGCCCCCCATACTTTCCAATACCCTTGCTGTAGATATTTCTTTATTTTCATTTAGTTTTCCAGTGTGGTATGTTTCATAATTTTATATTTTCAATAGTTATATTATTCAACAGTTCTTTATTACTTAAATGCAGGCTATAGAATTGTCATCTTCTGGTTAGAAAAGACAATTTACACTCTGAGAAATTTTTTTAAGTCAAAGTAATATTTCAGAAACTTGATACCTCTTTTATAAGGCCTCTTTGAAAGTCTCATCTGTTACTAGGAAAATTAGATTTGCTGACAGTGTCTTTAGCTAAGAAARTCCTGCCTGTAGCTGAGTGAGCAATTTAAATTTAAACAGTCAGTATGAAAGTAGTGCACGGGAGTCCAGATAAGTCCTGATATCAGACTTTGTTTTTAACGCTATGGAAAATGGAAAAACCTCAGTTGTTTGCCCTTTGAAGAAATGAACCGAGTTTAAATTGAGCCATTTTAGAGCTAAACTGATGGATGATTTTGTCCTGAGGCAGAAGCACAGTTCTTGCCACTCTTTCCAGTTCCACAGCAATTTTTAAGTTGTAGAGTGAAGATACACTGTTTCATTGAATAAAAACTGAAGGGTCTTGGCTGTGTATCTAAGCAAAACCTGTATTTAATTTTTTTTTTATGAATAGAAATGCTTTTCTTCATCCCATGTCACCACTGATTGCTTAATGGCCCAGTGTAATCAGCATTGAAAATTGTTATCTTGGAACTTTCGCTGAATTTTTCATAACAGTTCTTCAGATTTGCACTTGATTTAGTCATTCTGTCTGTTGTGCAACTCCACAAATGTTTGTAGTGGTACATAGTAAGTATGTAAGTAATAGTAAGTAATCTAAACTGAATGAGTAAGCATACCCTTTTCACTAATATCAACTACAGAATATTTCATTTTATTTCTTCATCCTGCTGACAAGTTGTAGATAGTTGCCTAACTTTCTTGGTCAGTATCTTAATCCTTTTGTGCATACTGGGTACTCTAGTTGTAGTTATTTATCTCCTGTGCTTGGCTTAGGTTGTTTGGAAGATATTAGCCTCCTGCTAAGTAGAATACTCTCCTTTACCCAGTGAGGCTGTACAAAGTCTTTACGTACTTGCTACAAACATACACCTGGAACTAATTTGTGGAACTCATTACTGATATTGGCTATTAGCGACAAAAGAAATAAAGCTCTTCGGAATGATCAAAGCCCAAAGCCATCTTCAAGGCATACCACTTTGTACGTGCTTTCTTGTGAATAAACCAAAGGAGGAGTTGAGAGACCTGAATTGTTCTCTTTAAAGGGTACTATTTATTTCAGTATAAACTAAGATTAAGTCTGTATTAAGCTGACTTGAAGAAAAGGAAAGTATAGTCACAACTAAATGTGAATGACTTGCTCAGATTCTGGATTATTTGCCATTAGTATAGACACTCAGGCTGCTGCTGGGGAGTGTGTCAGGATCTATTAGTTCGGGTGCAGAGTCGCATGACTCTTAGTATGTTGTTTTCAGAACCAGGTTGTGTTTGGAAGTAATACAACCATTTGAGTGGAGTGCCAATTCATGGTAGACTTATAAATAAATTTATAGTGTATAAAACTAGGATCTGTAATGTGAAGAACTATATGTTGGAAAAGGGAAGGTGGTGATGATTTTAAATAGTGCCATTTATATTCTATGTGCGACACCAAATAAGCAATGAGAAGGAAACAGAGGACCAACAACCAGGGTTCTCTGTCTTCAGCAAAAAATACCAATAGTGCTCTTTAATATGAAAATGATTACAAGAATGAATTTATTTGACTATTTAACCATAAAAAATACATTTATCATAAAATAATTAACGTTGCTGCATGCTCAGGAAGAGAGTTGATGTCTACCCACCTCTGTTGAGCCTGTGTAAGGAACAAGATGCACAGCTCCCCTGATTTAGTGACACAACTGAGATCTCATCCATCTAGTACTTTGGGTGACCACGTTAACTGTGTGTTGAATGTGAAAAGGTCTGTGAATTCTTCTCTGGGCTTATTTGATGCCCTAAAAATTCTGTTTTATCCAAAACAATCTCTGCTACATTATCATTATTCTTTATCCACGACTATTTGAAGTCATTTGCCTTTGAAGGGTAGCGTCTTCCATATTAGTTTACTTTAGTTCCGCTTTTTAGAACTTCACTTCCTCTTTTCTAAGGTGTCCTAGTTTATAAAACAGGTTCCCCATTTTGGGTCTCATGGATAGATTTTGATAATTTTATAGATTCTGCTCCAGTACTGCGTTCATGTAAGTTCTTCCATTTGTGCACTGAGGATATGACAAGTAGTAATAAAACCCATGTTGTTTTACTGCTGTACCTTTGGAGGCAGATGATAACCAGCTCTTCAGTATAAATACAGTCCATATTGTAGAAGGGTGATTCAATGTAATAGTTGAACTTGGTACCTATATGTGCTACATCGTTGTGCCAGCAGGTGGCACTAGGACAATAGCTGTTTTACAAGCGTAGTTCAAACGGCGCTAATGGAACAGTTTGTTCTGTTGTTCATGGCTTAGGATATCTTTTATTCACAATGTCAGTGATCTTTATCCCTGGACACTTTGTTTTTCAGTATTATTCCAAAGAATAAGCATTACTTTGACAACATACAAAAAGTATAGTAAAATTTAAAGAATCAAGTACTCAAGCATTAGGAAATGGTAGAATAAAATTCACCTGCGGTTAATTTCCCTCTACATATGTATTATGATACATGATTTAGATGATCTTATGCTATTCCCCCCCGCCCCCGCCCCCCCCCCCCCCCTTTTTTTTTTTTTTTTTTTTTGGTGTCCAGAATTAATTTTGCAGGCTATGTAGTGCAAATTATGTAGTAAAAGGGTAGACCATTTTCTCTTACGTCTCAGTGCCATCTGTTGTAATGGGAGAGCATATAATAAAGGAAAGTTTTTCAGGAAAAGTAAACTACACCAACTGAAAGCTGCTCCAGAACTATTTGTCAGAGAGTTTCAGTGTGATGCTGGACTAGTCGCCTCTCTCATGCCTTATTTGGATGGTGTTTGTGCCTCTTTTGGGAGGTGGTATGCAGCTTATGATTCTGACAGTAGTCTGATTATGATTCTGTAGTCTGATAGTGAGCTCTGAGCATTTGGAGCTGTGTCTGAAGCTGGGAATTCTGCTGTCAGTACCTGGAAGTGCTCTGAAAAAAACACTGATATCTAGGTATCACAGATTGTTTACTAAATAAATATACCTTTATCTGTGCTTCAGTTTATTAAAAAAGGGCACAAAAAAGATGACTCTRATATATTCTTACCTTGAAGGATTGTTGGGGAAAGTAAGTTTCGTAGTGCTTTTCTATAGATACTATATTGATGAATATGAAAGATAGTAGTATATTGATGAGTGCAAAAACAGTTCTGTCAAGAATAATACATCTTTATCATACTATATAGAATTGGGAAGACCCATTGAATATTGTATGGGCAACATCTAGGATACTTCAAAAAAACAAAATTAGACTTATTTGCAACATAGATACCTTTGCAGACAAACCTTATGGATGGAGTTGCTCAGACTTAACTAGTAGAGGCACTATGCTGTAATTCTTTGATCGTTAGTAGAGGGGAACAAGCCCATGCTTTGTAATTCTATTAAACTTTGAAAGTAATGTTGAGTCTGGGTTGTCGGCTTCCATTCTAGTCTGGACAAAAAACTTCTCTTAACCCATTTAATTATTTAAGCCTGACTTGCTGTATCTTCTCATTTCTAACCTCTCACTTCCAGCCTCTCTCTGTGCCAGTGTGGATCTTCTCTTACCACTTAGTATGCTTATTAGCACCAGTACTTATTCCTTTGATTTTTATCTGTTGTCTTTTCAAGTCATCTCACACCATCAGAATTTTCATGCAGTATGTTTTCATACCAAGTAAGACTACTAATTCTGATTTCTTTTATATTGTGTTTTCCTTCCTGTTTGATATTATCCAGCACTATTGCCATTGCCCACCTCTTTATTCTGGTCTGGTTTTATTATTTTTACCATTTTATTAATTGTGGCATACTGTTAATATCCCTGTACATTTAAGTTGGGCTGAGGTCTCCATGTTACTGTAAAGTCTCCCTACTGTCAGTTCTTTTTTGTAATGCCAAAATGGCTTGCAGAAGTTACAAAGACCAAATGTTTAAAAGTCTATATAGGAATAAAATGACTGGTCTTTCTGTAAATTCAGTCATCAGAGAATTAGGTTGCCAGATTCAAACAAGTTTCTGTTGAATGTTTGTAACTGATACCTCTCAGACTTGTAAATTAGCAAACTTTTTTTTTTTTTTTTGATTCTGGCAGACATCTGGGTCATTATTTCTTTTCCCTGAAGACATTGATTCTTCATTTCAGTTTGGGGCTCTGAGTTTTGGCCATCTTGTTTTCAGTTTTCTGACATTTTCTGCTTTTTAAGGAATACACGAAGCAGTGATTTGATGTTGACACCTTGTCCATTACAAATTATGCTGTTAAAACTGATTGTATGGGGGGAATGTCTTCTCACTCCCTTTCCTCTTTAAGTTTGCTCACTAAATGAGAATCTGCTGAACACATTTTTATGTTTACATCCTTCTTTTTATCATGGCAGAGACCAAAGTCTATAGTACTTTGTCCGTTGGAAGATGTTCCTAGAAGTCATTAAGTAGTTGCATAACTGCCTTGTCAGTAGGCCTTTTCCTTGTGAAATCTAAAGAGGTTAGTGAAACAATTTCTGCATGTGAGAGCTAGCCAGTTCTCTTCGAGATATGACAGCTTTCCAAGCCTGTCACTTTTTTTTAAAGCTGTTGGTAGGCAAACTGGACTGTCTTCACTCTTTAGACTGTTCCATGTGTTGAGGTTTATAAAGTTGAAAGCGAAACTTAAGACGTGTTTATGCCCCTTGAGTTCAAAAGTACAATTCAGAAAATGACTACCTAAACTTGTAAACACTTGAAAAAACTATACGTGTCTAAATTTTTCTCCTGAATTTCGTGTGACATTTCCAGTTCTGCTATTGTGAATGCCCAGAATTGCTAACGACTTGCCTAAGCTGAGTCTTGTGGTACTTTCCTTGCACCTAAGCCTGTTCAGGATCCTTAAGAGTCTATATCTGAAGCCCTTAAAAAAGCCTGGATGAATAGATGGATTCTGAGCATGTTTGTAACAGGAGAAAAAGATTAGATTCAGCGCAACAAAACACAGCAGCTGAGGCTGCTTTAATACAAAAATACTTGTGGAAGGGAAAGGGTGGCAGTACCTATTTCACATATTATTCTAGTGTTTAAAATAGTGATAGTGAGTGCTTTTTGCTGGGGACTGGTCCTATGACTGCTTGCAGAAATGTTCTGATCAGTTGCCAGTCAGGCATGAGGCTACCAGAACAACTTCATGGCCTTCTAGCTACCTACTGTGGAGGTCCCCTTGGAAAAAAGAGTCAGTATAAAGTTGGAGATAGATCATGAGAATTGCCTAATGGCCATATCTGGATGCCATTGGGGCTGAACATTCACCCAGGAAGTTGATACATCCATGATAAGTGTTTTCCTCTTTCTCATGGGGTTTAGATCTAGGTTTCTTATTTTTAACAATGTATAATTTGTCCATCACTTTGGCTGAATTTAGCCTCTGTGCTAAAGTATTTGCAAAGACATGCATGTGTGCATGCCTATGGTGTATATCAAATTGGATGGCAAACCAATTTGCAAAAGCAAAACATACCAACTTTAGAAGAATAGTGTGATCGTTTTCCTTCATCCAGGATTCTTTTTTGTGGAAGACTGAAGGATCTAAACCAGTTCACTTAGTACTTTTTTTAAAATACTTTTACAGTTGTTATACCATTCTAAAGAATAATTTGTGGGAGACATCTGTTCTAACTATACACACATCATGGAATAGTGTTGGTATTTCTTCAGTTCTAGATGTTGTCCTACCAGTTTCAGGATTGAGATATGATTTTGCTTGCATTATTTCCTTTTTTTTTTTTTTCCTCCTTTTAATCCAAAGTTGTATGTTTTTGGAAGTAACCATAGAAACAGTTATCTCTAGTAATGGTAACCAAAGAAACAATTAATCTCTGGTTAGTAGACAGTGTTGAGACCTCATCCTCTGTTTGTCTTTTTTTTTTCTCTTTCAAGTTAAACTGGTAAAGACTAATTCAGTTATAAATGTACCAGCAGTTGACTAATGTAGATTTGGGGTTCTATAAATGTGCTTTCATTGGTGCTGTGTTTTACTGATAGGCTTAGCGCGCGCGCGCACACACACACGCGCGCACACACACACACACACACACACACACAAAAGATTTTAACTTATGTGAATCAAAGTAGGAGACTTAACTTGTGCAGGTTAAAACATTTTTCTATATAACACAGAACTGAATATGTCTACTTCATTGTTTTCTGCTTCAATTTAAGAAAATGTATTTACAGCATACTAAAAATAGCAACAAAATATAAGTGATATAAAAATTATTAAAGAAATCTGATTTCATAAAACAATCAGAAAATAGTATTCTGTAGTGCTAGTAGTAAAATTTATTTTTCCCCATATAAAGCCTCATTTATTTTTATAGCAATTTGATGACACATCTGCTTGCTTTATTCAGCTGAAAAGAAAATGTTGGTTCTTGGTGTTTTGTAAAATTGCTTTGTTAAATTATTTTCGAAATCGTTCAACTTTTAACAAATGACATTTGATACTAACATTGGAAAGCAGTTTCAGCTAATTAAGTAGATCCTTCTATAAACCATTAGAACATTAAGATGACAAACTGTTCATTCAGGATTATTTTAATTGGTACAATTATTGTAATTTTGTTGCAATTATGTGTTGAGCTAAAAGCTTTTGTCTAAATCATTTGAAGGTTTTTTGTTAATATACATAAGTAAGAAGAAAAAGAATAAAATAAAACCTGAAGATAAGCATTATCTGTCTACTTTTCCATTACAGTGTTTTAGACAAGTATCTATTAAATTATTCTTTCTAAAAATTGTTTTACATGTTTTCAGCAAATCTCTAGCAATGTTAAAACTGAGCAAGATCATTTGAAATATAACTTTTCTGAAGGGTTGTCACGTTAATTCCAATTTTGACACTGTTTAAATACCTCTTAATAAAAAGGGTAAAATTGACTTTTGAGGGATTTGCAGGTTGTATAAAATCTACTGATGTGTTAATTTAGGAAATGTAGCTTTTTAATGATTATAGAAATTAAAGATGAAAAAGCTATGGAAGGTCCCTCATTCATCACTCTGATAATATTCTTTGCAATAATCCTTTGCTAGGCTAGTTTTAAATAAATAACTTTCTTTAAATAGGCAATTTAATATTCTTGTAGACCTCACAGTAAGGCATTACTTCTGAATATTTAACCTGTTTTGTTTTTCAGTTTTACTGTGTATTATTTAAAAAGCAGGGCAGGTAAAGTTACCATGTTCTTTATTGTTGTGCTAATCATGGGGTCTTGATGTTAATAGACAATTTAGTAGTAGGTTATTCCTTCCCAAACTGTTTACTGTCTAAATAGATCTATGTGAGGCAAGGCTTAAAAGAGAAGAAAGAGAAGAAAGTGCCAGAGGACATGGCAAATAAACAGGAAGTTCAGATGAAAAGATACTAGGGAGAGAAAAAGGATTGGAGCAAACAGCTAATTAGAGCAAGGCAGAGGAAGTTCTGAGTGCTTTTAACTTTTTTTATATGGTTCTCTTATTCATCTTGGGGTAATAATTCATATTTCTAAATCACTCCCCAGATAAGTCTTTAAATGCTTAAAATAGAGTTAATGTGTATTAATGACATATCTCCAAAATGGTAATGTATATAGTTTAATCCCTTCCAAACTTTGCTGATTGAAACTAGTTTAGGACACAGTACAGCAGTCTTAATTTTAGCAACTCCATAAACAAAATTTCCAGAACAAAACTTTTATTCTTGACCTGTTTAAGTTGATTCATATGACTTCTGTACTTTTTAGGAATCAGTAAAGTTGCCAAATAAAATTGGGGATAATACATTGCCTTCTGTGTCTGCTGGACATCTTTGTCAAGAAAAAAAGAGGAGACAAAATACTTGCTTCATATTCTGAAAATACTTGCCTCTTACTCTGGTGTAAAAGCATACCAAGTGAGCAGTAACATGGGGTATCAGGTGCTGTTGAAGTTGATGCTCTAGTATTCCTTTCAATGACTTGTTCAGATACCCATACAATAAATTTGCCTCAGTAGGTCAGTTCTGTCATAGGAGGCTGCTTCAGAAGGGCAAGGTGAAGGAACAGATTAGGTAGTCCAGATGATGAACTGTGTAAAGGAAGTAAAATTTCTTTGGTCCTGGTTGACTTTCCTTTGGTTATTAACCTATAAAAGTTAATGTCGTATAGCAAGTTTATTTTTTTGCTCTCCATTTCTGGATAGGATTTATAACAGATTGACAGATTGGTGTACAGCTTATTCTGGGAAATGGAACTTGGGCTTTTGTGAACAAGGTTTTTGCCAGGGACATATGGAGGAGGGCTGCCCTTTAGCCTGGTCCTGAGGTTTAACTGTATGCCCTGATGTTACAGCCCTGGAATAGTATCTTCTAGGGGAGACTAGGGTGGACCGTGGTGATATCTAATTGCTATAAGACCTGCAAGTATTTATTGAATTTCTGTGGTCCTGCAGCTGAAGGTATTGACTAAAAGAATCCCTGCATCCAGTCATATTACTTTGTAACTGACATTCAATGATGTAAATATCAGAAACAGACTAATAAAGTATTCTGGTGTTCTATCTGTATTTTACTTGTGTGAGTGATCTTGYTGGACTTACCAGTTATGAGACGTAATTACTTTTTTGATTACAGATCAGTGTTTAGCTGTCCTTAGATTCTTTCATGCTACTCCATTTTGCCACTTTTTCTTCTGTATAATGAATGTTTCTTTTTCTAATTCTTTTGCCTTAATTCAAATGCCACTGTAAAGCTGTGAGTGAATCCAGGCATTTGTAACTGTATTAACACTTTTTTTTAATGATAATGAGTGCTGGTGTAGGGAATATCCTAGAAAGTCAAATTATCAATTTTTATAAAATGGCTTAGTGGCAGAGCATGATATTGCGTATGGGAGACTGGTTTAATAAACATCAATCTAAGGATCAAAATGCTTTTTCTTTCCAAAATGATCAAAAGTCGCAACACTGAGAAGGGGTGTTTTATCTACTGTTACTTGGATTGGTTAGAGCCAGTTTTGCAAAGAGAGATCTCCTGATACCTACTGTAATAGGAGGAGTTTTTAAACAGCTATTGCATCTGTTCAGTGAAGTTTCTGTACTATTTAATATGCATTGTGGGGTTTATAACTTTCGTTGAGATAGCTATATCAAACCATAGCTTTGCTTTTTCTTGTCTTTATTAAGACGAAACATTGATTCATTTTATTTTTTAGTATTGAGTGCGTGATGGCTTTTTCTTTCTGTTTTATGCAAATGTGTATCTATGAGCAAACATTCTTTTTGAGTATCCAAACTGCTTGCTACAAACTTCAGCTTGGAAAAATATTTACAGCAGTATTTTTGATACATTGATAGTGCTGTAAATTTTCTGAAGTGTTTTTTGTCAGAGTTTTTAATCAGGAAGAAATACACCCTTATGCATGCAGATGCACTATTTGCAATTATTCTGTGCAGGTATTAGAGGGATAGGGTAAATAACTTACAGCAAAACATTGTTATTGATATCATATTACCAGATATTGAAGATCAGATGCCTCATTATCAGGTTGCTAAGCATCAAAAATTTTTATTACATTGCAGAATAMTGTAGTCCAAATTTTCCAGTTTCCTGTTTCTAAGCATCGATGTTCAAAAAAAGTTTTTGTATCATTTTTAATACAAAATTATTTCATTGTTTAAAGTTACATTTTTGTTTTAAACTGTATTGAGAGAAAATTTTAAATATGATAGATAAAACATGACAACTTATGCCTTTTGTTGCTCTAATTATTATTAAATTATTTAATGTTATTAATTAAGCCTGTTTTCTATGGAATTCAAAAGTTAAATGACTCTTGTCCCCATAGTTACTTGCTGCTGTAAAACACGTGAGAAAGTAAGAGCTCTAGGTATGCAAAGACCAACTCGTAGAATTTCTTTGTTTCCTCCTTCAGGAAGAGRTTTGGAAGAGCAGGGAGAATGGCCCTTTAGAGCCTGAGAACTGATAGAAAAGTCAACCTTCAACCTGTTGGGGCGCAGCAAGGGTAGGCTGCTCCACAAGGCAAAAGGCAAGGTGAGAGCAGAGGGTGATAGCAAGGCAGGCAGGGCATTGTCCCCATGAACAAGTCCCACGCTACCCAAACAAGAAGAGCAGAGCAGGTTCAATTGCAGGGTCAGTAAACAGCCCAGCACTTGCCAGGCAAGTCTGTAGCCACGAGGCAGGTTCACGGTCATGTCAGGAGGTCAAATCAGTCACCTCCATCCCTGGAAAGGTGATGGAACAGCTCATCCTGGATGTCATCTCTGAGCATGTGGAGGAAAAGAAGGTGATGAGGAGTAGTCAACATGGATTCACCAAGGGGAAATCATGCTTAACCAATCTGATAGCCTTCTATGATGGAATGACTGGCTGGGTAGATGAGGGGAGAGCAGTGGATGTTGTCTACCTTGACTTCAGTAAGGCTTTTGACACTGTCTCCCATAACATCCTCATAGACAAGCTCAGGAAGCGTGGGCTGGATGAGCAGACAGTGAGGTGGATTGAGAACTAGCTGAATGGCAGAGCTCAGAGAGTTGTGATCAGCGGTGCAGAGTCTAGCTGGAGGCCTGTAGCTAGCAGTGTTCCCCAGGATCAATACTAGGTCCAAGTCTGTTCAACTTCTTCATCAATGACCTGGATGAAGGCACAGAGTGCACCCGCAGCCTCCAAGTTTGCTGATGATACCAAACTGGGAGGAGTGGCCAATACACCAAAGGGCTGTGCTGCCATTCAGAGAGACCTGGACAGGCTGGAGAGSTGGGCRGAGAGGAACCTCRTGAAGTTCAACAAAGGSAAGTGCAGGGTCCTGCACCTGGGGAGGAATAACCCCAKGCASCAGTACAGGTTGGGGGTTGACCTGCTGGAAAGCAGCTCTGCKGAGAAGGACCTGGGAGTGCTGGTGGACACCAAGTTAAGCGTGAGGCAGCAATGTGCCCTTGTGGCCAAGAAGGCCAATGGTATGCTGGGGTGCATCAGGAAGAGTGTTGCCAGCAGGTGGAGGGAGGTGATCCTCCCCCTCTACTCAGCCCTGGTGAGACCCCATCTGGAGTACTGCGTCCAGTTCTGGGCTCCCCAGTACAAGAGAGACATGCCTGGAGAGAGTCCAGTGAAAGGCTATGAAGATGATGGAGGGACTGGAGCATCTCTCCTCTGAGGAAAGGCTGAGAGAGCTGGGCCTGTTCAGCCTGGAGAAGAGAAGGTTAAGAGGGGATCTTATCAATGTGTATAAGTATCTGAAGGAAGGATGTCAAGAGGAWGGGGCCAGACTCTTTTCAGTGGTGCCCAGTGATAGGACACAAGGCAACAGGCACAAACTGAAACACAGGCAGTTCCATCTAAATATGAGGAAAAAAGAAAAAGCCAGAAATAATTCATCAATGTTGGAGTATAACTTAAGTCACACAGAAATCAGTTTTTAATTTTAGCTGCTTATGGAAAGAATGCATGATGAATAATGGAATGAAATTTTTAAGATTCTATTCTGTCACTGTAAGGTTCTGTTCTGGACCCATTCCTTTTAAATACAAATAGTTTCTCATGGAAACAGACACTGTAACACTGACAGTTTTTGATGATTGTGATTTAAAGAGTAATTTTCTGCCTGAGAAAAATCCAACCCCAAGTAAGAACAGGGTATTCATAATATTTTAGAAAAAGTAGCTCCTAAACTGCTTTACATACTAACCTTTTCTCTTTTGTTTCTTCTTTTTTTTTATTTATTTTTTTAATCTGAAGCACAGGCACATATGATTTTTGTGGCTCCTTGCCAGAAAATTATCATTTACATAAATATTTCATTCAGCAACATAGTTTAAGGCATTGAGCTCAGGAGGTTAGAATACAGGCTTCAATGTGTAAACCAGCAGTGAGCTATTGGCTTCTGAACAGTAGTATTGTTCATCATATTCAGAACACTGTTCACATTCAGGCTTAAGCAGAACTGGCATTAAAATGAAGCTAATTTGTTTCATGTGATTCATCAGCTGTGTGTTTTATTTAAATCTATGTCACATTTTCTTTTGGCATTTTATTTTGTAGATTTAAATGTTGAAGTAGGCTGCTCTTTAACTCTTCAGTCCCTGACTTAGTTTTCATTTTGCCAGTTTAAACCTTCATGTCTAGAATACCAAAGTAAATATGCATAACTAACATGTCCATTAGAGGGTTTTTTTAATTTATGATGTTTGATTAAAGACATCCATAGGCTTCTGATCAGATTCGTTGTAGTTGTATGTAAGGCAAAACGGAAGAACCTAAGTTAGTAGTTAAAAATTAGTGTAGAGTAGATAGTTCTCAGATTTTGTTGAATATACAAGTTTTATTAGATTTCTCTTTTATCTTTTTATGATTCACTCCTCGAGGTGAAGATCACTGTTAGCTCCTATTGGTAGTGTTTTTTTTTCTTAACACTATTGGAGAATGAACTGTTTTCATTCTTTGAAATTGTAACCCACTTCCTGAGTCTTAAGTTTCTCTTACTAAAGAAACACCACCTTTTATTCTCTCAAGGCTGAAGCCCGTGAAGCCTTTTCTTTCCTTGTGTTGAACTTTCCTTCAGTGAATAATCCTACTACTATCCAAAAGATTTAATGCAGTTTATAGTGTTTTGCAGGATCAGAACTTTAGTTAGAATAGGCTGCACCTAATTTTATGCCTTGGGTTTGTTACTTCTCCAGCATAGGGAAATGTGCATAAAGTTATTTGTAGATACTACTTATAACAATATGGTATGGCAGTAGTCTCCATTTGTTAGGTACTGAGTCCATTCCATTACTTTCTTTAAAGTCAGGTAAAATTTATAGGAATATGTTAATGCTGCTTTTAGTACAGTGTAGAAGTTTGAAAGATTAGAACATACTTGAAATACATTTTTATTGTAAAAGAGTTGCACTTACCTCAAATGTTTAGTTTTAATCCTCAGTTCTTTTTGTATCTCTTAATAATAAATACTAAATACTGTGTAAATCTGATGTTGTGTCTGGAATAATCCATGGTATGTAAAATTCTAGTTTTTATGGAGATAAAAAAAATGAAATAATATTAGCGCTTTTAAGCTAATGAATTGTGAAAATAAGCTCATTCAGCTAATGCTAGACCAACCTCATTAGCCACATTAAAAATACAAATCAGTTATGACCAGAATTTGAAAAAAAAAACCCTGCCATGGTTTATTTTCTTAGACACACAAGTATGTGTCTTTTTAATGTAAGAGAGTCTTGACTGCAATTTGATAGGTTACTGAACATATCTAATGTTGTGTTCTTCCCTTTCCATCCCTATTCCTCCTTCCTCTTTCGTACTCCCTTCAATGCATTTCAGTCCTTCCTCTCTTTTTCCCTGAGGACRGCGTTGGCAATTGCCTTAGCTGCCTTAACTGTTCAGAAAACAGAGAAAACTTTTCCCTCTCTGTTTGCGATGTTAACTTCTGCGTGGTGTTAGCAAGTTAAAGCAGCTCACAGAGCAGTCTACAAGTCAATATCAATGATGAGCAACAGAAATGGGCAGGAGCACGAGAGTGAAATTTTTAAGCCATCCCTTCTCATGGAGTTGTGATCTTAATACAACACTGGGAAAAGCCATTAATTAGTGAGGTTCATCATTCATATTGTATGTATATGTATGTGTATATTTATATTCATAACTTTTTTCTATATTTACTTTAAATACATAGTGGTTACCTCACTAGTATCTGTGTAATATGCTGTCACCATGACTTTCTAGTCATTTCAATAACCATGTCAGCCTTTCTCAGTGTATTCTTTCACTGGCAGTTTCCACTTTTATTATACCAGCTGTGAGAAACTTTTCTTCATTTTAATAATAATCCGTTTAGATTATCATTTCTTATTTGCTATGAGACCAGATACCAGTCATGATACTATGAGGTGAAATATCAAATGAGATAGGTTCACTCACTTGACTCATGATGTTAGCTGCCATTGCTTGTTTAGATTTGGTAGGAGCTTTCCATAAACTTCTGCAAAGCTAACATTTAATCCCTCTCCTTGTTTCTCCATAAAACTCTCCTTTACACTAGTGCTTACAAAAAATACCATATTGCTTGACAGTAGTCATAATGCATCAACTGTTCATCATACTGATTGTCTCATCATTTTGTCATTCTCTGTACAGGCATACCTGGGAGATATTGTGGGTTTGGTTCCAGACCACCGCAATAAAGTGGATATTACAATAAAGCGAGTCGCACAAATTTTTTGGTTTCCCAGTGCATATAAAAGTTATGTTTACACTATACTGTAATCTATTAAGTGTGCAACAGCATTATGTCTGAAAAAACCCACTGTTCATACCTTAATTAAAAAATACTTTATTGCTTAAAAAATGCTAACCATTATCTGAGCCTTCAGTAAGTTGTAATCTTTTTGCTGATGGAGGGTCTTGCCTTGATGTTGATGGCTGCTGACTGATCAGGGTGGTGGTTGCTGAAGGCTGGGGTGGCTGTGGCAATTTCTTAAAATAAGACAGCAATGAAGTTTGCCTCATCGTTGACTCTTCCTTTCATGAAGGATTTCTCTGTAGCATGCAATGCTGTTTGATAGCATTTTACCCACAATAGAACTTCTTTCAAAATTGGAGTCAGTCCTCTCAAACCCTGCTGCTGCTTTATCAACTAAGTTTATGTAATCTTCTAAATCCTTTGTTGTCATTTCAACAATGTTCACAGCATCTTCACCAGGAGTAGATTCCATCTCAAGAAACCACTTTCTTTGCTCATCCATAAGAAGCAACTCCTCATCCATTAAAGTTTTATCACGAGATTGCAGCAATTCAGTCACATCTAATTCCACTTCTAATTGTAATTCTCTTGCTATTTCCACCACATCTGCAGTTACTTCCTCCACTGAAGTCTTGAACCACTCCAAGTCATCCATGAGGGTTGGAATCAACTTTTTCCAAACTCCTGTTAATGTTGATATTTTGACCTCCTCCCATGAATCATGAATGTTCTTAATGGCATCTAGAATAGTGAAACCTTTCCAGAAGGTTTTTAACTTACTTTGCTCAGAACCATCAGAGGAATCACTATCTATGGCAGCTACAGCCTTACGAAAGGTATTTCTTAAATAATAAGACGTGAAACTCAAAATGACTCCTTGATCCATGGGCTGCAGAATGGATGTTGTTAGTAGGCATGAAAACAACATTAATCTCGTTGTACATCTCCATCAGAGCTCTTAGGTGACCAGGTGCATTGTCAATGAGCAGTAATATTTTGAAAGGAATCTTTTTTTTCTGAGCAGCRGGTCTCAACAGTGGGCTTAATATTCAGTAAACCATGTTGTAAACAGATGTGCTGTCATCCAGGCTTTGTTGTTCCATTTATAGAGCACAGGCAGAGTAGATTGAGCATAATTCTTAAGGGCCCTAGGATTTTTGGAATGGTAAGTGARCATTGGCTTCAACTTAAAGTCACCAGCTGCATTAGCCCTTAACAAGAGAGTCAGCCTGTCCTTTGAAGCTTTGAAGCCAGGCATTGACTTCTCTAGCTATGAAAGTCCTAGATGGCATCTTCTTCCAATAGAAGGCAGTTTCGTCTACATTGAAAATCTGTGTTTAGTGTAGCCACCTTCATCAGTTCTCTTAGCTAGATCTCTGGATAACTTGCTGCAGCTTCTACATCAGCACTTGCTGCTTCGCCTTACACTTTTATGTTATGGAGACGGCTTCTTTCCTTAAACCTCATGAACCAACCTCTGCCAGCTTCAAACTTTTCTTCTGCAGCTTCCTCGCCTCTCTCAGCCTTCACAGAATTGAAGAGAGTTAGAGCCTTGCTCTGGATTCGGCTTTGGCTTAAGGGAATGTTGTGGCTGGTTTGATCTTCTATCCAGGCCACTAAAACTTTCTCCATATCAGCAATAGGGCTGTTTTGCTTTCTTATCATGCGTGTGTTCACTGGAGTAGCACTTTGAATTTCCTTCCAGAACTTTTCCTTTGCATTCACAACTTGGCTGTTTGGCACAAGGGGCCCAGCTGTTGGCCTCTCTTGGCTCTCGATGTGCCTTCCTCGCTAAGCTTCATCATTTCTAGCTTTTGATTAAAGTGAGAGATGTRTGACTTCACTCAAACATTTAGAGGCCACTGTAGGGTTACTAGTTGCCCTAATTTCAATCTTATTGTGTCTCAGGGAATAGGGATGCCCGAGGAGAGGGAGAGAGATGAGGGAACGGCCGGTCAATGGAGCAGTCACAACACACACAACATTTACCAGTTAAGTTCACCGTCTTATATGGGTACAGTCTGTGCCACTCCAAAACAATTACAGTAGTAACATCAAAGATCACTGATCACAGATCACCATAAAATAATAATGAAAAAGTTTGAACTGTTGCAAGAATTACCAAAATGTGACACAGAGACACGAAGTGAGCACATGCTGTTGGAAAAATGGCGCCGATAGACTTGTTCAATGCAGGGTTGCCACAAACCTTCAATTTGTAAAAATAAATAAATAAATAATAAAATAAAATAAAATAAAAGGCAATATCTGCGAAGCGCAATAAAGCAAAGCACGATAAAACGAGGTGTGCCTGTATGTGTGTTGCTTCTTGTCTTAGAAGATAAACTGCTTGAAAGCAGACACTGTTTTTCCATGTATTTTACCATGAAATCTTGTGCATTTGGGTTCTGATCCATGTCTAAGATGCCTGAGCATTGTTGTTGCAAGAAATACTAGTTTAAAAACTATTTTTTTAAGCATGGAATTTCTGAATTGGGTACCAGAATTAGAATGAATCTTTGAGGTTAATGTTTAAACATGGTTACTTCCCCTTACTTTGAATTTGATGCTACCAATCTATAAATTCCTGATCTGATTTTAATTTTCCATATGGTTTCTTTGAGATTTCTCTGAAGCATGCAATTAGACAGGATTACTTGGAAGTCTGTGTCTTTTCATTTTTGAAAAAGTTAAATTGTTCTTTCTGCAGACAGTGCAAATTTTCACACGTTCTCTTTATTTTCCAGAAAACAGGTAGAATGGATGCAACTTTATTGGATTGTCTTTTTCCATAGAACATCACTTTGCAAATGGAAGTCATACTCTGGTAAATGTGGTTTATTTGAGACTTATCTGATCACTTATTTTTTCAGAATTTCAAAGAATATTCCTACAACGAAAGATGTTGAACCTCTACTGGAAATTGATGGAGACATACGGAACTTTGAAGTATTTTTATCTTCGCGAACGCCTGTTCTAATAGCACGTGATGTAAAAACCTTTTTGCCATGTACTGTAAATTTAGATCCCAAGCTACGAGAAATCATTGCAGGTGGGTATATTTTTAAATAAATGGAAAATGTCAGATTGTATTATTTCTTTTTGTTTTAGGTAGAGCTACTTAGCATGTTGTACAGAATCCTGATTTCTTCATCAGTTCGTATGCTTGAAGCCAGAAGGGACCTTCCGATCATTTGATTTAACTTCAGTAACAGGCCAGTCAGTTTCACTGAGTAGCTTTGCTGTAGAGGCCAAATCAATAGTAGACTAAAGCATCTATTTTCGAGGGGGCAATCCTCTATTTTCGATTTGAAGACTGCTTTAGCAGATGGGGAAAACCAATACTTTTTGTTGGTTTATTTTAGTCCCCACACTGGTTAAAAAAAAAAACACAATTATTAGGTTTCAGTTTTTATCCCTAGGTTCTTATATTTTGTCTCTGCTAGATTTAAGAGCCCTTTAAATAGCTGGTGTTACTACTTGTGATGATTCATGCATTATACTTTTTGTATAATTTGAACAGACTTAGCTTTTCATGTTTCTCACTAAAATACATTTCCTTCTGCCCCAGAATGTTTTGTTTCACTTCTGTAACCTTTCCAGTTTAACATCTACTTCAGAAAGTGGAGCAGAGCTAAATCTTCTCCTGTTGCTACCCAAATACTTTTATGCTTATACAGCCAAAAATTTCATTAGAATTTATCAAACATCTTTCATTATCAAATATCTCCTTTTACCATTACATTTTGTTCAGTCTCAAGCTTTGAGATAAATGCTTCAGGCATTCCACTGTTATGGCCTGAATTACTGTTCGCAAAAATATTTAATTTTGCCATGTGATTCATTAAAACACATTTTACTTGAAATGAGTACAACTCTACTTTTTCTGTACAAGTGCTGTCTTCGAATCACACAGTGATTTTATTAGTAGAGATGCAAGTTTACTTCTGGGTCRTTGCTAAGAATTTTGAATAGCATCAAATGATCAATGAGATGATTTAGGACTGGAGTCAGTGAAACAAAATGAAACATCTATTTGATGTATCTCCCACTAGATGCCTTTGTAGCTGTTACCTCTTAGGTACTTTATAGGTTGCTTTAATATGGTACTGAAATTGCTCCTAGGACAAAGTGTTCTTCATTTGTAGTCTCAAAAATTGATGTCAGGTTCAGATGTGTTCTGTTCTGCAAAAACACTCTGCTCAACATTAAATGTTGTCACTGTTGACTGCTGCTCTGGATTGATGTGACCCACAGTATGGCACTGTTTGCCTGGTCTTATTCGCCTTATTTGCCTGGAATTGCTTTTGGGTCTGGAGTAAGGCTAAGGCATGCTAACGTTTCTACCTGTTTAGGGTTCCTGCAGCTTTGAAGAAAAATAGAATCTTAAATTTAAAATAGGATTCCTTTGAGTCTTTCATATGACTGTCAGTGCTTTAGGTGGGATCTGCATTCAGATCAACAATTCAAATTAATAAATATATGTTTTTTTATACTTCCTTCTCTGCATTTAATAGCTGCTACAGGTGTATTTGGGACAGCCTAACTTTGTTCACAAGCTGTCTCGTTAATCTGTTTATAAACAGTGCATGTCCGAATACCACATCAGACMTTCTTACCATCAGAACCATACTTGGCATGATGTGTTCCCATAACTCCTCCCATTTGGTTTGGGACTTGTGACTATCCTTTCTTAGATCCAGAGTGGTAATACACTGGGTCTTGTCCAATCAGTCCAATAACACTGGGTTTTCTGAGTGAATTGTAGTGTCAAGTGCTATCATACAGTTTCACTGTTACTACAGTGGGACTCTTCTAATTGTGATAGAGCTGTTTAGTTTTGGCGTGCTTTTGGACCTATGTATTTACCATCTCCTTCATCTTTTGGGGAAGAGGTCAGGGTATTTTATTGTTCCTTCTCCTGGTTTGACTTTCATATAGGTTATTAGAGGAATTTGCTGTAAAATGAAAAACATAATGCAGAAAGTTGCTAAGAACAACATCACAGCAGAACTCAGTTTTATGATCAAAGCGTACTGATTATTTTCAGGTCTAATTCTGGAGAATAAATCGCTACAAATGAGCCTTCCACAGTCTTCAGCCATTTTAAAAGCTTGATGTATCATAGTTTTACTATCATAAGGCTATTGAAGGGGATGTTCTGAATCATTGCAAAACACTTATTAAACTTTGGTCTTGCAAAAATTTACATTTTTTTGTTCTCATTACCTCTGTTGTAAGACTTTTCCAAAGCTTTATACTATCTCCTGAGAGAGAACATTTAGAGGAGTTTAATGTTTAATGTAAATTTATGCAATGATTTGTCCCAGTGCTTCTAAAGATGGCCGTGTAGATGTAATGCTCAAGAAAGAACAGCTAAGCAGTTGGAAGTGACATATGGCCTTCTTCTTAGAATTAAATACACAAAAAGGTACTGTAATGAATTGGCAAACAAGTCAAAACTGTTTCAAGCATTTGATGGTAACATTTTTTTTTAACCTTTGTATTTTTCAGATGTTCGTGCTGCAAGAGATCAAATAAATATTGGAGGACTTCCTTATCCCACATTGCCTCTACATGAGGCCCCTGCTAGAGGAACATCTCTGTTCAGCCAGCCTTCTTCAGCTTGCTCTTCAACAACCTCTTTTAATGGACCTTTCAATAACGGAGTTTTATCACCGCAACCTCATAGCAGTTACTATAGTGGTATGACAGGACCTCAGCATCCATTCTACAATCGGGTAAATATTTGAGTATTAATTCACATTCTTATTATTTAATCTTGTAATATCTCAAATGTCATCTATAAAATATTAAAAAAGCCATACAAATTATATTTAGAAAAAAAAGACCAAAAGTTGGTAAATTTCAAAATAATGATTATCCCTTGCTGTAGTCTTATGTAGAGATATGTGATACATTGCATCAGAAGTATGAATTACACAGGGGGGAAAAATGATCTGTTTGAGACAATATTAAATGCTGAGACAACAAGTTTTCTTAAATTTTTCTGTGGTAAGCTTTGCACCATCGCTCACATAGAGTTGCTCAGAAGCCTGTCTTTCTGTTAGTCACATAAAACAAGTTAAAACATACAAAAGTGGGGAGCTACATCAACASAGTGTATCTAGACATGTCTTCTGTTTTGTCTCTTTCTTTGAGTTATTCTATTGAGTTAATCCTTTCCACCAAACAGTGTTGGACTAGTTTAAAGGAAACAACATAGATTGCATAAACTATACATTTTTTTGATTTTTTTATGCAGTTATTTGTGGGCCTCAGAAAACATAGTTCTAGGCATGGTTCACTTTAAAATTGAATTAATGGTTTACTGTATAGTGGGATTGAGTTTAAACAATATTAGATAAACTATTTTTAGCATTGGTTCAATTTGTCAAAGTTATAACTGTGAGTTTGTTTATTAGATGAGGATACAGTTAATAAGAATGCCTTTTTAGGTATGTTTTACATCAAAATTTATAATGCTAATCAGCATCTGGTAATTACAGCTAAGCACAAAATTTCATCGGTTAAACTGTTGACAGTATTCTTACAGTTGTTTAAAATTTCAGCACATGCCCCAGGTAAACTGTAACTTTCTATTTTTGTAGAATGTATCCAGTCTTTTTTAAACTTAACTTTTACATTTTTCTAGAATACTGTCAAAAAGAAAGTGTTCAGAAAGCTGATATAAGTCATAGTCTACAAAAGTATACAAAAAATGGCTTTAAACAGTGAGATTTGACAAGAGGTTAATCTTAAAAGCAAGCGAAAAAACTGTAATGAAAATTGAGTTATTACTAAATCAGTGTTCATTAATCTGGACAAAAAATTATACATTTAGCACAGAACCTTTAAAGTTACCTTTTCTAAAATTATTTTTATATTTGCTCAATTCGGTGACAGTATTATGTTTTGCTGAAAATAACTTGCTTTGTTCTTTGAAGTAGTACAATGCTGATAAAAACTTGTCATATGAATCTTTATGCCTATACTAAATCAAACTTGTGGGTATTTAATTGGAAGTGCTGTTTTTGTGCCTGTGTTACTGTACATGACAAGGCTTAGAGTATGTGGTAGTATACACTTGAAACTTATATTTTTCTGGCCCTTATAAGCAGTACAAAAACAATTATTGGTGAGTCATAAACTATTCTTACTATCAGCTTATTTGTTCATTTGTATTACTTATGTCCACAGATATGCATATATGCATACAAACTTTTTCCTTTTTTTCCTGCTGAGGACTAAAATGTTTCTATTTTGGCCTTTCTCTGTGGAACTTTGTACCACTCTTCTAAGGTATAATTGTTTTTAATCTGTTTCACGCTTTCAAATATAGACAGAGAGCTATATTCATTCCATTTCTCTGTGGAGTTATAAAAGTACTGTCGTGAACACTGAGATAAATGATGAGAACTTTATAATAGCAGAAATTTTAGACTGAGAGGCTGGTACTAGCAGTGCCCACTCCAAATTCCTTCAGCATTTTCAATCACATTTTTACTTCTCAAGGTTTTTTTTTTTTTTTTTTTAAGAATGGCATTTTAAAAAAGAACAACTGTAATAAAAGATTAGGCTCTCCCCAACAGTGTAGCGTAAGGTTCTGGGAGATGTCTTGGACACTTGTATTACACAACACAATGAGTTCAAATGCTGTTGTGGACATTCCTGAATTTTATGGTAAAAAGCCCTAAGCTGGGATAGGATACATTTGCCTAATTCTGGCCATTAAAATTGTTCTTATTCTATTGTCTTTAAGCACTTATTTGTGCTTAAAAGAAAAGCTATTGGGTGATTGGAAAGAACACTCAGGTTCTTTTTTTTTTTTTTTTTTTAATTATTATGTATATTTCTGCTTTGTTCTTCAGGGGTTCCTACACTATGGAATTTGAACTTCCAGTCACATAATCTATTTTTTTATTTAAAGCCCCATTCTCCTATGTACAACTGTAAAGGAAAGCTTATAGTCCAATTTAAATGCTCTTCTACTTGGCACTTTGGCTCTCATCTGGCTCTCTGTATTGGACTAGGGGAGAGGTGTACATTTTACCACTGTCTACCTAGTTTTCTGGCTACAAGCTGGATTTCAGTTCAGCTTCCCAAATTCATGGTTATCACAGACCGTTGTGGAGATCATATATGTCTTATGGGGAAAGTCAGTCTAATCAGGATTTTGCAGGGTAAGAACTAGAAATTATAGTATGTGAAGGCTTGTTATGCAGCAGAGCAGCAAATCCTGTGTATCTTGGAAAAACAGCAAACACCGTGATCATGCATTTTTAGGCTATCTACGAACTTGGAAAACAGCTCTACACTGGTTTATGCCCCACATGCATTTGTATTTATCTCCTGTTTTCATGGAATCTCTGTTACCATACTTTGAATGAAAGTTGAGACTGCAGAATTTAAGCCTATAATGCAGAATTAATTCTACARGTGGGAAGCAGTGGAGTAGCTGAAGCTGTTGCAAGACGTAATTAGAAATCATGAAAGAATTGTGGGGTAATTGCCTTATTGGACAAATTTTTTTCACTGCTTTGTAGGTTGATGACTAGCAACCAGCAAACAGGTGCTTGCTATGTGTTTCAGCAGATAGTCTTTGCAGTGAGGAGGACGAGGCACTTCAATGCAGTATGATCATTAAGCATCTCATGCTTGTGGGTTTTCCACATGGTTTATTGTGGCTAGAGGAGCTAYTAGTGGAAAACTGAGGCATTTCATTATTTAAAAAAATAACATGAACTTTTTTGAAAAAAGAATGTTTCGTTTCCAGAAAATACCACAGATTCTGTGCCTTATCACAGTGAAATAAATTTAATTCAGTGAATTTTTGGAATCATCCTCTACTAACCAATAAATGTAAGGCAAAGGTTAGGTATTTGTTCCCTTACCTATTTTTTAAAAAGCAGGTTTTAGTAGAGGTAATTTGCTGCTGCTGTGATAAGATCATCATTACTTGGTCCTCGAGACACTATTGAAATAACTCAGGCTAGAGAAAGTTGCAGAAAATGAAAGGAGGTTTAGGCCTGAGAACTTTGATCTGCATATGCCCCCACCACAGTTGAGAAAACCATCCTGCTGTTTTGTGGCAGCCAAAGGCGTTACATGGCCCCACAATAAATCAGGTTGGGCAAGTAATCTACAGTAAGACTACTCTTGCCAGGAAAAAAAAAAAAGTGTTTTTAAATGGATTTTTTTCCTGCTCTATTGGACAAAACACTTGGGTAGTGATGAAACACGTGATGAGACTGAGCAGTGGGAGTAGGCATGTGATTTCTCTTTTCCAGCAACAGCTTTTGTTAGTTTAAAGTTCATGTGAAACTACAACCAAACATCTGTGATGTGGAATTCTGCATTTAGACTGATGGTTACAAAACATATCATGTAACTGCATGTGTTGGAAGAGCATGTCAACTTTTTGCAATAATCATGTTGGAGAGAGTGCAAAGACTACCTCTGACAGCTAGGACCTTTTGAGCTTTTCTGTAAATTAATCAAAGTTGTAGCATATGCTATCCAAGTAATTGATGCATAATTGGACTTTATTTCTCAGGTCACTTACAGGTCACTTACACTTTTTTGGTCTTTTTTTGGGGGGGGGTTCTTTTTGTGCGTGTTTTTAGTTCTTACTGATAAGTACAAAATCCAGCATTTCAAGAAATTATACTCCTCCCTCATAGATTGGTGTTTGCTGTCAAGTCATAAAATTATTTACTTGATTCTGAATTCAGTGCAGTAGACCCCTCAGAATCTTGTCATGTGCAGAAACACAGGCCAAATAGTATTCTCTCTCTTTTTTAATAGCTAGATAATCTAATCTAAGAAATGTTATATATAAAAACACCAGAAATCTGCAATACAGCCCTTATTTTAAGAAGTGTATATATCTTTTTGAAGAACTGCATAATGAATTAAAAGCAATGAATACCTTAATTCTGCTTTTCCTGAAGATTAAAGACTCTGTAATTGCTGCTCCATTGCATTGTCCCAAAAGAGAATGGATAAGGATGGAAATGAAAATCTTTATTTCAAGACCTAACTCAAAATTCTTATGAAAGTATTTAAAATTAGAGTAAGATAAGTATTAATTTTACAGACTTCAAAAATTCACAGATAGATTAAAACAAAATTCCACTATATTGGAAAAGTAGTTTGTGCTTTTTTAAAAACTGCATTACCAGTTGTAAGGTTCATGATTTACGCACACTCACACGCATGTTTGGTTGCCAGTGAATAGCATTTCAGACATAAAAAAGGAGTGCAGGTAAAGCTGATGTTATTTTGTGAATTTCAGGAAAGGTGCACACAATTTATTGTAGCACATGGAGGGAAACTGGCTTTGTTCAAATGGTGGAAGTATGTTAGTAATTTTGAGAACCTTATGTCTTCAAGAAGTGACTTTATTAAGCATGACGGCCTAAGTTCTCCTTGGACCCTTAACACTGATATGCTCTTAACTCTTTTTGGAAATCCGGACAGTGTTTGTTTTCATGAAATTCATTTGTAAGAAGGAATAAAAAGTGACTTGATTACATCAAGTGTAATTACAGTTAACTGATATTTGTGGTGAAAAAATATTTTGTTTTTGAAAAATGTTTCTGCTACCTATGTTTGATGATAATTAACATTGTCATTTAAAGTGATGCTTGTTTTGAACAACATATATCGGCATATTTACAACAAAACAAAGGTCAATTATTGTCTACTGTAATGTTATGTCTAATATTTGTGGAAGCAAAAAAGCTTCCAGAATGGTTACCACAAATACTGGAAGTTCTGGTAATGCCATTATGTACCACACGTTTTTTGTACTATTGCCTTCAGTATTGTGAAGCTTTATAAATTATACTGAATATCTAGTTTTGAGTTTAGCAGCTCTGATATAGTGGAGTTAACAGAAGTGTAAATCCTTTTCCCGTATTCAGACCAGATGTTATAGTGTAACTGTCAAAAACATTTTAACTCTGCTCTTCCAGAAAACCAACGCCAGAGCACCCATTGGTTTTGGGGGCACTAGAAGGGGTCAGTTGCTAAGGGATTTTGAAGATCTCACTTCAGAGCTTCTGGTTGAATTCTATTCAGTGCAAAAAGTAAAGAAAGCTACTAGTAATTGCAATTTTCACTTTATTAAACTCGACTAGAGGATGTGTTTTGTTGAAATAAGTTTTATTTTATTATTACATTTTGATTTGTGTAATCGTTTGTCCCTTTTTTGTTACATTTTTTTTCCATAGCCATTCTTTGCCCCATATCTTTACATGCCAAGGTATTACCCTGGCAGTTCTCATCTCATCTCACGTCCACCACTAAAAACGAGTTTGTCCAGAGATCAGAACAATGGCCTAGTAAGTATTTTGAAGGGTAATTCACATACTAACCTAGACAATAAGTATAGTGAGTAATGCAAAATGAAGCTTATTAATGATGATTCAGTATTAGACAAGTAGAAGCTCTATTTTATAGATAGTTTAAGTAAATGTGTAATGTAAAATGTATTTTGTTTTTAACCTTAAAAATTATTTACAGAAGAAAATTAATTATAACATTCAGGTAACAAGTTTAGAGGAGTACAACATGCAAGATTAGCAGGAAAATATTTTAATTTAATGGCAGTGCCAACTGTGGTACAGTAAATAAATTGGTATAGTGTAGTAGCATGAGAAAAAGAATGCCACTTGTAAATGTATGTGCAAATTTTACAGTAATACAAATTCTCTAACGTATCTGGAGAAAGTAAAATGGCATCTTTTGATTTTGCAAAGAATACTAGAAATTGGAAAGCCTGAGTAAACAATTAAATGTTTTTAATGTCTGAGTAAAACAAAATACATTTTAAGTGAAGTATGCATCTATTGTAGCTTTTTCTTGTAAGTACCTATAATTCAACTTTATTTACCTGTTAAAAAGTAAAAATGACCACACTTTTCTAGGTTCCTATAGAATAATAAAATTCCTTTTAACAGTTTTTTATTGACATAGATTGCTGTTCAAATGGAATTAAGAACTAAAGAAAGCTAAGAAAATAAAAGCCTCATTTGTCATTCAGTTTAATTCTAGAATATTGATTCATTGAGCAAAGCTATTAAAAGGTTTTAAAATCTTTTTTAATCACTTAATTGTTTCCGTTGAATTGTGTATTATTATGAGACCATTCTCATTCATTGTTTACTTCATATTTTTGTTGAGCCTTTACTCATTTTACCCAAACCATAATATTTTGTTGTTGTTAGGATGTTATCAAGGAGGATGCTGATGAGGGGCTTGCTTCACCCACAGACCCCTCAATGGTAAATGAGCAGTCATGTGGTGTGGAAATTTTAGCATCTCATTGCTTTTTCAGCAGTAATGAATMTGCATTAATCATAACTGCAGTTCACTAACACTGCATCAATGGCTTTGGTGGGCATATAGTTAGAGTAGTTGAAGACTAATGTAGTTCGTGAGTGAATTTAAGAGCTAATATTTCACTTATATGGTGTATTATATTTTTCCCCTGTAGTTTTCTGCTTTCCTTTCTCRGTAGCTATGGAGAGTTTTCAATAAAGAGTATTGTGGTAGCTAGATGGAATAAAGAATGACAGCTGGTCATTCATTACTTAGATTTTTAGAATGAAGTAGCTGACCTGTATCTTTTTCCTGCTTTAGTCAGCTGTCTCACCTGATCCCTACTTTTAAAGTTGGTGCCATAAAGCTGTTGCAGTTAATAAAGTATAAAGAACTTTCCATGAAAATAATGATAAAAAAATTCTACATCATAAGCTTATTCTTAAGTCAAAATGCYAACATCTTTCTTTTCCATGACTTGACTAAATAATCATGACTTGATAAAATAATCATAAATATTCATACAAAGATGTCTTCTTTATGGGTATCTTTACACATCTTCTTTACTGTAACCATGGAAATCAGTGGAATATCATTATTTTTTATTTACTACCAAAGCAAAAGGTTAATATGGTTTTAATCATTTTCTTACTAGCTTACTGCCAATAGTTGTTGGCAACAGTTGTAGTTAGTTAACCTCAGTTACTTTTTCTTCTAGTAAATTATTGCAAAAAAAGTCTTTCCACTGTTGTGCAATGAAAAACCAACAACAATCCATGCAGACTCCAGAACTGCTGCATTTCACTACATGTAACCTCTGAGCAACCATGTGTAGGCAAGTGCCACAGTGGTGAATTTGCCCTAAAGTTCTCTTTCCTGGGTCATTAGCTACCTTGGGTGAAGGGGTGACTTTGGGGTAAGGTTCTCTTTTAGCATATTTTTGGAGATGCTGATGCCTTCCCTGTGTTTAGTTCCTTTTTTAAGCATCCCATCTCTTTCCCAGCCCTTTGCAGCTTGTCAGTGCAAGGAGAAAACGTAAGGACTTTTGAGAAGGTGCTGGTGTGGTGGTTGAAGGACATGTGCACATGTGCAAGTGTGTGAATGAGAATGGGGTGATGGGATGGAAAGTGGGGAATGATTATAGGAGTCTCAGGGCAAAGGAGGAAATCTGTTCCAGAGCAGACCTGGAACTGGTTGATCTTTTGGTTGTTGCCCTGAGTGTGTATCTTAAGCACACATAGCCTCCTCTTTCAAAGTGTAAAACTCTGTGTCTAAGTTATATGATATGCTGGCTGTGTGTGAGAAAATGCAAGAGTTAAATCACTAACTTTTTTTTTGTTAAAATATCAATAATGAAAGATTTTATTAGTTATTTTTAGTCTTTAATTACTACTTTAATTACTACTGTGAATCTATGTAGTACAGCATAAAAGATCATTGACTTTTCATTAGTCGAGCCACATTGTAAAAATAAATTACTATTCTTTGTGATTTTGGCATTCTTATGTATTTTATGTAAGGAAAGCTGGAAATATTCTGAAATGTCTTTAGTCTCATCCCTGGTTCTTTGAAAATCTCTTGGGTAGTTCACAAAGAGGTTGTTATTGAGGACTGGGTATTCTGCATGCCTATTAGGATGCCCCATCAGGGTTTCATCTGCCTTTAAAAACACTTCTTTTGCAGACTTTCTTGAAATTTCTGTGAAAGGGAACACTATTAGTATTTAAGGCACTGCAGTTATCCACAGATGATGTGTGCAGTAATTTTATCCAGCTATTTAGGTGATAGATACAGTAATTTTATCCAGCTATTTAGGTATCTCTTATTTGATGGATCATTGCCACTATACATGATACAGCTTTTACTTATCCCTTAATACGTGGATTGATACATGCAAAGCAATGAAGTGAACTAAAAATCTGTATGAAATAGTTAATGAATGCCAAGGCCTGTAACTGGTTTGATGATTTAAAAGAAGAGAAGAACATGTAGAATCAAAATTGYCTGTCACGCAAGTCTGGTAAGGAGCCAGAAGTGCTGCAATATTACTTCTGCATAGCATAGAGAAATAGAGAAGAATCCTTATTTTGAATGTTTAAATCTTACAGGACGAGCAATAGCAACTTCAGGAACGTGTGTGGTTTTTCTTTTTTTTTAATCATTGCTAAGAGTTGACAGCACTGTATTGGGTATGTTGTAAGATCTCACTAAGTGAGGCCCCTGCCATTGATTTCAGTCTGACATTAGAGCTGACTGAGTTCTAAAATTTCAAGTCCTAAGCACTAGGCTTGTAAAGCCAATGTAAATCTAGATTAGCTTAATGAAAGTTGGTGGGTTTACACTGGTATAAAAATAGGGCTCATTTAAAATGATCTTTCTAATGTATTGTGAACAGATTGAGAGCAGTCACCATATATATATGTGTGTATATGTGTGTGTGTGTGTATATATATTAAAAAAATTTGACTTGTGTCACCTTCCTTATTTGAATTTTGTTGTTGATAATAAGAATTTTTCTGTCTCAGACCATAGTTTTTGAGGAAAAGTGTTTAACTTTCCACAAGAGTAACTGTTTGTTACTTAACGAACCAAAACATAGATGTCAAACCAGTAAGTGATTGTGGACCTTACCTGTCATACCATAAGGGACCTATGAGCCACGTGAGGTTAATTCTTACAATACTAGTCTATTTTTCATTTTTCCCTTGGAGTCTTCATGATTTTTCTCAACAAATTTACTGTCTTGTATTATGTTCCAAAATCTGAATAGATAGTGTGTTATACCAGAATGGCAGAGGCTTTGACAAATGAGCTTTGACCAAGACTAGAGTTTGAAATTTCTGATTCCACCTGCTCATTCTGTACTTTTGCGGGACGTGGCCATCTGTATAGTGGCATCAGCAAGGAGGTACATTGCAAATTTCAGGGCCTTAGCTTAAATCACTAATGAAAGTAGGTTTGAGTTAAGATACCAGCCTTTGCACATCCATGGTGCAGGCAAAACAGGCATTTCTGGTGACCGCTATACAGGTGGTTATTTCTGACAGGAGCTGTAAAAATTTCTGTGGTGCTTTTCTAAAAAGTTTGTCATTGGATTATAGCGTTACCAGTATATGTTCATAGTTGTTAGAAGTCAAACTAGCATTAGTAGTGGTTATCTGTAATAAATTTAATTGGGCATTTTAGTTTGCATTGTTAATTATTATTTGTTAGGATACGGCTCATTGCAATATAATCATGTTGTTTTAAATACATTTTTTCATACTGCATTTAATATATAATGCCTTAAGATATAATGTGTGTTTTCTAACAAGAACTAAAATGGCCCACTGCATGGACTGTAGATAAATCTAAAATAGCCTTTAAGAAACTTGAATTGCTTTTCTAAAGTTTGAGCATGACTGAGGTTTGGTGGTATGGGAATTTTCCAGGTGTTTTATTGTGGCATTGTTATGCTTTTAATATTTACTCTTGTTATTTGCTCTTAGAAGTACCTTTTCAGTTCTGTTTTTTGCATGCTTAGGTATAAAGGTTTTGAAGTTATTTGAGATACATTGGTGGTATAATGTAATCTTAAAATGGCAGGAGAATGTTAGGTTAAAGGCAGGGTTTTCCATCAGAAATATAATGCAAAACTTTTATGCAAATAAAATACAGCAAGAGTTCTGCTTTTCTTACAAGTGCAAAAAAGAGTAGGCTGTTCATAGGAAAACAGTATTTGTATAGCATATACCAAATGTGTATTATGAAGGTCTATCTTAAAATTTTCATTGCATTATGAAAATATCCTAGTACAGCACATTTCTGTCCTAACACTAATTTTCTCTGTTGATGAAATTTACTTTAATGCATGTCATCTATATCTTCAAATGTATTTTGATGTGTCGCTTTAAGTTGTTGTTTCTTTTCATTCTGTTTTGTCCCTTTCTGAAAGCCGTGTAAGTCTGGGTTAAACAAACAGAGACAGGTACAGCCACTTTCATTGAATTATTGTTCACTTATTTCAGAGTCATTTCAGAAGCTATCATACTGGCACTTCATGCTGGGCTGTCTGTAAACTAATGCTCATTACTAGCCCTGAGGTTTGTTTTGACAAGCTGCTTTTAGCTTTTGCATGGCAAATACTTTTCAGACTAATGTTCTCTAAGCATCCTTAACAAAACCACTAAGGCTGAAAAATGTGTCAGTTTACAGTTTTAATTCACTTACATGATGACGAAATCCCTAAAGCTATTACATTGCTTATTCTTCAGACAGTTCTTTTTATAAAGAATGATTTGGATTAATATGTATCTATTTCAAACAGTTCACACTTTAACAAAAATAGTCTAAATATTTTAGCACTTTTCCATATACTTTTATATACACAGAAAGAAGAGTTTCTAAACTAACTACTGATGCATGCAGAAATAATGACTTGCCTTTGACTGATAAAAAGTATTTTGATTTAAAGCAGAACTGTTAAATTATTTAAGTGTTTAAAACTTTTCTACATTTATTTGTAGCTAACAACAGGTACTATATTTAATAGATTCAGGGAACAAAGGCTATTGAAACTCCACACATTGCTTTGGAATCTTTTACTTTAGCAATGCCGTAATCTAATTTTGGCTGTAATTGTTTATTTTACTTTAATTGATAAGCTTTCTTTCAAAAAACTTTTTTTTTTGAATTAACTATTGAATTGTGTTTATTGATGTATTATCTAACTTATACTAGTATCAAGTAGTGGGTGTGTGTGGAAATAATAGACAAAAACATTTGGTAATCTGAAGAAAAATTAAAAAGTGATTTTAAAAACTGGAAAAATACAGATTTACATAAGAGAGGAATGCAGTAAATAGATGAAACTTCTTCCTGTCATCGTCAGTTTGGTGGTTGRCTTATAACCTTAATTTGATGAGGATTTTAGCTATGCTAAAAATTTCAGCTTGATAAGGATCTAAACTTCCTCCTTTAGGCTCCTAATATAACAACTGTTTAGGTATTACAGACACCTAATTAGGGAGACATTGCAGAATCTGAAAAGTAGCTGTCTTGTCCTCAGAAGAAATAGGTGCCTAGATTCTAGTGAAAGTATAATGCTTAAATTTTATGCAATATTTTAGGTAGAGTTCTTACCTAGAAAATGGGATATATCTTGTGTTTCTTTAGCGTCTGATTTGCATCAAGTATAAATACGTGCATGGTACAAAAATAAGGATTAGAGCCCCAGATCTGTCTTCAGCTAAGTGTGCTAACTACTAGGCTTAGAATCTCCCCAACCTCCTGTAGTGTTTTTGAACAGAGTTGATTCTGTTTGCCTGCGTTAAGCACGTTTCAAGCATATCTGGCTGAGAATTTGGAGACAATTACATGTAGTGGCATCTAAACTTTGCATCTCCAAGTAGCTTAGGTGGGAAAAATGCCTACCTCCCCAGAGCAGGACATCTCTGATAACACTCAGTTAACTAGTTTTAAATAACTCCCAAGTTAAATGGTAGTAGAGAATGAGTTTTTGGATTGCTGTCTTGGAATTTATAGTTGAATAAATTCTTCTAAAATCCTGGTTTAGACAATTTAGATACGGTTAATGTTATTCAACATAATAATACATTTTTTGTTTTCATAGGTAAATATCTTTGGATCTCTTCATTTATACTAATTCTGAAAGCTAAATAGCTTTGAAGTAATTAAATAGAAATGGAAAAAAATGTATTAGGACTATGAAAATCATCTTCATTGGTGATTGAGGAATATAGTCAAACTTGATGAAGTGAACTCTGGATATTCAAAACGAACTTTTACATCCCAGGGTTTACTCATGTGATGAGCAGCTGAAGCTTTAGAAGTTCTTTTGCAGCCTCCCAGAATGACCTTCATTCCTATGCATGGTCTGCAGCGCTGAAACCAAAACTTCATCTATAGGAAAAAAGAGAGTGCAGCCCTCTCTTCCAGGAGAAATGGGTACAAATATTTCATAGCTGATAAAACTAGTTCTGGTTTTGGTGTTAGTAATTTGAAATAACTAGCTTAATTGTTTAGCGCTTTGCACTTCGCGCTGCTTAATGCACAAGCTCCTATCCATGAAGAATGTTTTTTTTGAGAACACACTGTCTTAATATACTGATTTACTGGTAAATTATTTTGTTTTCTCTTTCCACACTTCCTTGGAAATGCGTAGAAGCTGGCAACATTATCAGGGCAGCTTTCATGTTTCACATATGAACTGTGAATAATTTCTACTTGAATCTTGCCAAAGCTGCTGACACATGAAACATTCTCAGTGTTTTGGAGGGCAGTGGCAGTGCTTCACTGTAGTTCTCTACTGTGGCGGTGGTTTGCAGCCCCCAGCTGATCTTGCATAAACATGGCTGAAAGGACCTCTGAAAAATTGATGAATGTTGGTAAAACTACCCAGTGAAACCAAGTAATTGAGTTGTGTTGTAGATCATCTTTGTCTAAAGCTAAACCAGGAATTTTTAAGACAATAAATTCAGAATTGCATCTGGGATATTTAAAAAACAAACTAGCTACTAAAATCAGTAGAAAACTTTGAATAAGATGGATTTGAAATAGATTATTAACCCTTACTTAGTTCTGATTTTTATGTTGTTCTTAAATAACATTTAAGAGAGTATTTTCTCACATAGGCAAGACTCAAGCTGCTGTGTTGTTTTTCATATAAATAGTAAAGTAAATGCTTCCCAATATATAGATATTCTGATGTTAATTAAAAATGCCTGGCCATCCTTATTCCTGTCTGTTAATTTTAAAATGTGGTTGAACACAGTTTGATTTGTGTTAGTGTATATTGTCAAATTCTGGGTGTACTGGGTGTTTGCACAGCTCTTGCATTTTTTTTTTTCACTTCTTATAGGGAGCAGGAGTGGGCACAGGGTCGACCACAGGAGTAGCACATGTGCCTCTGAGCACAATGAGTGTGGAAGCTGTATGCGAGAAACTAAAGCAAATAGATGGTCTGGACCAGACTATGCTACCTCAGTACTCTGCAACTATAAGAAAGGTATCTGTTGAATTTCATTAGTGTATTTAATACTTAAACATAAGCCTATTTTCTTGGAAATTGACATTGAATATTGAAACATTAACTTCCATACATGCTAAGTTCAAGGCACGTTTTTAATAAAAGCTTGTATTTCTCAGAGGAAATGCTCTCTTACAAGAAAAGAATCAGACTCAGAGATGTAAAGGATTGCTGGTGATGAGACTGATTTATTTTGAGAAAAGGAACATGAAAAATCATTTCAAAATTGCCATGTGTGGATAGATCAGGTGTGCTGTAAATGTGTTCTATATCCAGGTAGCAAGATCGCTGAGAAATTGGCACATCTCCTTTTTTTTATGTGAGAGTGGTGAAGAAGATTCCATTTCTCTCCTGTCATAATCCACCTCTCTCTGTTTGCTTCAGAAAAGGCCAATGGGCATTTTTCTGTTACTTCCTCTTTCCTCTGACACATTAAAACAGAATTATTTCTGTCTGTATTGCTTTTCTCACCATTCTGTGCTCTCCTTCTATGCGTAGGAAGAGGGAAAAATATGGAGGTTTCACTGATGTTTTTGATGAGCTTGCTTTGTCCCAGTACCTATTATAGCTTTTAAGAAAACAGAGAGAGAATGTTGATTCAAGCGTTGATGTACAGGTTTTTGATAGGAACCGTCAGCAGTGTTGCTCGGGGGGGAAAGCAGGAAGTCAGATTGCAGCTTGGTAGGCCTAGCTGCAAAAATTTCCAWTTGCTTTAATGGTTCTAGGGTCCTAAAAGAATGTGCACATTACTTAATTAGAGATTCCTCTTATTTATATTCTTGCATTTCTCACTACAAGTGGTCCAGTCTGAACAGGAAGAATGAGAAAGGTTCATCCTGGTCTTTTTCCTGGTTTGATTAAAACCATCTACTTGGATATGGGAACAGAACCAGCAAGATCCTCACACTGAGCAGAGCTTGCAGCTCAGATCTCCCATTTTGTAGCTACCCTTTTAAGAGATGTTTTCTCTTTTACGTTTTGTCTATTCACTGATACATTGCGTAGAGGAAAGTACCTCTGTTGGTATGTAGTAGTTCATCCAATCCAACTACTACCAACAGAGGTACTTTCCTCTACACACTGTATCAGTGAATAGACAGTAGTAGGAGTAGGAGAATTGGATTTGGTGCTGTTTGAAGGAGTTAAGTACTGTATAAACATGCCTAACATCTGGGATTTTCACTTTCCTGGGATTTAGATGGAGTTTAGGCACTTCTGTGTTGATCTCTGAATTATGAGTAAGATTAGAAAAAGCTGGATGTCTAGGTTTCCATCCCAGGGTGCTTCTGATGAGGGAAGGGATGTAAACTTGTATTTATGCAGGAAGGGAATTTTACAGAGGTAGTACGTGGTCTTGGATGCCTCAAGCTGGGGATGAGACGGTGTTTGGAACTCAGTTATCTGATTAGCTTCAGAGGCTTGGACATCTGAGGTCCATTTCTGTTGCAACTGAGAAATCTAGGCAGCTGAATGTAGTTTATTGTCTATAAAAACTTTTTACCACTAGTGTCTTGTTTCCTTATGTCAGTTTATAGAACACAACTACATTGCCTTTCATATCCTCATTTTGATAGGTTTAATAAAATATTTTCAGTTTTTCATGAAAGATAGACTCTTCCTGCCCTTAATCATTCCATAGCCTTTCTCTGTCCCTTTTCTGTTTCCATTACTCTAGTTCTTCCTGTGCTGTATCCTAGTCCRTCAGCAATCATTAGTAAATATTCTTTTTTAATTTATTATATGGGATTGGACTTAAGATTGATGTTTGGGGAATTTCTCTAGTAGACCCCATCAATATATCTGACTTCAATTACCTCTTTAGTCTGTTGCTTTCTCACTCCACAAATCTTGTATTGGTAATTTATATTATTTAATTTTATTGTTTTAGGCAAATATAAATGGCCGTGTCTTGGCTCAGTGCAACACTGATGAACTGAAAAGGGAAATGAATATGAATTTTGGTGACTGGCATCTGTTCAGGAGCATGGTAAGACTTTCTCTTCAGTATTCCAGGTCATCTTAAATTAGTGTTCTTGTTATGAACCTTACTTTTCCTTTCCTCTATTATTGTATTTCTTAGTTATCTTAAAATATGAGTGCATTTATTGTTACTTTGTCTTTTTGTGTTGAGCACTTTAACTGACAACTCGTTGCCTATGGATTTTGTTTCTTAGTTGATTGTGGATGCTGAAGTTTTTCCCTCTTTTTATAAGGTTTGCCTTTCCTGGATGGGTGGCCTTTTTTTCCCCCCCTTTTTACATTCAGCTGCTTGTTTTCATGGAATTGTCAGAACTTAATCCTCTTCGAGGCTGCTGCCCCACTGTTAACTCAGTCAGGGAGTTCAAAGTTTATTTGGGAGAGGGAGTGGACAGCCAGGCTTTTAGAGATGCACTGCACACAATTGCATAAGCTTCATTTCTTAGGGAAACTAAGCTAAAAATCAGACTATTGAGATAAATGGACAGTATTTGACTTATATATACCTGTATGATACAGGAAAGCTGCATTGAGTACTGTTATTGAAGCATACATATATACCTAATTTCCCTCCTCTCACTCCCCACAATTTGAGAGTAAATGACAGTTTTACGTTGAGGGGTATGCATCCCTCAGAACTGTTTTCTCTAAGTATTTTTAGTATACTGCCAATTTTCTTTCTGAAAACTACAGTATGTCTCTGAATTGCTAAATCAGTCTTGAAAACACTGAGAATTACAAGAAGAGGTTTATTGTTAGATTCAAGTTTATTCAGGCTATAAAACTGAAGTATTTGTTTTCTGCTCTTAAATCTGTAATTTAGCACTTTGTTTTACAAAAATTTATTGAAAATAGCTTGTGGCATATAAATTCTTTTAAGGGTCTGTACGGTAGTAAGAATAGTCTGTAAATAGAAGAAAATTCTCAAGTATTACAATGTGATTTGCRGTAAAGAAGGAATGCATTAGGTCTGTAAACAGATCTTTCTCACATATGCAAGTACACTTTTAAAACTGAATTACTTATTCCTATTTTCAGTACATTTCTTATTTAACAATTTTGAGAGAATTTTTTTTTCTTTTTCTATTATGTAATGATATCATACTGTCTCTTTTTTTTTTTTTTTTTTTATGTTAAGATACTTGAAATGAGAAATTCAGAAAATCAGGCTGCTCAGGAAGATCCTCGTGGAACAACTGAGCACGTTACCACTGCGATTTCTCATAGTGAACTTACTCGTCGTCCTGGGCATAACACTGAGTTGCCTCACACTGAGCTTACGGGTCTTTCTGGTCAAGCTCCCTACACACTTAACTTCAGCTTTGAAGAACTGAACACAATTGGTCTTGATGAAGCTCCTCCGCGTCATAGTAACTTAAGTTGGCAGGTATTTAACAAGAGTGCTTGCTTGCTTACCTGTATGGTAAGGTTTTTCTTCCATTCTTTGGATACAGGTCAAGAAGTAAGTCTACCATGGCAGTTCACATGCTTTCAGTTCTCAGTCTTGACAAAGACCAAAGTTTTGCAGAGGTGTGAACTCTAACTGTACATCTGTTCCAGTAATGACTCCTCCAGGAAAAAAGCCAAAGCTATCATTCTTTACTCATCTTGCTTAGGGCAGTGTCCTGCAATATTTTTGTTAACCATGATATTCAGACTTCACGTATGAAGTATTTTAGCTATGTGCTAGTCAGAAGTCGCACCATTCAAAGGATTACAGATGTATTTGTTTGCTTTTAAACAAACAAGTACAGCATTCAGTGACATGAGAGCCTTGTGCTGTGATAGTAAATAATGTAATCATACACTCCAGAGTTCACATCCTCCTGTAACTACTGTTTCTGCCATAGGTTATGGATAGTTTTCTCTTCTATCCTTTGAAATCACCCTAAGTATGTGAAGTACATGATTGCCACCACCTTTGGTGGTGGTTCTGTTTGTTTACTTAGAAACAAGACAATTCAGTTGATAAATGAGTAGATGGTATCTAAATAGTGGTCAAAATTTCTAAAAGACGTGTAGCAGCATTTTCATCTCTGGTTTTAGGAGTCCAAATCAGGAAATCTTGAAGGTGTGCCAAAATAGTAAGACACCCCAAATCACTAATGATAGATAATATTTTTAATATTCAAAATTATAGCTGAAAAGACATTTGGGAGATGCGTACATGCCCTATATGTGTGTGTGTGTGTGTGTACAGGCACACACACACTAAGATAAGATCCTTATTACTCTTATTCTTTAATCCCCATCTTCTGTGACTGAATTCAGTGTATGATTTTCAAAACCAGGTGGCATGTTTCATGCCAGTAACATGTTGTTTTTTTGTGTCAAAATCACAGAAGGAATGATAAGAAAAAGTTTTTTAAAACATTCTTTAAAATGCAAATTTAAATAGTACTTTTAATGCCCATAGAGATATCTTAAGTTAAATCAAAAGAATGAGAAACGTAGTTTGTCCGTCTTCAGGAAACATTAGAAGTTGCCTGTCTGAGATTTTTTATAGTATACATTGATTAAAAAAAATATGGCTCATTCTCTGTAAAGAAAAGGAGAACTGGTGGAGATGCATAATAAAATGAAATAATTCTATTTTTGGTGAAGAACTGTAGCTGTAGTGAATATGGATAAATAGTAGTGAATATGCATAAATAACCAAGTATGAATATTTCTGAGATTCTTGCAATGTCCTGTGTCATTGAATTGCTTAGAAGTCATAGAATATAGAAGTCACTTAAACACCATTTTATTTGTAGTTAATCATGTTTAATTGCTTCCCAATATTCTGGTACATACAAAAGATTATTGATCCTATGAAAAGCTGTTAGTAATACAAAGGGAATAACCGAAAGGTAGGATCTTGCATACGTTGCTTGCTGAAGGGGTTATATGCATCTTCTGAGAAGAAAAGAAACTGAAATAGAAGAATAAGAAGGCTGTATAAGAGCAGAAAAAGGTGGGGGGAAGGAAGGAAATAAAAATTGAAGGTAAGAAAGAAAAGAATGGAGTGAAAGGGTGTATCTGTATGATTAAGCAGTTCTGTTTTGAATTTCAAATTCATTCACCACTTGATTTGACCAATAAGTTAATTTTCCTATCTACGCTTAGCTTGTTAAAATTGTCCTACCCCTTTTAGATTTTTTTTTCAGTGATTTCTACTAGTAACTAGCTTTTTGACACATGGTTCATTCTCAGTGTTTCCACCAAATAAATAATAAGTCTTTCAAAATCTCTTTTCCTGTGTAGTGTGAAGTCTAACAGATCTGCTTAAAGCACTTACTGCTTAACTTAACACATCAGCTCCAATCTATTGGGCACTATATCTCTTTTTGGAGGCTGTAACAAGCAGCCTGTCGCTTGCATGGCATGAAGCTGTGTGTTCAGCCACAATGCACTCAAGTCGCTCAGCTCTTTGCTAGACCTTGGTTCTAATGTTTACTAGATCGCCAGCCATTCCATGCCTATGAAGTTCTCTATGACCATGCTAAAAGAGAGGAGAGGTGAGGGACAAAGAATATGTTAGTCTGAGAACTGATTTTTTTTTTTTTCCTGAAATCGGCTATTGTATTAAACTGAATGGAATGACTAAATGGAATTTTGTCAGGATATACTGAAGTATGTGGGATGGAGGTCTTGTCAAAAAATTTTGACAGATGTTTAGCATTTAGATGAACTCTTCCTAACTTAAAATGTCTATTTTGTAAATGTACACAAATATATTAGAAAAGTCTATCTTCACATATACATTTAATTATATACTCAAGAGGCATTAGCCTCAATTGCACTGTGTAAAATACTTGTGTAGAAAACTTCTGTTACAGGGATCAACAATAAAAATGCTTTATTCTAAGTTTGGTGAAAGTGTGTGAATGCAAATATCTGATTATAATAAACATGTTTAAGATTAGTTTAGTTAAAGCATTGACAATTTGCCTTCCATGATCTGTTGACAACAAAAATTTGCCTTCAAGCACGCTTGATGCTTTCAGTTCTTTAAATTAAAATGATCAGTAAAAGTCAAAATAAATAGTTTTAACTGTTTTTGTTTTGTTTTCTTTCTTTATTTTGCAGTCACAGACTCGTAGAACTCCAAGTCTTTCAAGTCTTAACTCTCAAGATTCTAGTATCGAAATATCAAAGCTAACTGATAAGGTTCAGGCAGAATATAGAGATGCGTATAGAGAATATATTGCTCAAATGTCACAGTTAGAAGGGGGTGCCAATTCTACTACGGTAAGTGGCAGGTCCTCCCCCCATAGCTCATCTGCTTTCTATATGGGGCAGAGCACATCAGGAGGCTCCCTGCATTCAAGCGCAGAACAAGAAAAAGGAAAAGATGGTGAACAGAAACAAGATGATGGAAGAAAGTCCTTCTTGCTGAAGAGGAATGATGTTGTTGATTACAGTACGTCAGGTGTTTCTACTAATGATGCATCTCCTTTGGATCCTATTACTGAAGAAGATGAAAAATCTGATCAGTCTGGTTCCAAGCTTCTCCCAGGAAAGAAGTCTTCAGAAAGAACAAGCATTTTCCAGGCTGCAGATATAAAACTTAAGGGAGTTACTCTCCGGTATCAGAAACTTCCAAGTGATGAAGATGAGTCAGGAACTGAAGAATCAGATAATACTCCACTTCTTAAGGAAGGTAAAGACAAGAAAGCAGATGGAAAAACAGATAAACAGCCCAAATCCCCAGAACATGGATCTGAACCGATTAGAACATTCATCAAAGCAAAGGAGTATTTGACAGATGCCCTTTTGGATAAAAAAGATTCTTCTGATTCTGGTGTAAGATCCAATGAAAGTTCTCCAAATCATTCCCTCCATAATGAAGGAGCAGATGATTCACAGCTTGAAAAGGCAAATCTCATTGAGCTTGAAGATGACAGTCACAGTGGAAAACGAGGAATTCCGCACAGCCTTAGTGGCCTTCAGGATCCAGCTGTGGTTCGCATGTCTATTTGCTCAGAAGATAAGAAAAGCCCATCTGAAAGCAGCTTGATAGCGAGCAGTCCAGAAGAGAACTGGCCTGCTTGCCAGAAAGTCTATAATTTAAATAGAACCCCTAGTACAATAACACTAAATAATAACAGTGCTCCAACCAATAGAGCTAATCAAAATTTTGAAGAAATAGAAGGTATTAGAGATTCATCTCAAATTATCCTGCGCCCTGGCACAAGTTCCAATTCAACTGCAGTTCAGAATGAGAACCTGAAGAGTGCCACTCACAAGCGGAGCCAGCGATCAAGTTATACCAGGCTTTCCAAAGATTCTTCAGAGCTCCACACTGTTGCTGCTTCAGATGGAGCTGGTTTTGGAGAAGAAAGAGAGAGTATCCTATGAAAAGAAGCCAGATTAAAACAGAGTATGCCCATGAGTTGTAGTTTGCTAGGAATTCTTTGTCAGTGTGTGGTTACATTAGCTATGTAGTTTAAACTTTCAATTCAGTAATTAACAGATCTAGATTATTTTCAGTCATTTTCCTGGAAAGAAGAAATAATCTTTGCAATAAGCAAAATGCTTCAGACCTTCCTTCCCCATATTTGTATTACTAGTAAATATTTTATTTCCTCCCCAAATGAATCAATACCTGTCATTGCATGGAAATTCAGTTCTTTGTTAATATGCTGTGCAAAGGTTTGGTCAGGGACAGATGTTACAGAAGCATGGTTTTCATTATTAAAATAATTCTGTGATTTTACATTTTTGTTGGGAGATATAGTACTTATTCCTTCTAAATAATCCAGTTAAGTCTCCTTCCTTACTGGTAAAGTTAAGACCTTGCATTTTTATCATTTGATGTAAGAGATGCCAGATGATTAAATATTACAACCTGTGACACCCTTATCAAACTTTGCATTAACTAGTCAATTAATGTGTGCAGCATAATATTACATATGTTGAAATTTTAATGTTAAGATACCTGTTTGGCTGTACGTACATTTTTATTCTGTGTGTGTTCAGTAATTGCTGTTGACTTTGTGAGCTTTGGGTAGAGTGTTGATAGGTTTATAGGAAGGACTGTCTTGATGTATCATTAGAATTGGCAGTTACTTATAAGGTAATGCCTCATCATTGATTTAATGAATGCATTATTTATTATAGGTACATAATTTCACAATCAGTGCTCTAAATAGATGCAACCACCTGAGCTACGTTAAAATATTGTAAGGTAATGTGTGAATGTGATGTCTGAACTTGTGGAGTATCTGTTGCTGTGCATGATCTTTCCCTGGTACAGTTGTTTATTGTGTGGTTATGGAAAGAAAAATTTGGTAGTTTGCTATTTTAAAAACAATGTGTACTTGCTGGAATCAGAGCTCTATGCCTGCTTCCTTACTTCAGAAGTACAGTATTACAACATTTTTATTTGTCATCTAAGTAATGCATCTGAATGTTACTGTAGCGAATACTTTGTACTGTCCAGTGAAATATGCATGTTTTTGAGGAAAAAAAAATGTTTAGACTCCAGTAGTACAAAGAGAATAAAAAATAATTGGCATATTGGGTTTGCGTCCAAATTTTTTACTGCAGTATTTTTTCTTCCCTTGATAAATATGTACATGTTGTTTTGGTTAAAGTGCTTTACACATCCAGGTAAAAGAATGCATTAAATAATGTTGTTATTAATACAATACCAAATAAGCATTATGTATTCATGGAATTGACAAAGCAGACTTTCCTAAAGGAAGTGCTGTGAACTCTGGAGAGGTGGCCACCTCCTGGTATTCCAAAGCAGTAATCATGCTGTTGGTGGAAGTTAACATTTGGTGGTAGTTTTCTGCAACTTTGTTTCCGTCCCAGTACATCTCCGAACAGATGCCTCCAGTGGGACCATGTGCTCATGACCCTTGTTTTTCATGTCTAGAGAATACTTTTGTATTGTTGACCAGAGTCAACAGAGAGACTGGCTGTGTCTAGGCTCTTCGCTACTTCATTCCCCAGATGTCTGGTACTTACAGGATCATAGACTTGATCTTTACGCCATTGAATTCTGTTAAATTGGGTCATAAAAGAATTCAGTTGAATTAAAATTGACTCTCCAGAGTATTACAGAAGTACTGGAAATGTGTGTGTGTATCTTTATCTTTTATAAAGATTATTAGTTTAACAACAACGAAGAAAGATTTAAAAAAACCCATAGCCTATGCAGCTTCATGATATTTTGCCATATCTTTGAGGACAGTTTTTTAGTTTAGATTCCTCCTATGAAAAAACAAAACAAAAAAAGCTCTGACCTTACATCATTCCACTTTCTGAAATTTTGGGGGTGTAAAAAGCTTGCTTCAGAAGGATATTTATAAGCATTGTTTTGTAATAGAAGAGAAGTAGTATAGCCTTTTTCATTAAGAACTAAGAAGTATTGAAGACAGATACTGGCTACCTCAAGTCATTTTGTTTGTAAAAATCCTCAAATAGTCCAAATGAATCCATTTTTGTTTTCATACGTTTAACTCTTTTTATTTCTTGAAAGTTTTAYCCGTTATGTCTTCTTTAGATAGGTACTGGGATGAGATAGGTAGTTGAGTGGAAAACTYTTCAGTATTCCTAACTTATGTTCATTGCCAGTGTAATTACTCACCATCGCTAGAACAAATAATGAAGTGTCTCTTTAAGATTGTACTGAGCTTAAGGTAACACTGTAATTCAAACATCTAGATACTATCACAGTAAAAATGTGAGCAATAAGAAATTTCAGTGGAGAACTATATAATTTTCTGTATTACAAATTACTGAATCTGTATGTGAGAATGAATGCCAGTGTACTAGAATCCTGCCTGGCAGACGATGTGAGTGCCTAAAATCATCTCAGTTCCAAACAGCAGTTTAATCCTGCCTCCTTTCCCAGGCTGCTTTCACTGTTTTATATAGGCACTTATTTTCATTAAGAGGCTTCTTATTTAATTTCAAAGTTCTAGGATGCTTAAATCATTCTTATGTGTTCTGAGGAGTACTTGTTCAAAGGAACAGGGAATCTCGCATGGTAGGGTGCTCTTCAGTCGTTGGTTTGGGTCAGCAGCCACCTAAATTCCACCCAGGTCCCTGGAGAAACCCAGAAAGTTAGACCTGACATAGCCAAGGCTCCGATTTCATCTATTGACTCTGTCCCTATGATGTGCGGCTGGTGTTGTTGCACAGGAAGTGAGAGATGTGTTTTATGTCCTGTTTCACCCAATAGGATTAAATCCACATCTTGGAAGATGGTTCACCATAGTGTCCTCAGGATGAAGATACTTTCTGTCTAAGCTGTGTCACAGGGCGGCGTGGAGCTTGGGTAGTGAGGAGAGAGGTGGACATAAGGGTTTGGCCCCTGCTTTAAGTAATAAGGTTCTATTTTGAGTTCAGTGGTGGTTTCGTGTAAAATGCATGTATGTTTCAAAGAGATGGATCAGTGCTATTCTTAGGTGAGTTGCTTAACTGTTAAACTGGAGTGCTGCCCTTTATGTGCAAGATTGTTTTAGCTATATAGTTGCACATTTGGTAGAGTTTTATGATCATAACAATTTGTTAAACATTTTGAATATATGAATTTGGAAACATTCTCATTCCAAAGTAATACTTACTGTAGTTTATATAATCAGATGTGTATTCATGGACTGATTGTTTAACGGCTTCCTAATAAAGTTCCTAGAATCAGCAGAACGTGAATGCTTTGTAGAAATTTCAAGGACAGTACCCTACAGAAGCTGTTTCTTAACAGGACGATAAATATGACTGATACCTAGAATCATATCTGTAAGCTCTTCTTGCATAAAAATGGCTGTGGGCAGAGAGTGCTCTTCCCCCCCCCCCCCTTTACTGAAGCATATTTTTTATTTTTGTTAACAGGATGTACATAAGCAAAAAGAAGAAAATGTAGCATTCTGATAAAGGGAGAGGAAAGGCAAGACAGAAGAGAGAAATGGAGTAATTGAAGTACAGGACAGTAGTAAGGATTTTCTCTTTTAGCACATAATATATTGTAGTTACTGTATATGTTTAATGAATTTGCCACATGTAGTATATGAAAGACTAGCATTTTCAAGAATTAAAAATAAGCTGCAGTTTCATATTGCTGAAGCTTGTWTTTTTTTTCTGTACCACAATTTCCATGGTTACTAGCTTGCTTAGTTTGTTGCACAATTCTTGGAATTAAGGGACCGTAAACAATTTCCAGTGTTGAAATATTATGTTAGCTGTGTGACTTGTGGGAGTCATGAAACCCAAGAGTTCCATGGAGAATGGAAATGAATGAAGAGTATAAAAAAAAAAAAACAAAAAAAAAAACAAACCACAACTACAAACTTACTTCTGGTACTCGCCACTTTCCAGAACTCTTGTGACGATAGTGTATGTATTCGCTCTAATTTTGGATAACTGAACACCACAGGAACTTGAAAACAAGGACTCTTTGCCTGACTGAATCTGAAGAGCGTAGGCTGGCCTTATCATCTTGTTCTGATGCCTGCATGTGTTTGCATGGCAGAGTGAAAATAAATAAATAGTTTTTAAAAGGAGAAATTAGATGCAAGTAACCTTGCAATATTGATGTGCTCTTCTATGGCCATTTGTCAGCTTTTCCCAGGATTGCAGTTTATGAGGAAAGGGGAGAGGGAAATTCTTATATTCCATTTCTAAAACTTGCAGCAAAATAATGACCTAGTGAAATTCTTTGAGATTCTGAAAAAAGGTTTCTGTTTTGGCCTTGTCCTGGTCAGTCTGGGTATTTGGTCACCCCATGCCACATTGCCCAAGCAGCAGAATGTATATTTGCTGTTTTTTCCACGTTTTCTCTTCAGTCCTTTGCTTTCTTAAGTTTTCTTTAGAAATACTATTAAACTTTTTTTTTCCCCCTTCTGTTGTTTTCCCTTTTTGTAATCTTTGGGAATCTCTCCTGGGACACACTTAGCATGAATTCATACAGTATGCTGAAGATCTGTGGGTTCTGTTGTGGTCTGGGCATCAGCTGTTCACTACTGTCCACAGAATACTTGATGCCTGTTTTCCACCTTTGTGATTCTTTCGGGAAGCTTTCTAAACCTAATGGTAAGAACCTGTGGAGTTCTCTACATAGCCATGAGACCTACGGACAGAGGATCCCAACTGAATCTCTTATCTGKAGACCAGCGTGTTGCACACCATGGCCTTGATGCTAGATAGCTTTATCATCTGTGACAGAGGTTTGTTTAGGTTTCTAAATACTTTACTAAGAAATTGCTAAAGAAAACTACATCTGTATGGTTGGGATCTCTTGACTGAAAGTCACAATCATAGTAAAATGCAAGTGTTACTATGTAGTAGAGAATCTTCAGATAGGGAAGAGGAATGTGATGTGCTAATTAGTATAAGATAAAGCCAACTATTAGCAGTTTGGTCTTTTCTGTGTCAAGTGACACCTGTGGTGGGGAGAAAAATTCAACTTCCAGTTAAGCAGGAAAGACAGAAAGACTGTGTGCTAACCTTAGGTACTGTTTCCTGTTAGCCTTATGCAATACATTTTATAGATTTCTGGTCTGTTTACTAAGGCGTATTTGGTTAGTATAAATGGGGATGGGGATAATTTTAATTAGAAACTTTCTTCATGGGAATATGGAAGTTTTGTGCATTTGACATGTTCAGCTTAAGAGTTTTGGAGTTTCAACAAAAATGAGAAAAAATGAGTAGGGAGGGTATGGGATGCTCGAAAATTTTAATAAGGTAAATTATAAATAATTTCAAACCATGTTTCCAACAGAACTAGAATTTTCTAAAGAATAGTCTTGCTCCTGGCACATGCAGACCTATCAAACAGTTTTGAAAAGGTGATTTTATTTAAGGTATTTAACATCTAAGCCTTTTCATCAAAGAGGTCTGTCATGTAAGCTAGTGGAATATTCAGAATGTTCTACTCTTTAAAACATGGAAGCAGGTTATTGAAGTCAAAATGCAATTTAAAACTGACAAAGAGCTGATTTTTTTGGCTGTATTGTGTTTCTTGTTTTATTTCTTTGAAGTTACACACAAGTAGGTTGTGTTTTCTTGACATGAAATTCTCCAATAAAGGTGTTTGTTCACTGCAGATTTGCAGCGCTTCTGGCATGATAATGATTTAGTTCTTTTGTGGTAAAACATGAGACTGATGATAGAGGAGGTTTTTTCCCTTTACTGAGCTTTGGAGCCTAACAGTTGTATCTTCATTTGCAGGTTTAACCCCTCTGATACAGTTAACAGTTAATTTTTGTTTTAGAAACTCGTACCCAGTCTTCTGGAAAGACCCAGAGCCACAGGATTTTTAGCAAAGGAAAATGTTTTCTTGGTCATAAGAGATTGTACTTCTTAAATCAGACTGATATGCATAACACCAAATGTTTGGGCTCTAAAAGGCATTAAAAGGTGTCCTTTTTTCCCCGAAGTGTATTTGATTATGATAGTAACACTGAATAAACTTCTAAAAGGAATACTGTTGGTTGATTTTCTTCTTTTAATTTATCATACCTTTTCTTTCTTCAGAAGTGGAAGAAAAAGTACTTGGAATATTATAGAAGAGCGTGTTCTTTTGGAGAAAAAACTAGGTGAGAGTTTGTGTAAGCTTTTTTAATGTAACAAAAGGTTATATTTGAGAGTTAGCTTATATTTCTCATAAAGATTGGATTCTAGCAGTAGAGCATACTTGGTTATGTGAATTTGTAATATTGTTGTTACATGGTACAGTGCACATGGTTCTTTCATGTTTCAAGTCTCTTTTCTGAGTACTGATAGTGCTACCTATCCTCTTCACTTGCTACAGAAGCAACCTGTACTGCAGAATTATCTTTGTAAGTAAATCAGAGTTTCTGTATCTTGTTACTTGAGTACAATGATTGTATTGTTTATGAAAGAGAAGGAGAAGAGGGAAATAATAACTGTCCATTAAAAGATTTTATTTGTGCCCAGGATTTCTCATGATAAAACAACAGAACAAACTTTTAATGGTTTGTATACGTCCCTGGAACCTAGAAATAAAAACAGAGGCATTAAATATTGACTGTGGGAGACAGTAAAACTAGCAYGGAAATTCTGTGATGCCTCACTGACATTCCTTGCTAATTGAAGTACAGGGAAGCAGCAGAGAATTAACTTTCGTTTTTTGTTTTGATATTTCTCTTGTCTGAAATAATGCGATAGTTTGTGGTTGACTAAAGACAACACAAATTCTTAAATCTGTTTAGATAGAATGCAGAGGATCCAGGCTTTTTTTTCTCTCCTCTTTATGTTTCTTCTTTGTCAATCCCATAGCCTGTTTGTGATCCTATCCCTTTTTGGCAAAAGTTAAGATTCTAAATTTGGGACAGAATGGGACAGAAGAAATTTGCTTTCACTTGTACTTATAGGACATGCCTATGTCCCATCTTGCCCCCACCTGCCTTGCTCCATGCGTGAGTATATACTGTAGAATACTTGGAACCAGTTCAGTTCCACTGAACCACCTGACTGGTAAGTGGTTGGGGTTTGGTTGCTGACAGTGTAACTTACTTTTCACTTTTTTCATCACAGCCTTAGAACTGCTGTACACTGCAACTTTTCCCACCTCAGCAGTGGCAGAAAATGCTGTTCTGCTCTGGGTTTTTTGTAGGCTTTGCAATCTGTTTTTTGTTTGTTTGTTTGTTTGTTTGTTTCCCTCCATGTCCTTCCCCGCCTCCTGGAAATTTCACAGGACATACCTACCCCAGTCCAGAAGACTGATTTAAAGATAGATATCTTTCTCATCTGTTATCTTTGTAATGGACACATCTGAAAAAGTCTAATAGTTAAAATCTGCCTTTGGAAGGAACCTTCAGACACTATGCACTGGGGGAAAACTTGCTTGTTAGTTTCCTTGTAACTGTTCCTGATAAAGTACCAGGCTTTATTTGCTCATTTTAAGCCCAATTGTCAGCTGGTCTGCTTTGCAAGTAACCAGTTCAGATTCTAGGAGAACTTTATGGCTACGCTCAGGAGGGGATAATTTTCCTCATGGACCTCTTTGTAAGTTATGCTTGATGCAGCAGGTCTGATACTGCAGTTAATGTTCTGTACAGGGCATTCTAGCTCTTGCTTTGATACAATCTGAAGAGAGACAAACTGAAGTCCTACATTCGTGAGTGTTTTGGTGTGCCTGGATAAGAGTCTACATTTGTTTAAGGACTCAAGAGCCGCCCTTTTGTTTTCAGGTATTAGTACTCTGAAAGATAAAAAGAAATCTTAATTTCTTATTTTTCTATATAAGATGAGTCCTCAAACCACAATCCTTTTAACCTAAGGATCTGTTTACATCTCTGGAATATAAAGGAGGCATTAGAGAGTTCCAGGATGCCTTCTGGTCTCACTTTTCAACCATCATGTTTTCAGTAGCTCCTTTCAAGGTGTGGCCAGGAACCATGAATAATTTCCTCTGTCTTCCTGATCTCTGCTACCTTCTGCCTCTCTTTCTTCTGAGGACAGACTAGCTCAGCTCCATCAGATCTTTCTATATGCTAATGTGAACTGGAGTCTTAAATTTTGTTGTGCATGGCTACAGTGTTCAATCAGTCTCTCTTTCATCCCACAGTCTTCTCTTCAACTTTCAGGGCTTTCCACACTGTAATTTATTTCAGCAAGTGGTAGTTTCTTTGCCATTTTGGGACCAGTAGAACTTGTTTTTCTCCATTACAATACAAAAATTTTTAGAGTAGTCTTTTTCAGAACCAAAGCAGAAAATACAATGGTGATTCATCCTAGATTTGCACGAGAAGGCATTTATGGTTAAAATTTAATTCAGGAGAGTAATTCCACTTCTGTTTTTCCAGCTATGTTAAGGAGACTGATTTATTCTTCTTCCTTGAAATTTTTTTGACCTTCATGAGCAGTGCACATTACTTTTGAACTGTGGTACCAGTTGTCTTCTACCAAAGACCTGGCAGTAATAATAGCCCATCTAAGGTGGACCAGGGCTTCTTCGCCTAGATGACTGGCTTATAAAAAGGCATATTATGAGACTAGTTTGTCCAGGTTTTACAACCAGGTTTTTATGATTCTTCAAATTTTTGAGCTTATGGTCCAGCAGATTTAAAAAAAAAAAAAAATCACCTGTACATTAGTAGTTCCTGGAGTTCAAACAGGAAAAAGAAGCCTGTCATAGTATTTCTCCCTCAGGATTGATTTCAGACTGTGAAAAGTTTGAAAAAGTAGTTGGACAATTATTCTCCTACTGTGCTGAGCTTCTTCCTAGTCTTTCTGTAATACCTGGAGACACAACCTTAGCAGTTTTGTTTGTTTGTTTTATGCCTGTCAGTACCTATTTTCAGGTGCTGTGAACTGTGTAATCTCATGGCATATTCCTAGAAGTTGGGGAATCCCTGACTGTGAAACTAAACCATTCTATGTAAAAAATGTCTTTTTCTATATATTATCCTTTCAAGGCTGTAACATGTCACTTCTCAATTATGTGCTCAAGCTGATGACTAATGTGTGAAGAGAAGGAAATTCTGCACACCAATATCTCAAAATTTATGAATGTCTGAAACACATGCTGGGCACTTCTCTTTTATATTCAGAGATGTCATGTTAAGGTGACAGTGGACAACAAATAGGGTAGTACAAGCTTCAGTTCTCACAGTCTAGAAGTGCGTGGTCCCTGCTTTTGATATGTTAGGTACTATATTCATCTCCTCATTTCTTTCATGAGGTCTTTAAATACGTGGTGGATGACTGAGTCATGGGACTACTGGGAGAAGTATCCTTATTTCCTTGTCCTGATTTTGTGTGTGTATGTGTGTGTATATATATATGTGTGCGTGTGTGTGTATGTATACACATACATACTATATATATGCATATGATATATATAGATTATGTCTTGATTGTTTTATTTTAATTTTTTTATCTTGAACATAAGAAGTAGGACTTTCTGTTCCTAGGGTTTCCTTGTCCTTCAATCCCAGTTCAATATGTTCCTGGTTCTGTGATCAGAAATTCAGTATACATATTTATGGGATTTCTCACATCACAAGGAGTACTCTTTCTGCTCAAAGTAAGGCAGAAGACAGATTCTCTGAGATTGTTTTGGTGTCAGAACTTTTTGCTCATTTGGTGAGAAATCTCAAAACTCTGTCTTTCTGATCTCTAATGCAAAATTCTTCGGCCTGTCCTAGTCCAAGTAAGCTTCCTGTATCAGTGTGGATACTGGATGGCTGTCAGCATTAGAGTATTGCTGTTTCTGAGCTAGGGGAGAGGTCCTTACCAAAAGCATAAAGGGCTCTGTGAGATAATGTGGAATCAGGAGAGAATTTGGGAGGAAAGATAAGGGCGCACAAAGGAGAATCGGTATGTGGCAGACAAAGCACACCACCCTTTTGCAAAATGAGTAACAAGCTAGAATGTGAAGGTCAGACAGCTTGTTCAGCTGCACGGTGGAGGAGGGAGCGGTATGGATGTATCGCAGTCCGCCCCTGACCCAAAGGGTTGTATACCAAAAAATAATTGCTGCTCATGGACTAAGTGTTGGCCTATAGTACCCCTAGCCTCATTATTGCTGATTACCATATTAAAAAACATGCCCTTTGCTGCATAACAATATGTAAATAAGGGGGCATACCCCACAACAACCGCGCAAATGGCAATCTAGCCAATGAAGTATGACTGCAGCACTCCAACATCCCACCTTCAGCAACTATAAAACAGAGGACAGCTCACTAAAGTTTTTGGAAGGGAAGAAAACTGAACCCCCGACCTGTTCACTGGAGATTGCTGATGAGCGAGCCTCCTTCTTTCCTCCCCCAAACAGGGATGCCTCTTTGGTAAGACTTGTGCCTCCAACAAATGTTGGACGTTACCCGGGGAAATATATTATTATTGAAAGCTCTTAATTGTTAGTTTGAGCTCATAGAAAGAAAATTTGTAGCAGCAAGTGTATTTATCAATGGCAATTCTGAACCTGTTGTATCTGTTGCTTTGATAAATTCTTATTCTTTTTTACTTTGTGAAACTGACTCAGGGAAAGTCCTCAAACAAGGGGCTCTGGCAGGCAAATTACCAAGATAAGGAAGGGCCTTTCCTTCCCTCCCTTTCACGTGACAGATAGATACAAAGACTTCTGTTAGTTCTCTCTCTCTTGCCTGGAGCTTCAGCGCTGTTCTCTTGGACTGTTTGTTGGAGCTGAAGCAGCATGGCCATCACATAGTTTTGCTCCATGTTCACYTGGCGGTCATGTTGGTGCACTAACTTCAGTGTCCATTCAGTATTCTCCAAGGTTCTGTAGGTTTGACTAAGTTGTTTGCAATGTGAAAGACTTACAGGAAACAAACTGGGTAATGATCAGGCCTGTTATAAGACTGCAGGACAGAACCTCAGTGGAGTTTAAACATTGCCATTCATGATCGTGTTTCTTAGCAGGTTGAGACATTGTTCAGGAGAGCAGGTGAAATTCTCACCCTGATGGCACTCTCTGTCATTTCTGTTTTTCTGGATAAAGTGTCCTTGAAGTCTTACAGCTTCCCCTCCCTCCAAATGATTCTATTTTAACTGGGGAATATGATTTTCGCATAGGCTCACATACCTAAGCCATTCTTCCATGATTGGGATGTCAAGAGAAGTTGTTTATATCTTCTCAGGATCACATTAATAGCTGAATAAAACTATTTTCAAAGGCTGCCAAACTAAATAATGACATGAGATGACTAAGGTGGAACCTCCTCAATCATAATGGCACACTAAATCAGAGCTCTAGCTGCTGTTAAGGAAAGTCTCCACCACAGATAGCTGTCAAGCTGCTTTAAGCAGAGCCAGCATAATTGTAGTCAACATTCAGCAAGAATTAGGGATCACAAGGATACTTAGAAATCAATGCTCTGCTTGAAAGATTGGTCCATCAGTCTGTGTGTGAGGACTTGAACATCCCTTTCCAGGTAACAGAGTACATGCTGCTTAATGCATGGAGATACTTACATACACACTTAAAAATGGAGAAGAAACCTATTCATAAGTTACCACTCAAAGTCCTTCTGGGAACTCAGCAGCTGGAATTTTACAGTGGAGCCAGAATTGAGACACAGCGTCTGTATATCAAACGTGAGCTAAGGATGTGACATAAACACATGCTATGGATAGTACAAAGGTTGAAAATGATCTCAACAGCTTGGGGATATGTTCAATTAAATAAATATAATTTTATATAATATTATAAATGTGTAAATGAACAACACTTCTAAGAATAAGTCACTGCTAAAGAAAAAAAGTTTTAGAAAAAACTTCACTTGAGTGTAGTCATGAAGAAAACCTTCTGTATTGATGCAATGTAGCACTGAAATTTATTCTATTCTGATATGTTAGAATTATTGGGATTTGAAAATACTCTTAAGAAAACATTACCAAAATGCATTCATATTTAGCTGCTGTAGGGGTTTCTGTTTAATACTCTCTGAAAAAAAGGGCAGGAATGAAAAAATAATTCAAGATAAGTTGCCTCCATGTAAATGTTTGGACTTGTTAAGGGACAGTGCCAGGAATTACCTTTGAAAATGTTGTCCTCTCTGCAAAACTGAATTATGCAGTGGAATTATGTAACCTTAAGAAAAGAATAATTGCTAACAGAAAAGGTCTGAGACCAAAAAACAAGGGAGATTCTGAACACTTTAGGCCTCTAGCATACCGTCAGTTTTTAGTCTAGATAGCGATCCAAGCATATTTGTTTTTCTTTCAGTGATTTGCTCAAGTCAGTAGGATTGTTTCCCACTGCAGCTAAGGATCCAGGCAAAGCAATCTGTAACTCATTATCAGTTTTCTTGAGGTCTCATGGAGATGTGACAACTATTAGAAGATAGGATATGACTACTTGGAACCCGTATTTAAATACAGAAGAAGAGGAAGGCCTGGGGAATTACAAGTCTCTTTAATTTGTCTGCAAGAACATTATTCGTCAGGTTTGTATTATTCATCAGGTTTTTAAACTTATAAAATATAAATATAAAAGTATAAAAGTCAACTTGTATTTTTCAGGAATGACCATTATCAGATTGCTCTAATTTCCTCCTTTGACTGGGTATCTAGCCTGCAGAATAAGGCAGATACAGCAGATGTGATATATTTTGACTTCAGTAAAGGTTTTCTTATTGTCATAATTTAAACAAATCGTGCAATGAAGTGAAAGCCAACTGCTTGAAAAGGTAGTGATTATTATTGATCTCATGTCAAAGTAGGGATCACATGGAGGTCTGTTGGGTCAAATTTAATTCGGTATTTTTATTAGGAACCCTAATAGTGGAATTTCTAAATTTATACTTGTCTGAACCTGACTTATTCTGAAAGGCAGAATTAGTTTGATATATAGAGAGATGATCATAAATTAACATGATGTCATTCGGTAAAGGCAAGCATGAAGTCTTACATTTACCGAAGAGAAATCAAATGCACAAATATAAAATGCAACGTAACTGCACAGAAATACTACCAAAGACAATTAATGGTGTTTTAGTTGATCATAAACTAGTAAGTCCCCACAACACGATTGATRCTATTGAAGGTAGGGAGAAGAAAAGGAAATCTCATTGAGGGATATATCATACAATGCAGGAGAGGTATTTTCTGCTGATGAAGCTTGGCTGGTGTAGTCTGTCCAGACCTTAGCACCTTTAAGATGCAACTAATGGAAAGCAGCAAAAGTGTTTAAAAAAACATGACTTACAAGTACATAATATTGAAAGAGTTGGATTTGCTAAGTTTAAAAGAAGGAAGGCTGAATGGACTTTATTTCTTGATATGTAAATCTTGTTATGGAAACATTATAAAAAGCTCTATCAATGGAGCAAAAAGTATTCAGCTTTTAATTTCTGGTGGAAAAAAACATTATTTGGAAAGAAAATCTTTCTAATGCTTTCTAAAGTATTGTCAAGGTTACCTAGGGAAACTGTGGAATCTCCTTCACTGGAAGCTGTTTTGAGCAATATAAACAACAAGAATAAGATGACCTCCTGTCATTCTGGTCTGTATTTTTTGTTCTTATATGGCAAAATAGACTGAAGTTTATTTGGTAAGGCAGCGGCTGTCACTGCATTCACCACTGATCACTAAAGGGAAAAACAGCATGTGCCAAACCATTGTTTTCCTGGGAAATTCACTGATGGACTAGGTCTGGGTGTAAATACCCATGAAGAAGCAAGAGTTGCAAAATTGCACCTCAGAGAAGCAGAAATAGAAGTTCAAAAACGAAAGGTTCATTTGAAAGCTGTGCCTGTACTGCAGACTGAAAGATGCTGGGGACTTCTTGGTTGGAGGCAAAGTGGCACTGGCTGGCTTAGGTTCAGCGGTGCTTAAGGCTAGTGCCCCTCACAACAGATTTATCTTGGAGAGAGCTATTTGGAGCAGCCAAAAGCAGAGCTGGGGATGTTCTAACAGTTATGTCAATAATTATAGGTGGATAGGCAGTAATAACAAGTAAAACCGCAGAGCATCCAGTCATATGGGATACACTGGTTGCTAGTTAAAATAGAGGGGCAAAACTGTATTTTCCATATCAGAGGAATAACTTCCTGTTCATGACCTTACTGGCCAAGCTTCCAGTTACAGGTGCCATTCCTGTAATTTGCACAGTAAATTCGCACTCAGCCTATCTTTATGTTGGGCTTCTGCTTCCATTTGCAATGTTATTAATGTCCAACTGACTATATTTAAATATATGTGTCTTGGAAAAATCCAAGTAAAACAATTTGCTGTTTACTTTTTAACCTCCTCAGAAATGCTGCACTTCCAGTGCCCTTTCTTTCCTTTGTCACAGTTCATGCTCTTATTTTAATTCTCTTACTTGTCTACTTTATGCCATTTACTTTCTCAACTTTGCTAACTTGGCATCATCTTTATATTGTTATAGAAGGGTAAGAAAGAAGAGAGAATGTGTATCTGACTTGCTTGTTTAAGCAAAATATAGTCTGCATAAAATGGGGTTACATTCAGGCCCCAAGAAACTGCTTTTTCTTTACACAGAGATGTGGATGGGCCCCGTGCTTAGGCTTTCTCCCTGACTCTTTTTTATTTAGTAACATAAGCAAAACTAGGCCTTGAGTCTGTGTTAACACTTTCAACRTTCTTTGGCCAACTGTCACAGAATCGTCCCTACTGCTGCTGATACTGAATTGCATACATTACTTGCATGAACTTTTACTGAGCATTTGCGTAGTAATACTGTCATAATATGCTTTTCTGTACATACCACATCAGACAGGCTGGTTCGTAAGAACTCCCTAGAGAGAAAGAAAACTAAAATTCCCATTTTTACAGATGCAAGTATAGAAATACAAAGGAGTGAAATGATTTGCAAAGGTCACAAAGAAGGTCTGTGGTAAAGCTGGGAATAAGAGCTATGTCACATAGTTCCCAGTTCAGAACCTTAACCACAAGATCATTCTTTTCCTCCATATCAGTGAAGCCCTGTTTCATCACTTTCGACAGCTGATAAATTACTTATTTCAGCTGCTTTAACACAAAAACTTTGAAAGGAAAGGTAAGAAAGGTTTGCAGCTTTTAAGTATTTTCATGGACATATTAAATCATTCAACAGCTTTATAGGCATCAAATGAAATGAACGTTCTCGCTTTTCTGACTTGTAATTAAGTGCTTAAGAAATATGTGGAAACATCAATTGAGCAAAAAACTTAAAAACACATTTCATCAATAATTCAGATCCTGAAAGATAGTAATTTAGCATGCCTGTTTTTTGTGAAGAAGGAGGTTTACTTGAAATTGATTTAATTTAAGCTTCCATGTATTGTTCCCTCCCCTGGAAACTGATGAATTTCTATAAATGCCTGCTGGGTGAAACAGTTACTTAAAAGTCTCCTCTGTCTGAAGATCTCTTTGCAAGTGTTTATTTCTGAGACCTTTTTCTGTTACAATTCACATCAAATTGTCACACAATTACCTGACAAGCCTATATTTCAAAATGACTCTGCCTCAGAGATAAGGACAGACATCCGGTAATTGGGAACATGAAGTAATAATTACAAGTATTCCTTCATTGCAGCCCTTGGGCATTTGCTTTTGTTCTGCACTGCAATCTGAAGATGTTAGTGTAGTTTGTGCAGGTGAGTATAGCTGGACTAGTTGTCTGAACCATGAAAGTCACAAGGACTTGGATGTCAGTATGGCCCCGTATAGCTTTTGTGGCTGTCTCCACCCCTGAAGTCTGTATCAGGGAATTTTCTCTGGTGTTGCTACCCAACCTAATAAGATGAAGGCTAGCTTAGGCTTGTCTTTACATGTTGCTATCCTAGTTCCCAGTTGTACTGCTGATGTATCAGTTTTGAAAAATGCTGTAATTACTTGCAGTTACTGACAATAAAGCACTATTTCTTCATATCCCCTCCATCTCTAAATCTACTCACTTGACCTTTGGGTTGCTGCATGTGTTAATGCCCCCCCCCCCCAGAAGTAGCATTTATAAAGTTGATTTTCCCTTGTGAATCTGGAAATTGTGTGTCAAAAGAACCTGCTGTTACCTTTTCTTAGTGAATGACTTTCACTGGCAAATCTAGTTGAGAAATTTAGATTAAGGAACTCTTGGTTTTAGTCACAGTCCTCCTTTTCTCTCTCTACCATTCCTCATTGTTTTCATGAACTTTACTCATCATCATGTATATTATCTTTGATACAATAGCAGTCCTTTTTATCCTTGTATAGCTGCACTTAGATCTTAAGGAAAAAAACCACCTTTTTTATTCCATATGTAAACAACATAAAAAAAATTTTCAGTCCTGACTATTTATTTATTTACGTATTTCTAGGTAAACCCTTGCAAATTGTATGTGAGGTCAGTGATGTTATAAATATGTAGGACTTCATGTGAAATAACACGAATTCAAGGAACCTGAGTATAGAATCTAAGAAAATAAGTTGGCAAAGTTGACCCTTTTTTCTTCCCTCCCCATTTTAAATCTGATTTACATGTTTCTTATGATGGACTGAATATTTTGTTATTATATTATGCTTAGTATGAATTGAGTTACTGAAGATGGTTCAATTTTCCTAGCTTATCAACCTGCAAATGCAAGTTTTGTTTAAGGAGTGCTTTTACAGTTAATTATATTATTCCTTAGAAATTGTTAAATTTGGTCAATTATGACAGGTGTAGGAATCAAATGTTAAAATCCCAGTTTGTCTTCCCTAGGCTGTGCAGTGTGAACAACGTACAAAATGATAATCATTCAGGTTTTGATTAAGTTTGAGGTTCAAGGTCAAATAAGAATTAGCATTTAATAGTCGTAAATACTTCAGAAGTACAAGTTTTTTTTTTTTTTTAAATTCTATCTTCACTGAATATGGAAGATAAATCTGTCCATCCCCTGCCTTAGTTCACATCACAAATTTTCCATACCTCTGTTCTAATACCTGATTGTTTCTTGTAGAATTTGTGACCACACTCACTTTCTACATTGTAAAAATACCTTCTTCAGTGCTGCTTCTTTCATACATAGACAGCTCTTTGTGTCATTTATTGTATTTTCCACTTTTTCATTATCTGTAATTCTTTCCCTTTTTTCTCTTTCCCTGGCAGAATCATGCTAATTTCCTTGAGGAAAAATAATAAAGTATGACATCACTCTTTCTTCCTCTCCCATATACCCATCTTGTCTTGTTCTTCCACTTTTAGTCGCATTTGCATTGTTTTGTAGACAGGTTGTTACCACTTTTACATTTTTCGATGGGTGTCCTGTAAAGCCTTAAGTGCCTGCTTCCTTTTCTCACTTTGACACCTGGCTTCCAAGTTTGTTTGTTTGTTTGTTTTCATTTGAAAAATTACATTTATTTTTAGGCTGATAATTCACATATCCTCTTTTCTCTAGGTCTGCTGTAGTCCAAATATGGACATTTCTTCTTCTCTTTTGGGGATCTCTCAGTAAACGCCCAGCTGTCAGTTTGGACTAATACTACCCAAATGGAATTCTTYCTTTCCCCAGGCAGGTCCTGTTCAACCACCGTTCTTTTTCTTTTTGGACAATATTGCTGACCTCAGAACCCCTGGGATAGTGATAAAAGTAGTAATTAGTACTTAGAGATGCCAAATAATAAGATAATACTCAATATTACTGGCAGTCTATTCCAGATTTTCAGATTATGGACATTTTCTTCATGCTGTCAATAAACTGCTGATTGTGTGTGTATATACAGTACATAGTTTTGATGTATGTATTTATTATMATGGTCCTGACTTCTAAACAATTAAATTATTTTCCTGCGGGGAGGGCTTTTCTCTAAATTAGATGTAGACCAGGAGAATAAAAAGATCCTTAGATAGGTGCATATAAAAATACTTGTTGAATCAGATAAATTCAGTCAAAAAGTTCAGTCTCTGAGGAACTTTTCAAGATTTTTGAATGACTGAAGAAGTGGATTTACAGTGGAATTTAGGCATTTAATTTTATAGTGACTGTGAAGTTTTAATACTTACATAATGAATGAGGTCCAAGCAACAATTCCAGCTTTTTCTGTAAGAGTGGTGAGAGTGGTGATGGGATAAGCTGAGTAAAATTGAAATCAATAAGAATAAGTAAACAGCATGTGTCCACATTTGTAGCACCTTATTTCATATATTGATCTGTTGAGTAGAAACATCTATGTGTAGAAAACCAGCTTTTTAACAAGAGCCAGATAGTTTATGGATTTGGCATGTAATTCACTCAGCCTTCTAATTGTTACATCTTTTGAAAAGTGCTAATGGGAAGTTTACTTAATGTGTTTTACACATTTTTTTATTAAAAAAACAATCCCACAGAAGTGGCACAGTTTCTTTTTTTTTGGTATATTTATGGACAGGAACACAGAAGCACAAATGAGATACTTTTCTGAGAAGCTGTGAAATACAGCTTAACCACTTTTTCTGAAATAACCTTCACATCACTTTGTTGTTTTTATCAACTCATATGGAAACTGAATCTGAAATTAAAAAAAATACTTCAATGTTCATATTCTTGGTCTTTTTTAGGGGGAGAGGGGGATATTCTAGCTCCAGGAGCACATCTCTCCTGCCTCCAGCAGATGGAAGATAGATATCCTCTGTCATCCTTTCATGTCTCTCATGGTTAACCTCCAACATAATGATGCCCATGAATAATATCTCCTCCCATTTCCAATAAATTAAGTGTCTGTGCCTTTATTACACTATAGAAGTGTATGTCTTTTCTAGACTGCATTAATACGGTATAGCTGTGTATGAAGCTGTTAGTCTGAACATGGCAGAACACTGCAGCACAGGTTCTCGTGTGTTCTTGACTGTCTGCATTAGTTTCCAGTAGATTGTAGAGTTAATCAAATTCCTTCTTTTCAAGTACTGCACTGGTCTGCCTGTGAATTCCTAAAAGATCACATAAAGCTTGTGGTTGAGCATGAGATTTACAGAAAATACAGCTGTCATCTAGTCTCTTACATTTCCCCGGGGTGGTAGAATAATACTTGAAACAATTCAGTTCTGTGAGGCATAAGAAACTTTATGCTTGAAAGAAATGATCAGTCTGTGTAGGAGGCTGGGCTCTCATCTCTAGGTATAAGAAACTCTTAYAAGAGTGAAAACAGCACCTCAAACTTCTAATCTTACTGCTTTTTACTCTTAAGGCAAGGTATGCTGCTTTGATCTTGCCTAGTCTAATATGCCTGAGATGTTATAGTCTTATAGGTACCTGTCATCCTCTTCTCTTACTGCYCCCTCTCTCACCCTTTAGAGCACTTACACTTCTCTGGATAAGAAAAATAAGATGATAGGTATAATTCAGATAGGATATTCAAATTCCGTATTGACAACCAGTACAACAAACTGAATAGATGTGCCAAAAATATCTGGAAGACTCTTCTCTTAGGACATTGAGATGCTGAGAGTACTTGTGGGAAGTATCACTTATGCTGTTCTTACATTCTTCCCTAGGCATCTGCTATTGCAACTGTCAGAGACAGAGCTTTACTATGTGCACTTTGGAGAGTCAGGACTGCTGTTCTCAGGTCTGGTCAAGTGCAAGACAGTAAGTATCAATTTGTTCTGTTTCTAATTGAATAAGTTTATCAGATTTACAGTCCCCCCCCCCCTTAAAAAAAAAAAAAAGCATAAGAGCTTTGCATGACCTTTTGAAGTTCTGCCATCAGTAGTAGAGTAGAGCTGGCTCAAGCTCTTAGTTTTAAGTAGCAAGACTGTTATAAAGCTGGTAGCCACAGACATGGTGTCATTTGTAGGGCTATTTATTGGAAATTGTAACGACATATGCTTTCTGGTAAGTAATGTAATTTAATTATTTTGAATCTGAATAACTTCATATAATGTTGTATTATCTGTTTGTTCAGAACAATGTTCTTGTGAGGATTGACAGGAAGTATTTTCTTCTAGGGCAGCTAGCAACAGTTAAGTCCACTGTAGCACTTTCTGTATAATTAATTTTTCTCAGTTTGGCCCTGTTTACATTCTTTTTCTTGTGTCCCCTCATTTTTAATGTTTTTTTAAGGCATACAGCAAACTGAAATATGAATTCTTCTTTGTTGCTGTGATTAGCTCCTAAAATAATTGCATTTGTTTCCTCTTTTGTCTCATACAATTTATTTTAGCATGTGGTTTGCACAAACATTGACTGGTGCCATTTAATCTTAGCTTTGTTTTCTTGAAATATTGTTTGTATTTGGTCCTTACATTTTAGAATTATGTTAACATAAATGGCTATTTTAGAGAGGATGATGGTAATGCAGATGAAAAATTTCAAAGATCAAACATTTTCATTTCTCTCTCTGTAAAATGGGAAAATACTGATCCTACTACCGAGCAGTATTTTTAAAGAGTACATTTGTAAAACCTTTTTTTTTTTTCAAACAAAATTCTACAGCAATGCCTATATAGTTTACTCAATCTTTAGGGTCATGTGACAGATGCATACTACTATCTGTCTTTCTTACAGCTTCCAGTAAATGCTGTGTAAATCATTTCTTGTTGCATGTAATTGAGCAAGGGCAATGGTAAACAGGAAGAGATTGCTTACCTCCAAGTAGGATAATTCTCATTAATATAGTATTTGATACCTCTCCCACATTGCATTAATTGATTCAGACTGCCAACTGTTGTATAGGACAATCCTTAACACATATAAGATTGTCTGGAAAAACTGTCTGTCTTTCTTAAGCCAAATACAAACCTCATGATCTAGTGCTAATCAAATGGTGCTTTTCCAAAAATAATACAAGAAAAATATTTTTAACTTTTATCTGACTTTTGCTTCAGAATTTTATGAACCACTTCACTCTCCTTTAGGATTTAAATTCCCAACTAGCAGAACTGGATTGGCTAAAACATCGTTTTCCAGATGCAACTGTAAAATGATTTTAAATAATCCATGAAAGATCTATGCTCTGATTTTATTCATAACATATAAAGAAGCAAGAGGTTTATCCTTTAAAAACATGTCTTTGCTTTGCATATAGCAACTGAGAAAGATGCGCGCTTTAGAAGAGCCTGCTTTCTCTGTCCGGACCAGATGGTGGCAGTGGCCCTCCATGCACCCATCCTCAAACACCTAGTGGTGCCCTGGCACCGCTAAAGGAGACCAACCTGCAGGGAAGGCACCTCAAAAGTACTGTTTTAGTTTGGAGTCAGTGTTCTTGGTAATATTTTCTTCAAAATATTCGCATTGGTTCTTTAAGTGGCTTGTGAATAATATCTTTGCAATAGAAATAATGCCATTTTCCCAGGAGAGAGTAAACAAAACATAGATGTCTGCTCTCTGTGTTTCCCTCACCTGGTGATAGACTGGAGAAACTCTTACCACCCAAGTGTGCAAGAGAGGATTTCAAACCTGTTCTGCATGTATTACCAGCAGTGCATTAAATACTTTATAATACAAAGACATTCCCTGAACACTCAAATGAGATGTTTTAGTGCACAGCCATGGCTTAGGATGACATCAGGAGTTGGTCCATCTGTTAAGGGCAATAAGTGAGCAATACCAAGTTTGGAAACCCCTGTTCTAGAGGGAAGAATCATCTTCAATCTGTTGTTGGGTCCTTTTATTTTCTAGTGGAGACTTTACATTTATGTCTGTAGGTGCATTTGCAACTTTCCTGCATGGCCTACACTAGAAGACTTTACAGTGTTTAATCTTGACTGTTGCCAATGTATTCATTAACACATTGTTGAATATGGTTTGTCTTGATCTACTGTGTTCAGCTAGTCAGTTATCTTGATTATTGGCAATGACTGTGTTTTGTTATAGAGTAACAAGGACAGAGGAAGTGGTGGAAATTTCACAAAATTTTCAAATATATTCTGGGGGGACAATGACAATATTATATAATGAAGAAAGCCCAATTCTTCAAGGAAGCTTCAAGAATTAATGTTAAGGCTTTAGAGACTAAGCTTTGACCTTGCTGTTTAGCTTTGAACTATAAAATCTCCCGAACAAAACCAAAGAGTGCATCTCCAAGCAGAGCACCTAGCATAAGCCCCTAATTCTGATCACAGGAATGCATTGTAGAGATGTTGAGTTGGTTAATCCTGAAAGAAGAAAACATTTTTCTTTTCTTAATTTGCATTTTTTAAAACATGTTTGTTTGTTTTTCTGTTCATCTCCCCACGCCTGGTAAATTGTGAATTTCTCTTTTGGCTATGCGTGAGAAGGAAAATTTGTTTCATTCTACAAATGTATTGATCATTCTGTAGCTCAAAAATATCAAAGTGCAAATGCCTTACTTTCCAAAGGAGTTGGTCTTGCAATAATTACAATAATTTGACTGTCACAACTCCCTATTTTCATAAGCTGAACTGTGGCTTTAAAGTGACACTTACAGAGGTCTCACACGAAAGTGAACAATAGGGTGAAAAAGCAGTTTTGAGGGAGGAATTGGTTGGCGATTGTGTTAGATTGTTAGTGTTTTGAAAGGGGCAAACATCTCAATGCTGATTTAACCCCTGAATCTGCTACTGTTCAGAAATAGATAAAATATTCATGAAAAGGAGTATTTTAGGGACAGAGACATGCTGATTTGCATTGATGAAATATTTTACTACTTGGTGGTCAGGGTTAAATGTTCATTGCATGAAGTTGGAACAAATTGTGCACTCGGTGTTGAGACAGTAGCAAGGCTTGGCCACAGGAGGCATTGTGAACGTTTGCTACAGCAAAGAGATTTCCTTAATCACTAGTGGTTTGTGGGGTGGGAGTGCATTGTGAGGAGCAGTAGATCAGCTCTTTTCCTAACCCCAGTCCTGGTGCTGGCTCTGCAAACTGTTCTTGTGGTCTGAATGCATTGAGCCATTGAAAGGTTGCGGTGCTGCTTGGGCTGGGCAGCTTCTGTATTAAGAGATCAGAGCTGGCTTTCTCCCAGCCTATGTGAATGGATTTGATGTCAAGGGCAAGGAAAGGCAGCTGCTGCAGCCTGAGAGGCACCACCCACCCACCTGTTTGCTGGCGAAAGTGTTCCTGGCCCCAGGTGAGACTCCTGCCTTTCACTCTAAGAGTCTCTAGAGTGTAGAAATCCTAAACACGCTCCCTCGGGCCTCCAAGTGTAATGCCTGCCAGAGAGCAGTACTTACCCAAAGTATCTGTGAAGTTTCCTTCGGTCCTATTGCTAATGATTCTCTTAATTCATATGCAGGACTCAGAACTTAACTTCCCATTTTAGGCAACTTTATAACTGAGCTTAAATTAGAATGTCATCTGATAAGGCAAAGTTCCCACATCTACTGTCTTATGACAACTGAATAAATCTAATGAACAGTGATAGTTCTAGTGGATTTGTAGGGTACAACAAATGTCCTTGAGTAAGTAGGGCATGTTGCATGCAGGTTTCTGAAGGCAGAAAGGAAAGGAAAGAAGAAATAAACTGTTACTGGCTTTCAAGAATTTAGGCTCTTATTTCAAACTTAATTTAATTCTTATGGAGAAAGAGTTCCTTTAGGAGCAGCCAAAGTTTAATCAGTAACACAACAGCGATTTAGCTCAATTCTCAATATCTTAGTCATACGGAGAAGCTGCTGCAACTGATTAGAAACCCCATTTCATTGAAATATTGCATGGAAGCATGAAAATTCCAGTGTGGAAAGGCAACAGTCACTTCATCATTCTAGATCCCATGTTAACGCATCACCAACTCTTGCATTCAAAGCCCTTTTACAGAAATTTAATAGTTGGGGGACTGATAACCACCCACAACCCTTAATTCTGAGTGATTATTCTAAACACAAATTAACACATCTGGGGCACCACTACTGAGAACTGAAAGTGAATCATCCATCGGGTGGAAAAAAAAAAGTCAACGCTTCTTTGGAATGTCTGTGGATTAACTGCTTTTGTGTATGTTTCCAAACACTTTGTCAATAGCATCCCCTCTGTAATAAATTACTTTACTAGTTCCTTTCACACTGTTTACAGGCAGATCATCTAGAAGTTTGGAATATATACTCAAATAAGATTTTCCAAGTTACAAGAATTATTATTCACTATAGGTAATTTTATTCTTTATATTCTCTACATATTTGAACTTTTACTCAGTAAAACCATAACAATGTATAAGTATTTAAAAAAACAAATCAAAGCCACAAACTGTTGGTCCCCAAGGAATAAAGCAAGCAATCAGTTCAATAAACACACTTGATTTATTTTGTATAAAAAGGGTTAAGTTTACAACTAAACTTTTATAAAAAGTTTAGCATGATTAAGTACATCATTACACTTTTTGCAGAAATTTACATTTCTGCCACTATACAAGAAAACTCTAATTAAAGAGTTCACAAGGTTTCACTTATATATATATATATATATTTATATATAAATATATACACAGCATTCAGTCCTAGGTTTGTGTCAAAAAAGGTAATTTCTGACCATAGACTTTCCTAAAAAACTGAACACTGGATCCTTCTGGTACTCACGCTCCACCTTTGGAAAAAAAAGGCAAAGTCTGCTTAAAATGGGCAACTCCTTGTGAGATTTTGTTTCGCTCCCCACGTTGGGAATAGTATATAAAGGAAGCCTTCCAACTAGGGAAAGGGTATTTAAGAGTCTCTTCATAAATAACTAGGTTCAGTCCAAGTTGAAGAATGGGGTGGGGATAAAGATCAATCTTGATTTTTCTTCTTTATTAATTTTAAAAGGTCCTTTTAGATGTGGATTCCCCCTCCAGATACAGCTGAAAAATAAATTCAGCACCTCAAAAAAAAAAAATCCTGTAGATATGTTCTTGTGCAAAAAAAAAAAAAAAACAAAACTCATCAGTGGAACACCTGCAAAAGATTGAAAAGAGGCGTATTTAGGAGAATGCTAACAGGGCAGAGATCCGGACAGACTGGCGCCAGAGAGGAAGCCACAGTTTGAACATTTAACCAAACACTCAAAGATTGGGCAAACCCTGGCGTCCAGATGCAACACATACACGCTCACACACTCACTCTCAAGAGCACAAATTGAACATTAAAATAACATACACTCAAGGGAGAGGATAGAAAGAGGATTCTCAGTCCAATCTCTATTTAGATCTCTGTAAATGCACTGCTCAGAGGCGCTGGTCTGCCTCTTACAGCAATTATTTGATTAAAAGCAGTCATTTATTTAACTGATAGTGTAGACAATCCTACATCACAAAATTTAAGAAATTGTGCCAAGATTCCCAACTTAATCGGTCACTCTGGCCCGGGAAGTTAAGACTTCAGGAACAGATAACCAGAGAATTGGCATTGAGCAGTGAGTAGTATCAGAGCAAACAGTCTGTGCTGCTTAATTATCCTTAGAAACCAAAATATACTTTGGACTATCAGACTCAATTATTAGTCTAATTTTTATGGTTGGATTGCTGGTTATAAAGGCATCTCCTAATCAACTTTTATGATTGACTTCTTAAAAATAGTAACAGCCTCATAAACAGAATTTTTCCATTCTAAATGGAAGCACTTTCATCTGAAGCCTAAAAATAAGATTCACTTTACTCACCGTCTGATTTAGCCACAAAGTGCTTTGCTGTCATTTGACATTAGTTCTGAGGGGAATTCAGATGCCTGCAAGGAGAAAATAAAACAGAGCAGTGTTAAATGTCTAAGCAGTCAAAAAAGCAGAAAAAGTACTCTGGATCGTGAAGTTCTTCACTCATAACATGTTTTGATAGAGACTCATAACAATGGCTAGCAGAGGTAGTGGCAGTTTTCCTGGAATTTCCATACATTTTAATCTAGCCCTATTTCTTCAGTAACCATTACTCAGGTTGGCCACGTTCTGCATTAAAGACAGTTCTAACATTGACTTAAAATACYGTATCTAGGTCAATGGACAGAGACAGGGTAGCTACGAGGATGTCATTTACCTGTAATGACAGGATGCTGATGTCTGTGTTTAAGGTGGTCAGAGGAGTTCTGGAAGAAGGATTTTGTCCTGGTCTCTGGTGATGGAGACTGACAATACTGGGATGTGAATCTAAGGCGATCTGCAGGTCCAGAATGTAGTCAATAACATGCTGCAGGATTTCCATCTTGCTAACTTTCTTGTTCTGAGGGATGCTGGGCACTAGCTCTTTCAGTTTGGAGTAGCAGTCATTCATGTTGTACAGCAAACTCATAGGATCATCCACGGGGGTTTTGCTCCGGGATATGCCTAGGTTGTGCTCCGAGAGGCTGTTTTTCCTGACAGATCTTACAGGACTGAAAGCTTTCATGCTGAAAGACAGACGGAGAGAGCGGTTCCAGCGCACAGAAACACTGTGGGAGCTCGCTCTCCGCTTGCTTCTCTGCCTCCCTGCCTTTCCTCTCTCTGAGCAGCTGCCTGAGCGCAGAATGAAGCGGTAGGCTGCTCGTGCCGGCTTTTATACTGCAGGCGCGGGAGCTGCCAAATCCAGCCTGTGCTCGCTGCCATTGGAGGCAACGAGCATGTCCATCAGGCCCCGAGACGCTCTCACTGGTACAAATATGAGCGAAGCGGCTGCTCGGGCCTTCCGTGTTCGGAGCCAATGTGGGGAAGGAGGTGTGGCTGCACCAGGCACAGCTGAGGGTAGTAAATACTGTACAGTAAATGCTGAGCCCGGACTCACAGCGAACGTTTTACAAAGGCACTTAGGAAGGAATGAAATGAGCATTTTTACATTGCGATTGTGGAGATCAGAGTTCGGTCACAAAACCCTCAGCCCTCTCCCTCCGTACTTCTCCCTGTCGTATGAAAGACATCCCCCTAATATTCTCCTCTCTGTTTTGGAGAGTTAAAGTAGGAATAAAAAAATGCTGCRAATATAAGGGCTGAAAAAGGCTGGGGGGAGTGTATACAGATTGTTAGGGCAGACACTGAAGGGGTGAGGAATGCATTGCTGTAAGCATTCTTTGTGGAGAATATGATATAACTAGATAATATTTACGGTTTTAACAAGGTGTTGGTGCAGGCTGAGACTTCCTGAAAGTCACTTTGAATTAGAGTATCAAGCAGCTCTTCAAAGTGCCTATTTAAAAACACAACTGCATACATCAATGGTCTGGCTCAGTAGTAGACCACTGTAGGCTCCAGATTTAGGCAGGAGATGTAAGTGTAAAACATAAAGATAAATAAACATATAAAATCAACTGGAACTTTCTTCTCTAATGACAGAACACCGCTACAAGGCTGAGAGCTCAGAGAACCCTGACAGACTAAGAAGTCACTGTTTGCTTGCTGTTTCCTGAGGACAGGGCTATTTTAAATGATGCTATTAATTGGAGATCATTAGGCAAATGTGCATATTGAAAGTACATTTACATGTATTACCCTTGAAAGGCTGTTCATCTGCACCCTATCAGTGCATGTGACATGTTACTGTAATTAATTATGCATAGATTGTTTCTGGTGACAAACGTGAATACTTACTGCACGCTGTACTTTTGCAGCTTTTGGTTGCAGCCAATGAAACATCTTCCAGAAACATTCCAGAGGAAAAAGTTGGGGTTTTGTTTAACTGGAGAAATGATTTCAATTTTTTTTTCAAGTTTAGGTCAATTGCATTTTTCTATATTTTGCTCATACCGATTGCTCTATAATATACCAATGTGTCTCCCAACCATCTTTTCACATAAGTTAAACTTATGAAAGTGTAGATTTCTGTACACAATTAATATATACGGGATTCTACATGACATAGAGCAATTCTATAATAACCATCTGAATGCTTAAAGTACATTTTTCTTTATTTCAAACAAAAGCATAGACGTGACATCTATAAAATCAGTTAAGATTGTATTGCCTATCGTGACTATTAAAAGCAGACAAATATCGGACTTATCTGTGCTGTTGTTGCATAGCTACACTAAATGAATTGGGGATGTGGGAGAGGAATGTTACGGACACTTGGAGAAAAAGCTCTATAGAGATCGATGAATATTTTTCTCCAATTAATGTTGCATTCCTTAGCTGGTGTTTTGCTATTCTCTAACAGGACATTTTGGTGGCTGTAACACAAGCTTATTTGCCCCACGGCTTTTATTTGAGGGTGGACTGTAGGCGGTGCTGAGGCTGACAGGAACACAATTCGGTCATTTTGAAATGTGAAGGGTGAAAGTGAATCTCTACATTCAGTCTGATAGGAAGACAAACACATTGTTCAAGTGCAGTTAAAGAGAGTAAATAATAATAAAAACCACCCTGTCAATTAACAACTTGATTAAAATAACCTGCTGTATAGCAACTTTAATCCTTTTCCACTTTACATCACTAAAATCTCAATTTAAATTGTATCTGGTACTTGATTTGCTGCCACAGGTTTTAGTCCTTCAGCGTGTTTGTGTTTCTGTCTCGTGAATGCACCAGTGGAAGAAATTTTATTTTGACACTATTTTTGGCATAATAATAGCCAATGTAAACAAATATGTTCATGCTTCTTCCATCATTATTTGTCATTCTTGGACAGTGAAACAATGTTACAGTAACGTCCTTCTAGTCTTTGCAAAGGACGTGTTTGCAACTGGTTTCATTTTTCCATACTAAGGCCTTAATACACTTTTTAAAGTAGTGAGCAGTTTTATGAAGAGAGGCTAACCTGATTATTTTCTCTATTGTCAAATAGTTCTAACGCGGTCCTTCTACACGAGTATAATTTGTGAATATGTAAATTCCAGTTCTCCTAATGTCAGATCTTTTTGTAAAATTTCTTTCTCTCACTTTTGTTCTTTTAACCTTGAAAGGTTTTACAGTAGATTGCTGGCTCTGAAAACTACTCTTTTTGCTCTCTAATGCACATAATACAAATCATTTTAGCAGCTTGAGGCAGCCCTGCGCCTTGTAACTGGTGTGGCCCCTGACAAGGAGCTGTGCGAGAAGGCGGACGGTTTCTGGAAGGAGTCGCAGGACTCACCACGGCTTTGCGCTACTCGGCAGGGGCTTTCCGCGAGGAGCTCAGCGCGCTGCACGCACGGGCACCTCCGGCGGCAATTCCCCCGGGAGGAGCGTCCGCCTCTTGTTTTCAGCCTGGACTTTTATAGCCAATTCCCAGCCCCGAAAGGCTGCTGCAAACATCTGGTAGGAAACCATCTCCGCTCGCAGCGCACAAAGCGCCGTTTCTCCTCCTCGCCCCCCCGCGCCGCGGCCAAGAGGCACAAGCGCGGGGCGCGGGGCCCCGCCCGGGGGC
>NW_020450932.1:273211-334930 GCF_003343035.1 Apteryx rowi | reverse complement strand
AAAATAAAAAAAAAAAAAAATGAAAGAAAAAAAACTTGGGGGAGAGATAAGGTCTGGAAAACAATCTGGAATTGCCAGGCTGTTGGTGGGAGCTCTGCGGGGCTGGCGTCAGGAAGTCTGCGCCGCCTTCTATTACTGTTGATCCAGCTTTGTGCAGCTGCACTCAGTACAATTAGCTTGTAGAAACAATCCTGCTGTAGGCAGCCTCTTCCCTTCAAAGTGCTTTTCTATACTGATCCCCTCACATCATGATGCTGGAAATCAAGTCACAAGCCGACCACTGTTTGGCCAACATCATCTGTGGGAATTCATTAACCTCCATCCCAGAGATGCAACAAGAGATTGTTTGTCCAGAACTAAACTTACAGCTTAATATGATGTAGCCCATACAGGAAAAAACCTGTGTCCCCATTTTTTTGTCCATAACAAGAAACACATTGTGCAGCTTTTTTTTTTTTTCTTTAGGGGGTGGGGAATGTAGCTGAAACCAGGCGTGAGTCGGCTCCTGCTAAAACTTTGCCATCAAACTGTTTTTTGGTTCATCAGGCTGCAGTTTCCATAGAAGCAACTTATCCCCGCGATCATCTTGTTGGGTGCACTTTGCAAGCTCATTTCCCGTCTGAGTTTGCTCTGCTGCTCTCAGATGCTGCAGCTGACACATTTCCTCCCCGTGCACTTTGCACCCACCTCATCCTTGCCCAGATGCTCAGGGCTGATTGTGCCTAAAAGGGGGTTTCATTGCAATCTGCAGCTGCCTTGAGGGGGGGGAAGGGTTTTTTTTCCTCTCTCTYTTTTTTTTTTTATTTCTACTTTCCCCTGCTTCAGTCTCAACTCTGTGCTGTCCTAGCAGCAGGCCCTCTTGGTTCCTTCTCTGGCTGCTGTTGCAGTACCAGCTTGCAGGGACATGAGCTGCGGCTGCCAGCCCTCTGCCATACGCCCGTCGCGTGCTGCCTTGTGTGAACACTGCCAGCGGCTCGCATGGCCCCAGCCGCGGCCTGGGTGGAGAGGAGCTGCCCACTGCCCGTGGGGCGCAGCCATACGCCACCAGCTGGGAAGCGGGGCCCTGGCGAGCCTGGCGAGCCTGGGAGTCCCAGGAGCAGCAGCAGGGTGACATCTGCTCACTCCCAGTGGCATTTGAGAACACCCCATGCTACTGGGGGCATGGGCCCAGCTTCCCAACGCCCGTGCTTTGCCCCTGACAGGGCTCTTCACAGTCTCTCTCAGTGTATTTATCTTTCTGGCAGTGTCTCTTGTTGCAATGGGACTGGTCTTGCTGCTCCTTGCTTCCAGATTCCTCACTTGAGGAATCCATGAGGATCCTTCCACCCACCCCACTTGGAATGCCCCTGTTCTGCCCCAAAGACGGCTGCCCCCCTGAACCTTGTTTTCGAATGCCCCTTCTGCCATGTGAATGTTTCCCTCCCCCAAAGCCTCCTCCCGTGGATCTTGGCCACGTGCATACCTGCTACTCAGGCTTTCTGCTGCCGTCCCAAGTCATGCTTCCCCAAATCCTGCTGCCGCTGCAACTGAGCTTGCTTGTGAACTTTGATAAACCCCACCTGCTTTAATTCTGCTGAGCTCTGCTATAGGGGTAAGCCCTCCAGACTTCACTTCCWAGTACCCATATTCTTCCTCAAGGAAGGCATAGATGCTCCTCTGAGTCCCAGTTCCAAACTCCATGCCTCTCTGGGCCTTGTTTCCAAAGGTCCTAGATCTACCAACTGTACGATCTCCTTTCCTTCTGAAGTACCTGGCTTTTTTTACAATTCCCTTCATCTCCACTTCCAAGCGTCCCTCCTCTGCTGCTGTTATATCCCCCTGAGTTGCATGTTGTTGGAGGCTTGGGAAGTATTCTGGAGAAACATACCTATGTTCTCATTTCTTCCTAGACATCTGCTCTTGGCAAGTGTTGGAGTATAGAGTGGACCGGCCTTTGATCTGATTCAGTTTCGATGTGTTTATGGTCATATAATCCCACTCCCAACTCTGTGTTCTTCCGCAGGAATATCTTCTACCCAGGCCCTGTTTTCCAGAAGTGCCTGCTAAGAGGGATGTTTCTACGTGAATTATGTTGTTTTGCAGGGATCTTTATGTCAAGTCCAAGTTCAGAACCACTTTGGTTCCTAATGTTTTCTTCCACTGTTTGGGGTTTCTTGTTCCTATTAGTAGGATCAGTGTCCCAAAGGCATTTGTATGTAAACTGCCACCTTCAAAGAGATACTGATGCTACTGGAAAAATAGTGCAATGAATTTGTTCTGAAAGCAGTGTTGCTTTGGCATAGTAAATGTTAATGGTGTGAGATGTATTGAAGCCAAGTATTAACTCTTACACATTTACACAGGAGTAAGTATATTTCTTTCTTTTTTTTGTGTCTTTAACTGTATTAACATTTCTACTAATGTAATGCCTATGTTTTAGTTAAGTTACATAGCATGGGTTCTAGAAGTGCCTATAGCGAACCAGTTAGGTAGCTCTGTAACTTACGTGGTTGTGCTAAAACCTGGGATCAAACAAGCCCCCTTCTTAGCATATGGTTCTACGTAGCAGAACCAAACCTGATTTTCACCTACTGTAGCTTTTCTAGTGATACATTTAAACTAGTATACCTCTAAAATGTTGCAAGTTTTGCACCCCTTCAACAATTCTAAGGAACTAACCAAGGAATAAAAAAACCTGGCTTGTTCTTTTGTTACTTATCTGGCTCTCTGGCCTAACTCCCCTCAGCTTCTCACCTCGGCCTAACTTTGATTTTTATGTACAGGCATGCATGAATAAGGTGACAAAATGGCTGGTTTCATTTCATTGGAAAAAGGAGGGATGGGAAATTGGATTGGTGGGAGAAGACTTTGAAAATCTGTTCCAGGTAGTGTTTTTTTCCCATCAAATTGTAAACTTATGATAATTTTAAGGGTAGATGTGTTTGCATAATATGCCCTGTGCATTTGTTGTTCAATAATAATAATATTTCATGAGTGCAGAGGAGAAATGAAGTCTGCACTGCAACTGTGACCTAATTGTTATAATCTTGCCCTGCCGTTTCCTTCAGAATACCTCCGTTACATAGCGGAAAGCCTTCTAGTATTAAGTAGGCAGTACTAATTTAGTGATTTACTGAAGCTATTGTTATGTTAGGACAGGACCCACAGCATTCTCAGTGCTTTTTAACCAAGATGTACAGCAAAATTTTCTACAGTCTGGAAAGGCTAATTCCACTCAAATTACAGCCATTGGAGGTGCAACTTAGCAAAATGCGTGCACCAAATCCCAAATGCAAGTGCATCTTCAGAAGTCCTGCTGAACCATGTGAGTTGTAGTGAAGTTTCTTAGGCTTTTAAAATTCTGCTTCTCTGTAGGCTCAGAATCGGCTCTGTCTAGGTTAAGCTGACTTTCTTAGTGGCTGTCTTCTGCATAAACCCAACTGGGAGTCACAAAATAGGTATGTGTCTAAATCTGCTGAGGGGCTTGGTCCAGGAGGTGTAGCTGCTGAAAGGTTTAGCAGGGAAAAAAGGAAAGTGCTTTTCTTTTATAAAATGTTTTTCTCATGAGAGCACTCGCTCTGGAAGTAAGATACTCAGGTTCAACATTTTCCTCATCAGAGGCAGTGTAAACTCCCTTGTGCTAGCAAGGCACCCCTATCAACCAGAGTAAAGATAAAGCTAAGGTGGAAGATACCCACCCATCCTGTTGAAGCCTGCCACTGTAAAGAAAAGGATGCAAATTTCAAAGGGCCAGAGGGAGTATAAACAAAAGGGAGCCTGACAAAGTAGCTCAGGGTAGAGGCATCTCCTGGATGGCAAAAATCCCAAATCCTGGGCCTGGCCTGGTAGACTCGCCCATTCTTCAGGGTGAGGTTCATCTCACCTTATCTTAGCTAGTTAGAGGTTTGGTGTCTTGTCTCTCTGTATAGTCAGTGAGAAGACAGAACAAGAGACACCTGCAGAGAATGATTCATTCTGTGCCTGTTAGACACCTCTCTCAGGATGGAATGAATCTTCTCTCTGGGGGCCTGTCTCTCTCTGTCAATTTTCAGCAGAACCTAGACAGCCGATTTAGACTAGAAGCCTGACTTATAGTTGCTAAGTGAGGTGAATTCCACTGCAGATGACAAATTCTTCTCATTCATCATACCTAATTTTAGTCTTTCAAAACTGGGTATGTAATTAAAAGCTAGTCGTTTCAGTTCTCTATCTAATGGTAATTCCTTCCACTGGAAGGCTGGAGATGGATAGCTGGGATGAATTGTCCTTCGAGATGGGCATCTTTCTCTGAGCGTATAGAGCCTAAAGGGTATGTACGCCCCTAATTTGCAGTTGTGAGTCCTGGTACTGGGTATCTGAAAGTTGTGCGTGGAAATATTAAATGTCATTGTGCAAGCTTCTTTTGTGGATGGTCTAAGTGGCTAGAAGGCCTTCATACTATTTTTGAGAGAGGAGCCAGTTTTCTATGCATAAAAATATCTGAAGATATAAAGAGGCTGCAACTGGGAGAGCTGAAAGCTACTTATTTAAATCAATGGAAGTTAAGTACTTTGGAAGATATCACTAAGCATATATTGCATTTTTAGGCATTTATATACCTAGAAAAATCTGGCTGTAACTTTTAAAACAGCAGCTTGGGTGCCCTTAAAAATGTTATGCTTAATCCCAGCCCTGAAGAGATGAGCATGTGATTTTCTGTTTCTTACAAGCTATAGTTTTTCATTTTTGGTAACATGGAGTAATGCTGAGGTATAGTACAGGAGAAGTCCCAAATATGTACCCTCATTGTTTCATCAGAGATCAGCAAAAAGTCACCCAGCCTTCTTATCAGATTTCAACTATGCAAGTGTTTTTTTGTGCTAGTCTAAGTTTGGTGCACATATATTCTTTGCAAATGGATGATTGCAGGAAACAACAAGCTATGTGCTTTTATAATTTAATATTTGTCAAAGGTCACCAAAGGTTTATATCCAGTCATTTTCAAAATTTAGATYGTAGAGACAATGGCAGACAATAATTGTCCAGTTTGGCAAAATTAAAGTCATATGTTCTCCTGATGGGTTTTTAGCTACAAATATAGTTGGAGATGATTCCACCACATTGCTCATGTCAGTCACTCCATAAGGCTGAATGCCTTCAACTATTACAAAACACATGCTTGAGAAACCTATCCACTCCTTTTATCAAAATACTGAAACTGTATGTGCACCCAAAATATTTAAGTTTGTCAGCTTAAAATTAATTGGGAGTGGACTCAAAATTCAATTACTTAAGGCCTCCAGCTATTGTTTCCAGCAGACACAGGAGGTCTGAAAACATTAAAAAGATATGCAAACTTTTTAGAATATTTTGGACCATAACAAAACAGCTGGTTTATACCTAGCTGAGGATCTGTTGTTCTCCTTCTGGAGGTCAAAATATGGACTTTTTTGCAGTTGCTTATTTTCCTGCCTTTTTGCTCTTCTTTCTTTTCATTTGAGTAACGTGAATTTTGTGCTCCATGTTCTCTTTCACAGCATCACAGGTCTCTTAACTCTGGAGATAGGATTCATCTCACTTAAGGCATATGTCTGGTGGATATCTACATCTAAGCCTGTCTTTCAAGACTTATTTTATAACCAGTTGAGAAAATCATCATTTCTGCAACGTGACTTATTTCATCCCAATACAGAAGTCTAAAAGAGTTTAAGTCTCTATCTATACTTCCATGCCACAGCTGTTTCTATTTCCCTCTGGGTCTGTCCAGCCTGCCTACTTTCAACAGTTCTGCAGCAGATAGGATATTAGTTTCTGGTATGTGCACCCACATAAGAGGCATTTAACCATGATTAAATCCAATGCAGTTATTTCACTCATTTCTACCTCCTAGTCCTGTAAGAAGATGTGCCAGTCCAGCATCTGCATTGTTACTTTCTCATGTCCCAGTCCTCCCTATGTTGTGACATGGAGAAGGATATTCTGAGTCAAGCTGTGGTTAGCCCAGCCAGCATATGGCTTAACTAGGTCTTGGTGTGGATTGTCTATGCACAGGGTGGTTCTCAGACTTTCTAGACCACTGACAATTCTCCAAATTTTTTGTATGACTTGACACATTTTAATTAAAACACTTGAGAGAGAAAATAAGCAGTGATTAATATACTTTCACCAAGACCAAGTTCTTGCCATGGCCTTGTGGCGTGCCAGGGTTTTACAGGCCACAGTGTGGAACCGCTGGGCTAGATGCTCAGAGTTATATGCTTTATACATTTGTGAGCCATAGTTCAGCCTGTTGTTATCCATGATAATCTTTGATTATAGGACTGGTTATTCATTTACTACATAGATGCTACTTGCCCATATAGTGAGAAAGATTGCTTTCTGTTGGAGCCCTGCCTCAGTTATTGTAAAGCTGTGTGTAAAGGATTSTAAGAGAGGCAGGACGCTCTGATAAAACAGCTGAATTCTGCTGTGGAGGACTTAATTCAATCCATGCCTCTACCAGAGAGTTTTTTGTAAGATGATGGACAAGTCATTTAAAGCAGACTTTTGTCAGAAGACTGTTTGCCACATGGGAAGTCAATGGGAGTTGTTCTTGAATATCTAAAGTGTAATGAAAATGCCAAGCACTATGAAATAGCAGGTGCCATCTATCACAAGCTTGGCAGCCAGAACTAGAGTTATTAACCAGTACATTTTCTGGTCAACTGCTTCACAAATGACCAGTGGTTTAAAGTTAACAGTTTATCATTTTTTTCCCTTGAAGAAGGAAAGTTCCTTTTTTAAGGGTAGGGCAGAGTATATTTTAGTAAGTGAGGAAAAGGATCATGGGGGTGACAGAAGTTCACTGTAGTTAGGGGCATTCCAGTTTCCATTCAAATAGGCTTTTCTGGGCCTGCAGGTTGCTACTGTCATGCTAGGCACCTGCAAGGTGGTGCAGAGCCAGTAAGGTGGCCAAGTCAGGCACCAGGTGAAGCTGACAGAGTGTGAGAAGAGGGATACTGGTGGGTTGGTTGGCTTGAGCACACCTGGGGCTGGAGGAGCAGGGAATGTATGAGTCACAGCTGGTTGAGGAGTTGGAGCTGGAACTAGGAGGTCTAAGGATTAAAGGGAGACAGATGACAGGCCAGAAGGGAATTCAAGTTTCAAATCTCTTATAATTTCTTTAAGTTTCTTTCATTTGTAATTACAAGCCAAAAAAAGCAACACTGCCCAGAAAGTGAATGCTTCTGAAGATGTTTCCTGTATTTCTGTGTCCTGTTATAGATGGGACAACTTGTGAAGTAAATTAGGATGATTTTAGCCCTAGTTAGATAAATTTCCTAGTTTATGGGAGTTGTAGGTTCAAGGCTTTGATCYGATAAAGTCCTTACAAACCCTGACACAAGTTGCCATAGGAGAGCCACTCCAGAAGTGGTGACTGGGGCATTCCCCTGGCACACTGGAACTTCCAAATTGCAACTGGAAGTGGGGAGAACTGGGTATGAAGCCTTCGTCTTGGACAGGCCTTTTAAACATCAGGCCATTTACTGCTCTGAGAATTTGCTTAGAAAATATTCAAGAGATCTTGGTTTTCTTCTGAAGCGTGATAGTAAAATTACTGAATCCTGAAAAGTTTCACAAGATAGGAAAATCATTCTTCACATATCCATTCAGCATAATTTGGGATATAGGTTTTTTCCATAGTATCCAGCATCACTTTAAAGTTGTATGTGATGTTAAACTTCTGCTAGATTCTTGGAGATGTATATCTGTGTTTGTAGAAATTATTTAGTATAGAGTGACTGTGTTCTACTTTGATCATTTTGTCTTTTTTATGTGAGTTTCTGCTCTATTTTTGAGAGTGTTTGTATAGATTCTATCAAGGAAAACACATGTCATGGGAACTTTAAGTTCTTTTTGTCTGGGTGTTTTTTGCTGTAATGCAGATGTTCCTATTTTAAACTTGTAAAGGCATTGCTGTTTTGGGACATGATGACACTGATAGCAGCAACACACCTTTCAGAATTGTTTGAGGGGGCAATCAGCAGGAAACCAATCACCCTCTTTTGCTCTATTGTGGTAGTGTTTTGTGGAGAGTTAAGCCCATGTGTATCAGCTGCAAATGTGCATCCCTTTACAGAATAAGCAGGCAGTCTGCGTGCATCAGCTGTTATGGGGGTGGCTGTGGGTAAGACATGAAAGGGGCCATAGGAGCTCTTTTGACAGAGACTCAGTAGTCTTGATGCTTTACGCATTTGGGGCCTGATGCAAAGCCAGTGAAACCCAGGAAGATGCTCTCCATCAGATGCACTGCTTTGGGTCTGGCCTCAGGTGTRTTTGTGAATATATGTAAGGGATATAGCTGATACTTGGCTAATATAGCAGTTGCCTGTGGAGAGGGAATTTGTTTCACTGCTCTGGGTTGGCAAGCGAATATTATCTAAAGCTTTCCGCGTGCATGTAGCTGTCCTGCTCAGGTTCTAAATAGATTCTGCCCTCAGACTGTAAAGAACAAGGTAATCACTTTATTTTATTTTATTTTATTTACTTGAGAGCTAACTTATTTTAAAAGTAAAATTAGCAGATGAGAGGAAATTTTATTTGCAGAGGCATTTAGAAGTAGCCTAGGAAACTGGTCAAAGCTCAGCTTTTACCTGTTTAACTAGTGGCTGTTCTACTTAACAACTCTCAAGCATGCTGTTAGCGTGAGGGGGACCAACACAAAATCCCAGGATGCATGAAGTTTTCTTCCAAACAACAAAAAATACAATTAATTCCCAAACCAAATAGTTAATAAAGAGAAAAACCTGCACCTACAGCTACTAGCCTCACATGACATCCCTCCACTGGCTCTGGCTCCTGTGCTCCAGGCAAAAAAGAACCTTGCTCTTTTTTAGGACTCTCTTTATCCATTCTTTACAGCTCTATTAACTTAGCGCATTGCTGAGCATGACCTTTGCTCTGCTAGAAATACTGGCCTTACCATGTGTTAGACCTTTTCCCACCCAGCTATCTTCATGCTTTCCTGCGTCCTATCCTTCATGCGTGGAACAAAGGTCTGGAAAATTCTCTCCAGCTGTTCTCCTTCAAATCACTCCTTAAGATGCACTTCGACCCTGATGCCTATGGGGCATTGCTGATAATAGCTAGGCAGAGTGCAAGTTAAATTGTTTTCTAGCCAGCCTGTGTGAAAACATGCTCACGTTATTTCTACTGTGGTTTTACTATCAACCTTTTTCCTGCTGGGGAGGACAAGGCCATAATGCCTTTTTAGTAATCACCAGTTGTCATTGGAAGCTGACGTAGATAAGAGCAGCTCTCAGCTCTGCTAGTTGTTTCCTTCTCTCTCCTTGAGTCACAACTCATACTGGTTTGCTGTTAGCTACCATGCTTATTTCATTCTTCATGACTCTCTCATAYCTGTGAATTTAGCTCCCTTGCCTCGCTAAGGGACTGATTCAGAGTGCACCCTTTCAGAATATGTTAACATATCTTGGCTCCACGCATCAAAGGTTGGTTGCAGGGTGGCTTTCTTGCATATGGAATCAAAGACCTTAACCCTTTAGAGTGATAGAAAGGTTTCCCAGTAGTTGTCTAACTACCTACGGAAGGGACAGGCATCTTAGCTAATCAGAGCTTCAGACAAGCAATTCTTGGGATTGTTTTAGGGTTTTTAATTAAAATTGTAGGCTCCAGAATCATGTGGCAGTGAGCCAGCACCAGTCATCTCACAATAGCCATCACCATCTCCTAACAATGAGGGAATTCCTAAGCGTATGCTCCGGAGGCTTCTGAAATACTGTGAACGGGTGAGACTGCTGTTTGCGAAGCACCCTGCAACATTCAGCCTTGCAGGTCTGCTGATTTTTAAATTATATAAACAAAACCCTGTAAGCCTCACATAGCACAAAGATACCGACTCGTGTTTGTACTGTCCGAATCACAGATGCTGAGCATGAATGCATGAACAGTCCTTTTGTATGGTGTTTGACACTTTCTGTGGCTGTCTGCACTGTTTTTTAATATACAGAATCCCTGATTCTCCACTGCCTTGCACCCTGTCTATTCATTCTCACCCCTGTGAAGTGAGGGTAAAACACTATCAAAACAAAATGGTACCATTTTGCATGTTTTCCACTCAGTTTGTACAGGTGTAAATGACTACAGAAAGAACAGGGCAGAGCAGAACCTGACCTGCAGTCTGTCTCTCAATGCATCAGGGGTCTTGAAGTGGGGGGATGACAGAACAAACACAAGCTGTTACCTTGCCATTTTTGTTAATGTTTCAAAATCAGGCAGCTTGCAAGAATGACAGGTGCAAAAGTCAGGCAGTACTTAGTTCCTGTAGTCCTCACGTGATATCTTCTCCTAGAGTAATAAAAAATGTTACCCATGGCATGTATAGGTGCTTATAATACCTGGTATGGTAGCATAATTGTCAATGAGTCATGCTCTATCCTTTGAAAGCTTTCTGAGTTGTTTAACTGTTGTACTTAGTACTACAGAAAGAAAAACTCTGTTTTACCTTAGTTTTTATAAACTCTTATGATGGACGGTGAGTTCTTCAAGCTGTGTTAAGATTTCTGCTTTGTCTCCTGGGTCCTGGACCTGGATAGTACTCTCTTTTTGTTGTTATAGCAACAGAAGACTGTACTCATCCTAACTCCTTTTAAATCATCCTCTAATATTGCCTGATGCAACCCTGCAAGCAAAGCACCCAAGCCTTCTTCCAAAAAGCCAGTAGCTCTTTCCGTTTCCCATCTTTCTCTTTGCACAAAACCCAGCTCTCTGATACCTGCCTTACTTTCCTGAACAGCACATTAGATCATCCTAGCCCAATTCCCTGTTCTTACCAGGACACAGAATTCAAGTTTATTTGTGACACATTGATAATATGTGTCATACACACAGACGTCTCTGCCAGATGTCCTTCAGAAATATATATTCTGTTTACTCCTGGCTCCAGACTATCCCAACTTTCTCTTTGTTCATCTGATTTTTACTTCCAGAAATCCTATCTAGTTTCTTCTTCAGCTTACACTGGTGTCCAGTGTGAATGCTAGTATCAGGCTGCCTGTGTACTTGTAATGGAGAGGTTTATCACCCTAGCGGTTCCAGCAAGTAGGAGATTAAACATGTCAGCCTTCTTCAAGAGAAGAGCCTTGGCTCTGCCTTGCCTTCTGTAGTCAGTGGGTTAGTACTGCTCTGTGTCCTACTTCTCACAATCTTCAAGGTGTTGCATAGTGTTAATGTTTTCAAGCGTGGTCTCTAGAGGGGAGGATAAGAAAGCCACCAGACTTTGGGGCCACAAAATAGAATGTAGTATTAATATGATATCCATTGCCATTAATACAAGAAAAATGAAGTTGGATTGCACCAACAATATCCACCCTCCTTTCAAAAAAAAAAAAAAAAATCAAAGCTCTATATAGAGAAATGGTTATGAGCAAGACCTGAATTGAACAAATGTTATGTAGTTCAGGGATGGTTGTAGGTATGAAGAATGGACAGAAGTTAAAGTCTCTTTTGGAATCATAACAGTAAATATTTTTGCTTATCTTCAATTAAAATCTCACCCTTACCATTGCATTAACATACGCACTCATTTTTAGAAACTATGTGAATTTTCATGACTCATTTGAGTGCTCTGTAACTATTTGTATGCAAATGTGACTCATTAAACATTCTCACAGTCACACACTTTACACTCCCATTGGAGTGCATGCACAAACAGGAGTAGTGTTGTTCCTTCTCCCTACAAACCTTACTTTTTGCTAAGCAAAATCTTGTGCCTTTTTCATATTTATGACAATGTTTGAAGAAATACTTGTGCCTATAGTTTCAGAGTTGCTATAAAATGGAAGGATTAAAGAACAGAAATAAAAGGAGCACTTTATATCAAAAGGTATTTTTGTTAAAATGCCACATCTCTTGTCTAAATATGCAAGGTCTGAAAAGGACTAAACATTTTCTTCTAACTTTCAGAAAAAGTATGTAAATTCTGGCCTGAGAACAAGCATGAGAAAGTTTAGCTAAAAGGTAATGTATCCATCAATGCATGCAGAGACTTAGAATGAAATTGCCATCTCAACCATAGCTAGAACAAACACAGCTGATGAATAAATGTATATTGGTTAGAATAAATAAAGAGTGTAATGCCAGATGTGGACAGTAAAGAATACAGACAGGCAATAAACTGAGTAAACATCAAATGAAGGATTAGCCTTAATTGTGACGAATCAATTCCAATGAGAAACAGAACTGGGGATCTCTTTTGCCCAAAAGCAGTTGAGATACCTTTCTAGCTAGAAGCTAATCTGTCACTGCTATCCCATTTGAGGCTTTTCAGCCACAACCTGGTGCATATAACACACAGTTCAAAGGCTGCCTTTACTTCTGAAGATCTCTGACAGGGTTGTAGGCTTTACAGCCCGGCAAGTCTGGCTTGCAGCTTTTATGTAATTTTCTAGAATGCGACTTTCTGTTCCCCATATACATCCATAAGATATTCTGCAACAAGGTCCTCTGCAATGCAGTCACGCAGGATGTCTCTTTGTAAGTGGTAGGAGGTATGTTTTTATATTCCAGTCTCTCTCAAACTGGAAATGACTATATTTGAGTACAGCTTTTCTGTAAGTAAAGGTGGGATTCACCTGACGGATTAAAACACCAACATTCAGAAGCTTGATTTACTTGCTGGCATGTAGGAGTCCAGCACTATTTGAAGTGCTCAAGTCTCCCACCTGGACTCTGGCTGCTGCTCCAGATTGGTAAAGAAGTCCCATAGGTTGTGTGTCATACTTGCCAGACCTGCATGGATTTCTTGGACACCCTATTGCAATCCAAATAACACTGATTGTAAGTCAGTCGGTGTCTAATCAATACAATCAATGGAGTCTCCAGAGATTTTCCAATCAACTGCCCAAATACAGCTGTCCATTTTTGAGTCAGTTGAACGGCTCTGTAGCCTTTGACTCCTAAATCACTTATGGATGCCTGCACATAGACACCAAAATTAGGTGTCTTATTCAAGGAGCTGAATTACACCCTAAATGTCATTTGTTTATTATAACATGCCTTTCTGGAATGGCCTGTGCATCCAGCAAGCAAGAAGAAAGTGCTGAACTGAACCAAAGGTCTGTTACATTGGTCTACAGACTAAGCAACGCACCCCCAACTGTGTGCCCACTCTTGTGGGACCCTGGTGGTTTTTGGATGCATTGCATATATGGAACATTTTTTCTTTTCATCTGCCTGAAATGTTGCTGCCCTTTTTAAGAAGCCCTGGCACAAGCACCTGGGCTCTGCTATGGCTGCAGGTAAGGTGGCTAAATCAGCTAAGTGGGAATGAACACAATTGTCTTCTTGTTGACACGTCTCTGACTTTAAGTTGGTGATCACTTGAGACAAGCTAAAGCTTCTAGGATGATACAAATTTAAACAAAATGCAAAAACTATTTAAACAAACTAAAGAATTGAAAATAGGGGTTTGGTATCTGATCCACCTGTGAGTTCAGACTGATGCATAATCTGCCAATGTGGAGATCACTGCAGGATCAGGTCTTATAAAGAAAGCACTCTCTCTTTTATTAATAATAGCATCATTAGCAGTGCAGGTATATAGATTTCTTAAAACAAATTAATAGTGCAAGAGATTGTTCCTGCTGCACTTAACAAACAGTTCAACATAACAACCACAAGCTAAAATATTAGGAAGTTGTGAACTTCAAAGCAATCTTCGCTTCTTTTTAAAGAGTCTTACAGACGACTAAGCACATTTTCTCCCACCTCATCTTTAAAGTAATTACAAAAGAATATATACAGCAGTCCTGAAATTCCTGCCAGTCCTTCATCTTGATTTTCTTGGCATATTGGTAGGGAATCTGGATGCTGAAATTTACTGTAAATGAGTACCTTATTTTATGGATGTGTTCTTGTTCTGTGTGGTAATGCTTATCTGAACTCTATCTGGCTCTCATAGAGGGCCAGAAAAGCCACCTAGAAGATAAACACTGAAGTAACAAGTGAAATATTTTACTTCTATTTTTTTTTATTTTGGAAAGTATGGTTGGTCATTAATTCAGAATAATTTCCTTATTGATTTATGGATTATAATTCCACAAAATATCAGCAGTCTTAATTTCAAGGGCTAGACAACCAAGGGAAACAATAGATTTTCTGTGACTTCTGATGGATTAAAGTAGAGGCTGCAAATATTAGGGGGCTATTGATCAAAGCAAACAAAAGCTGCAGGTAATAGTTTGATTGGAAACAATGATTTTGATGAACTGTACCTAAATATGAACCTCAACTGGAAAGCATGCATGTAAAGAAGTGGCAAAGACAGTGGCTATGGAATGGAACAGATGAACTGAAAATGCTTGCCCAGAAATGAAAAAAACAGCAGTAGGCAGGAAGGATTAAAACAAGTGAGATAAGAAATAGAAATGCTGAACACTTACTGCTGATTTCCAAGAATCACCAAGTGACTGTTGTTGAAAGCTGGACTAAAAACAAGGAAGGTGAAAAATCAGAGGACTCTTAGAGGGCAGAGTAGAAGAATGTTTGCCCTTTGAGAGACTGGTTTCATCAGTGCAGAACTGGACCCTCAGTGAGTTAAGCTGAAGAAAGAGATAAATGCTTTTGTCTTCTGGTCCTAAATTTACACCTGTAATTCATACGATGTTTTACATTCTGTCAACTAGCATTTATACTCAAGAAAGTTTTCTGGATTGAAGAATCTGGAATGTCTTTCCTTGCGCTTTCTCTGGGAGCAGGTAATGGCAGTGTCACCTCCTCCATACCTTCATGCTTTTGTGCCTCAAACCCCAGCCACATCTAGCTGGGAAAATGTTCTAGCCTCTGTGTCTGTTAGCTCATGTCCTCTTCTGAGAGGCTAGCAAAGCTGTTTTTCATGTTGGAGATTTTTTTCCAGGTTGTTAGTAAAACTGGATTTAACTGAATAACTTGCTGCACCCAAATCCCTGGCTAGACATGAGGCAAAGTTCATTTAGTCAGAATCTGATTTCCTGAGCCAGGTTGTAAAGGATCCTGTGAATCTAATTCCAACCAAAATTATGTTTCTCTTTGTTTTCATTTATTGCTAATGCAATACCTGTAATGTAGGGGCAAGGTGTCTTTAACTTCTTGGGAGAAGAGAGAGAGGGCATTTGTTTTCTGACTGATTCTTGTAGTGTCACTAAATTAAACAGCCCGTACCCTGAGTACAGAAACCTTAGTGAAAGCACTGCTCATCRAGTCCCAGGATCCTGTTTTAAAGCAACAATCTTTTTCTTCCATCAGCATTACCTTTGGCATACATCTCAGAGTGGTTGTAGGTGTGCGGCAGACAGGGGGATGCTCTGTACCAGTCTCATAATTTGAAGGTGTAGTAATGTTGTAAATACTTTGTATGGGCTGCTCACAGAAATAGTGATTGTATATGAGGTTAAAAGGCTTTCTGTCATGATTGCATTGTTCTTAATAGTAGCCTACAGGAACAAGCAAGCGGGGGAGATACATGATACCTAGATAATGGATAAGCAATCTCTTTGCAAATATTGGGGAAGCAATTGCAACGAAATGCCATACATCCATGCCCCATGCTGAAGAAAAACTGCTATTCTGCCGGAGTTGGGTATAAAGAGGTCTAAAGTACGCTGAATAGTTAAAAAGCTCTTTCCAAGAAAGGATGAGATCAGCTGTCAGTAGGTGTCCCAGACGCAGAGAATGCCCAACTTCTTTAGCATCTGTCCTCAGAGAGTCGCCGAGCAAGTGCATCTTCCTCAGCAGTGCTGAGGGCGGTCCCCCCCGCCCCCTCTCTCCATGCCGCTCTCCAAGGGGTGAGTCAACATCTCAGCTCTTTGCAGTGCAGGAGAGCTTGGTTTTATAACGAACTTGGAAACTGCTGCCTGGAGAGGAGGAGACACATTGTGCTGTGGAGATAGTGTGTGTGATTTCTTGATGACAGTGATCGCATTTCCTCTTCATAACCGCCTGGTGCTAGGCTGAGCAAAGGGCATGTGAAAAACCATGGCAGAAGCCATCCGTCCCACCCGTGAGGCTGCCGCAGTGACCTGCCACAGCAGGACTTATCAACAAGGACTTGAAACTTGCCTAGGCTTTACTCTCAGTTCCACATTTGTGCTGTAGCAGCTGTTGCATCAAGGTCCAGTATCACTCCGCAGGGTGGGGTCCATGGCAATATCTTGTCTGAATTCACAGGGACCAGAGGCCTGTTAGTAGCATGATAGTTGTCTTTGCTCGGTATGTCCTGCACAAACAGGTAACACCGTATTGGGTGGTAGAAACTTTAGTTAACTTGAAAGCTAAAGCGTAGACAAATGGAGTGGGCTGATTCTGACTCAGCAGCTGCTATTCGTGGGTAGGTAAAACAAATTCATTGTGGGTAGGATACTCTTTTGCATAATCTACTACAGAAGTTCCAGCTGCTATTTCTTTTCATAAAAACAAAAACATTTTTCCCAGATTGCCCTAAGTATTTTAGGGATGTTGTACTTGCTCATCAGGTGCTTTTGTATTCTTCATGGGACTGGTGTCATGCATTCCAGGACATGTTTGGATGCACCCACCATCTTAGTGCTTCTGAATAACTGTGTTGGTGGAGCTGTCACTGTGCCTTACAACTGTCTAGCCCTCAGGATTTAAAGGTATAGAGGAAATACTCTCAGACCTGGACCTCTCTGGTGTCCATAGATACAACAGACTTAAAGATGCCAGAATTAAAGACGTATCTGTATGGCTATTCCCACTAAGAATGGATACTTCTGAAGTATCATACACATATATCATACCAGTATTTTTGTTACTCCTTTTCCAAATGGATAATAAATACATTTTGGGAATCATGATAGTGTACCTGACTGCACCAAGCACAGACAAGAATACTTTTTCCCAGGAACTAATCCAGCACAAATGCTGTCATCTAACTATACTGCAGTTTCTAGTTGATGCATCAGTGACTTTATATGGGCCCCACATCTCCCAGGGGATCGTCTCATACGCAATTGGAATACCCTCATATGACAACCATAAATCATCATTGAGTAGCATAGCATGTCTTCTGTTGTTGGACACTATGAAATATTTGTATCAAATCAGAATAAGGAATGCAACAGTTTCTGCTCCAAAGCTGTTCCTGATTCCTTATGACTTGGTCTTATGCTCCATCTACCTTAAGACAGCTTTACTTTGAAGAGCAGGTCCATGTCTGTTGCCGGTTTTGGCACAGCAGTCCTGCAGTCATTGTTTCAGTAGGTTGAACACTGAGCTCGAGGATCTGAGTGACAGTTGGGTGACATTCATAAGATGTGAAAAAGAACATGAGAATGGCACTACTGGGTCAGGCCAATGTCCAGCTGTTCCACTAGTCTGTCTCCAGAAGTGGAAACAGGAGATGCTATTTAGGGAAGCAGTACTAGCCCAGGCACTTTGTGCAGTCCATTCCCCTTGTACTTCCCCAGTGCCCAGAGTGGTGGTATTAGGGTTGTTGGAGTGTAGCCCTACCTAGTGCTTTTACTGGCTGCTAATGGATCATTTGCCCATGAATTTACATAGTTTTTTTTAAAGGTCTTGCTGGTGCAGTTTCCCTCCACAGCTTTGTGTTGCAGCAAGTTCCTGAAGCTCACTACCTGCTGTGTAAAGAAGCACTTTTATCTGTTTTAAATCAATCTCCTACTAGTTTCTTCAAGTGACTCCTAGTTCTAGTATTGCAAAATTTGTTGAACAAGTTTTGCTTTCAGCTTTTCTATCACCTTTGTGATTCTGTAAATGTTACTCTTACTCCCCTCTCAGCCATCTCCTCTCTGAACTGGAGTCCTAATGTTTTTTAGTCTCTCATTCCTTCCTAGAGCAACATTCCTCTATTGCATTTCAGTTGTCCTTGTCTGTCCGTACTCTACGGTATTCATCTTGAGATGCAGGGACCAGAACTGTGCACAGTACTGGAGATTTGAGGCACATACCGCAGACAGCTTCTCTAAGGAGAGACAACAGTTACTTGCCCCACAAATCCACCGTAACTCGGGTCCAGAGGTGGTGTCCATTTGTGAGCCGTGCTGCTTCCCACTCTGGTTATGGTACTGGATGGGTGTTACTCTGGGGAGATGGAGGATGACTGTGTGTGCCATATCTTTCTGCTTTCCACTTGAAAAAGACAGAGTCAACCAGGACACAGAGTTAGCTCTGATAGTTACTGACACAAAAAAGTACTGGGATACATGCAGAGCAGAAGTGGAGTGCATATTGACAAATCATCTCAAAAACTTATGCCAACTGTAAGTAACTGTAAGTAACCRTTCTCTTTAGTTGGTATATGGCTAACCTTGCACATACCCATCTATAATGATGCTTGTTTTTATAGATCATATTTGTTCAAGTGTGTTATTACTATGGAAAAAGCTTAATTTTTCAGTAAAGCTACCTCATATTGTCATATCAAGGCAATATCTATATATTCATTGCAGGCAGTGTATTACAAAAATAAGCTCACCCATATTTATTTTTTAACTTTACACATATTGAATCATCGCCAGTAAAGAAAAGTTCAGATCCATCCAGCCGATGACCTTAAGGAAACTGTTACAACATAGTTGCTGCTAACAAAGTCTTTAGCATTTTTTTGATATTGATGGAATTAACGTTTTGTTTTTAAAAAATTTATCATCTTTGCATATTTCTAAAAATGCTTTCTAATGAAAAACAGAAAAATTAAAGTTCATTGTGTATATCACTACTTTGGACAGCTCTATCTGTAGAAAAATAAATATAGCAGATGATAGATATAAATTAAAAGTAAAAGGGAAGAAACAATCTGAGCTGGAAGGAGAAGAGTGCAAGTTTATTTTATTTCCTTGGTTGCGTAGGAGTCTTGTTAACCAGTATGTAATGCATAGTCATGTAATAAAACATGCTAGACATTAAAAGGCAAAAACCCAGTTCACAGATGTTGTAACGTTATGAGATAATTTTAGGGAGTGAATGGGGTGAAAAGGCTGGATTTGTTAGAGAGGAAAATACCTATGGAGGCCTTTTCTGTGAGCAATACCATGACTTCATTACCATGTCAATTCTGGGAAAAGGCTCTGATTTAACACAGCAGTTGGCTGGATCCATATGGAGCTGATGAACCTCTGAATGAATAGTGAATGGAAAAACTGCTGGAATCTGCCTTCAGCTTTGTTCCCAGGATGACCAATGTAAAAGGCCTAAGAGCAATACTGCACAGATGGTGTAAAGAGGTAAGAAATCTGCAGGGTTTAGTTTACTTTTTCTTATCCTACACTGTTTTGGTTTTTATTTTTTTTAATCCATATTTCAGTTTCTCCAACTCTATTTGCTTAAATGCTTTTACTCACAAAAAATATAAAAAAATCAGCTTTCGGGAAATGAAATGAAATCAAAAAACATATGTAGCAGTAAACATTTACATAAAAACACAATTTAAAATGCTGGATTTTGTATGGTATAGAAGTAATTGAAAGCATAATTATGAAATGATGAAAAAAGCTAGTTAAAAGTTTAACAAAAGGAACTTTGGAATTACTTCTTCAATTCACCCTATGTTGTGGGAATATGCAGATGTTCACATTTACACAGTCATGTATGTCCGCTAGGGTTACATGCTTTTATAGTCTGAAGCATCATCACAAGTGCCAATACAGTAAATCAAAAGACTCTCTGGCATTATCTAGTTTCCTTTCTGGCTTTAAAAGTTAGAACAGATGTCACAAGAGAGGACAAAATGGATTTTACCCACCGAGAGGAGCTTTTCTTGCCATCATTAATAGGAGGCTCCTTGAAATGCTAATGTACACAGTTTGTGTTGCCGGGTTTGCATAGAGATGGTGGGAAACAGCTCTGATCCCAACAAAACCTTTTGTTATTAATCAAGAAAATCTGCTCTTCTGAAACAGCAAAGCACTGAAATGGTGTGGCTACTTGCAATGCAGAGATCTCTATAGCAATCTCCAGTGAACAAAAATGTAATAAAAACTGTTCAGCAGTTCTACAAGATATGGCACATGTAGCAATTTATTTCCAGTGATTTTACATACACCTTCTACTTTCCTTTGTCTTTTCAGCATGGATATTAACAGTGGAAAGAATACACTGTTTCTCTTTACTTTTTCTGAATCTCTTCTCTTTAATATCTTGTTTCATTTCTTGGTTAATCTAAAAAGCAAGCCGGGGATGAAAAAACTTTGAAAAGCAAGCTTTTTCTTCTTGAAAAAATTTATCAAGGAGCATGAGTTTCTGTTTGATTTGATGTTAATACCCATGTAAGATATTTTTGCTTTTTTAGAATACAGGCTTATGAGATCTTGTGAGCCCTTTGTCAGTCTATAATATTAGGATTAGTATGCTCCTCCTGGTCTAAGTGAGACTTTTATTAAGCTTTAAGAGAAGAGGTAAGACCCTGACTTTGCTTTGTGACATAAGAACTTGTATTTTTAAGTATTACCAGTAAAACTAACTAACTGCTCTCAGACATCRACTGCCTTGTAAAGGATGCCTCAGCAGAAGCTTCTTTCCCAAAGTACTTGGGGTATGAATTAAAGCCAAAAATTCAGAGAGAGCCGGAATTAAAATGTAAATTCTTTGCCTAGTATTACTCATCACTGAAATCTCTGGCCCAGCCTCTGATCAGAGGTTCATTAAATTCCATACCAATTTATTGTACGCASGTTCCACAACACATTAATGTGTCCGTTCACAGATTCGTTGTGCTGAGACTTCAATATCTAGGCACAAGAGAATGAATTAGGAATGAAACATTAGCTCAGAGTTTAAGCCTCTTTTAATTTTCTTGTCTCTGTGGATCTAAAGCAGACACTTAACATTTTGCATTGCCATAGATTATTGCCATTTAATTTATTTTGTGGTTTTTAATGATGGCATTAAACAGATAGTAAAAATAAATAAAAATAACTTGTTATAATTCATGCAAGATGTTTGAGATGACCATTGAATAGTTCTGAGGTAATACAGTATATGTAGTAAACTTTGAAAGGGGAGTGTTTATTTGCTCTTAGCTCTGTCGAATGAGTGGATRCAGATTTGGTGAAGGTAGCAGGAAAGAAAGAAGTGGGATAAGAGGAGATGGGGAGTTTATGTGGGGGAAAAAAAAACAAACTGGTGCATCATCCATRATGCCATCACTGAGGAGCTGTTTCAGAAGTAGGAAATACTGTAACAGCCAGGCAGGGGAAAGCAAAGCTGCGAGAAGTCCTTTGAAGTCAGAAATGCCTTTGGCTTGGTGAGGGGCCTGTAGATAAAATGGCCAAGCCCATCCTCAGATATTTCCTACAAAAAGATTATCCATTCTTTAAGTTTATGCAGAATTTTTTCTGGATTGCTGTGCTGATGAAGAAGTTACCCTTCAAATCCCAGCCCCCTTTTTCCTTTCAACTTTATAGTCAAATTTTTTATTTCCTGAACGCTGCATTTCAGGGGGCTCCACTGGGGCAGTTAGCAGGCAGTGCCAAGTGCCTGTGCAGTCCGTAGGGTCTCCAGCAGCTATGCTGCTGGCCAGAGAACCTCGCTGCTCATATCAGTGTGGCCAGATTAACTTCTGTGAGGTTGCCCTTAAAATCCCAGTTTGCACGGAGGGGGTGCCGTTCATCCAAAATAATAAGCACCAGCAACAGCAAATCCTACGGGGTGTGCTTAGCGGGTCCTGCTAAGGCTTTTGTCAGGGACTAATGACTTTGATCCTGACCCAAGGATGAAGGCTMTTCTTGGGAAAATCTTGATTAGGAGGGCTGAACTGTCCTGTATCAACACAATATCCTACAAAACCCCCTTGCCTTAATAGCAGTGRGAAGGTAAAGCCATTGAGGACAAAGTATTTAAAGCATGTTGTCCTATGTGAGGCTTTTTGTCTATCTGTAAAGTTTTAGTGACTAACAAAAAACATTCTATTCAAAAAATACTGTACTTAAAGTTGCTTCAAAACTTTGCAGACACACAAATGTATGGATTGCAAGCTGGCTGAAGTCTATAGTTTGTGGTGATAAATTTACAAGTTAAACTGATACACAGGTGACTTGAAATACATCCATGAAGGGATTTTCAGATACACTGTTTTTTAAACCAATGTAAATTCTGTATATAGCCACAAGACCTGAGGATTTTCATCACGGATTAAATGTTAACTGACTACTTCCCTCTACAGTCCTTACCAAATTTTTTTCTCACTTCCTCTGGTCCTAAGTGACTTCACTGCGTTTGAAGTGGTTATTCTAAATTTGTATCAGTGTAACAGACCAAAATTTAACTTTAAGAGTTTCTTGGAGAAGAGTTCATAGTTTTTTGTGCTAAGAATCTGGAATAGGTGAGTAGTCCAGTTCAAGTGTGGACCCTTTCCTGACACTACCTTATAGGGAAGTCTGCTTGTCTAGGGACTTATATACCTGAAAAATGGCTTGAACAGATACCAAATCAGAACTCTCCATTTGTTCCTCTGGCAACATTTTTTAGCCATCTTAAATAGGCAAGGTGCAAGAAATCAAGCCCCATTTAAACATTTCATGTAGGAAACACTGTTCCTGGCAGTAAGTGTTTATAAGATCAAATTCCTTTTTGGGGAGTTAAAATAATAATTTTAAAAGTCAAGCTCTATATGTAAATTATTTAGGGATAGTTCCCCTCCCCCACTTCAGTGGGGTTTCTAAAATGAGTAAAGTTAAGCAATGATATGAGGCCTTTAAGCTTTAGAAAACCGTATATGGGCAAACAGCAAAAAAGGTCAATCTTTTTGTATATTTAAATCAATCTCCAAATTACTTTGAGTCTTGTATTATTTCTGCTTTCTCCGCATCTTTTTCTTTAAACTTCCGTAGTCAGGTAGCACCCTGCAAGCTGCGATGAATCCGACACCTAAGATAGCCTTATAAACCCCGCGGACATTAAACTACTGGAAAACAGATTGGRTTGGTAAAAATAAGTGTGCATGTTCTCACAGAACCTGAGAAAATCACACCTTCACTTTGTTAAAAAAAATCTGTTTGTGCCACTCCAGTAATCACTTCATAACTGGTGGGAGAGCAGAACATATGTCTCAGAAGTGGTAGAATATAAAAGCCTCTACCTCTAATCCTATTTCCTTTAAGAGAAAAAAAAAAAGCCCAACCTTTTTCAGTGTCATCTGTAAAATCAGTGCCAGGGTTTTCTGCTTAAAAATCACAAATGAAATGGAAATTGCTCATGAAAGCAAAATGGAACTTTTTTTTTTTTTAATGAGGTGTGTAATGTAGTAGGATTGTGCATTAAAATGCTTCCCTGAAGCAGGAACAGAGGATATAAACAGGAGCCCAATCCTGGCTGCCTCACTAAGGCAAACTCGTCACTTGTAGATGTGTTTTACTTTTAGAAAATGCCTTAGCATTACTGCAGTAATGTGCTGAATAACCCCCAGTCTTAAAAGGGGGAACTCTTTCAACCCTGGGGACTAAGACTCATCCCTGATATGCATAGTTTACAGATGCATTAGCCTATTGCAAAGATACTTTGTTCTAGAGAGATATCCTGATTAGAATGATTACAGCTGCATTTGTCTTCTTTTGGAAGAAACGTAGTTTAAAAACATCACCAAGGAAAGTAAATACAAACTCTGTTTTATTAGAGCTGTTTTTACTCTGCTAACTTGAATAGAGAAGGCTGCAACAGCTGTCGTGATATCAAAACTGCTGTTCTAAAAATATTTCTGGACCCTTACCTGACAGTAGGTAGCTCTGCCATACCGCTTCCTGCAGAGAAGGGCATGGTGGCATCAGGGATTCGTGAGCTGGTAGGAATGGTTTATTTTGCATGTGTGGATATTTTTTTTGCTCCTTTATACTTTTACTGTTGAAGTTTTGGAGTTTGAATTCAATTCCTTGTTATCAATTTGCTTGCTGGTGTAAATTTGTTCTCTCTTCTCCCCCTTCCTTCTGTTTTAGAAAGAATCTTTTGTGCTCCAAATGTTCAGTGACTTGAACAGGAATTTGACTGCATCAGGGCAGCAAGAGTAAGGTCATAAAGTATATTATGGCGATTTCTGTGAAACTGCTTGGCTAATCCTTTTGCAGTTTTATTAGCAAGCAGAGTCCTGAAGAAGTGAAGCAGTGTCAACAAGGGGGTTTTGAATCGCTTTTGTAGTCCTGCTGTGGCTAAAGAATCCTATGTGCCTGCTCTTCCTGAAGCATTTCTTAGCAAGTTGTTTATGAGGGCTGAAATCGCCTCTTTTCAAATTTACCTTTTGGACTCTGCACCACTGTGGTAAATATTAGGTAACAGGATATTTGCAGAAGGATCATTTCAAAGGAGGATGGATGGGACCTGAACATTCATCTGCTGGGTGAGGGAATGGAAAAAGACTTTTTTTTTTGCAGGGAGTGAGGGTGGTTAAATGGTTGGTAACCTGGATGTTCTAATGTGTGTCAAGGTAGCAATTTGAAGCAAGTTCTGAAGATCAAATCTCAGTCTGATGCTTTAAGTATAAAGAGGAGATGATGGCAATTTAAAATGCAAACAGCAGAAGAAGTGTATCCCACTTTAATACTGTTGAAATCAGTGTGGTGACAGGTTGTGTCTGGGAGACTTTGGTCCTGCAGTATCCAAATTAAATATGAAAATAAAAACTGACTGCTAACTTTAGAAACAGGGATCTCAGGTTATTTTTGCCAGCATTCAGTTTCTCAGTTCAGTTCATTGTCCTTACAAATCCTTTCCGTCTCCTCTCTTTTCCCATCTTGCTCATCAGTGAGGTCAGCCCACTGGAGAGCCTGCGCAGGTTGCGTTAGGTCTCAGTGCTGTTGGGTGAACTGTGGCTTCCCTGGATTGCTTTTTGCTTCTCAGCCGTGGCTCATCATGCTGCCAGTTTCCCGTAGGCTATCGTCTGGACTATATGTCTCATGTGAAAGACAACACCTCCGGCAGTATCTTGTCCATGGCGTAGTGCGGGTTCAGATCTGATTCAGATGGATAAATGCCACTGAAGGAGTTACTTACACCATAAACCACAACACCCACTTTTTATCTTGGACTGTTTCCAGCTCCAGACCCTGCTTGGCTGTTGTATTTTAAGATCACAGGCTGGCAAATAGTTCAAGCATTAAAAAATATACTTACCTTTTAAATGGTTGCTTTACTAAATAAATCTCTTTCAATTGATATAGGGCCCATAGCTTTTTGGTAATGTATTGCACAATGTATGTTAATAAAGGTATGTTATGTGGTAATGAAGGGATGCACCTTATTGTGTGTATTAATCATTTCTAGCAGTTACTTATTCAGTTAAATAAGATTTCACTAAGCAGTGTTCAGCTATGCTTAATCTTTATTAATAAAAACAATACTTGACGTGCTATGATTTCTAAGAATCATCCCAAAATAGCTGAAGAAAGAGTAGGTAGAATAGGCGTTGTCACGATGATTTTAGCATTTATATTCTAGTGATGATTATATGTTGTAGATGCCAAATAAGATTGTATTGTAAAATTCTAAATTAAGAAAATACTGCACATAATTTATGTTCCATTATTTTAAAGCAGATTTGGATGGAAAGTGTTGGAGATTTTTTTTTGCTTTAGAATCTCCATTATGCAGCCTTATGCCCTGGTCTTTTCTGCTACGTCCTCCTCACTTTGATTGCCTTCATTCTTGCTTAGAACACAAGAAGTCAGTCACTAATTTCAGCCCACCTTGTGTCYGAAGGAGATAGATATCATATTTATCGGAGTGCCATATAGCATTCCTTCCACCTCTGCCTCCATTTCAGGTAAGTTCTCCTTAGCAGTTCATTTCTGTTTAACCTTGGCAGTTTACAGTGCCCTGGCAGTGCTAGTGAGTAACTTAAAAAAGTAAAGCAGAACTATTTGTCTTGCTGTGTCTTTAAATTTGACCTTTATTGTTTAAGTTGCATTTGAAAAATAAATGTATCGAGTTGTTGAAAGATGAGGTGCTCCATTATGCTGTGCTTAAGGCGCTGAGAAAATCCTACTGARTCAGTAATACCAGCCAACATTTGGAGCGCAACAATGTGTTTTAAATGCATATTGGAAAAACAATGATAACAAAATGCTGAGAGGGTGATGAATTTCCTGCATTTAATGTAGATATAGTTAATAAAACATAATTACAACAAATGGCAGGGTTTCTTTCCAACAACAACCTAGTTGACTAGTGGTTGTGGTGAATCAGATTGTGGCTGGAGAATGGAAATTCAATTTTCAGCTGTGTGCTCGCGTTCCCCAGTCCTTCCAAACGTGTGCAGGTCCCAGCGCCAGCGTAGGTGGAAGAGGGGCTATGGTGGAATGCGGCTACCTGCTATGTCTCACCTCTTTTGCATTTCCTCTGACTCGTACCGTTGTTTTGAGGTGGATTCCCTCCCTGCTCCCCTCTGAGCGTATATATTAGAAGTATATATGCTCATTTTTTATTGCTTCAGGCTTCCTGGAGAAGGGAGAAATAGTTACAGCCCAGTACCACACTTACGTACTGGGCTTTCAGTCAAATCAAGTCAGGCCTACAACGGTGTCAGTGGTACTGGAAAAAGAGGTTATTTTGCTAGAGTAAAGAGAAAAATAGAAGCAAGAGGATCTCAAATAATGAGAGAAAGCTTAGTGTGGATGAAAACCTGGCACTTTTCTAAAAGACACACTGAGTCATTTTAAACTGGAAACCAAGTTACTGTAGTCTAGATAAAATTTGAATGACATTTCAAAATAGTTTTTTTTGGATTAATTGTTGAATAAATTACTTAGAAACACATTTGCCCCTCTTTGACCAGCTTTATATATGGCTGAATACTCTTCTCCAAATAAATTATTCATAAATTTTGAGCAATCAGTGAATAATTGATTCATAAATATTTTTTCATTATTTAGTCCTCCAGCCCATGGACTGTGGGTGAAACTCTGGCTATGCGAAAGTTAGTGAAAATATTCCAAATAGCTTGAATGATGCAAGGTTTTGAGAAAGAAGAGTTGCTTTTACTTATGAAACTTCAGTTTAAATATTAATGGGAAGTGCCTGCCTGTGAATTTGTCAATGTGTAGAAAAAAGCATGAGCAGGAATTAACCTCAGCTTTTATTAAACTAATTAATATAAATTATAGTTTGAATCTGGATAGGTGAGTGCATTGTTAGGTTGCTTTTTCAAATTTCCACAACATTGCATTTCCTGTCATCTGAAGTCCCAGTTTACAATCGGTAAAATCATATGGCAATTGTTGAAGAATAGGCTCAGGTCCTGGCTGGTTTCCAGTTTTGATTATTATTATTCAGCAGTACACCAGAATTTTTTCAAATTGTGAAATCTTTAAAAATGTTTGGACTTTTGAGTGTTTATGTGCTCTGTTCTTTGACCAGATAAAAATGGTTTGAGTGTTTCTGAAATTTTGGCAAAAAGTGTAACACAAGAAAATGTATTGGCATTTTACAGCCAGTTCTGGTAATTATACTATACCAGCTTAGTTCTCCCAAGAAATATGATGCGAATCTTTACTTCCTGTCTTAAACTTGTATTGTGTAACTCTGTGCAATTAAAGCACGGCTGGCATTATGCCATTGTTAGTGGGTGAAATGATTCCTATGTAAATACTGCGTTTTGTACAGTTAATTGGCAAATCAGATAGAGTGCTTTGGGATCCATCTGGACGAAAGTTGCTGCATATGTGTATGGTCATTATTATTATGTTATCACTTTACTTTAAGATACATAACTGCTTTATTATTTGCTAAGCTCCGGCAGAGTACTCGGTACTATAAAAAAATACGGGGGGAAAATATTACTGCCCCACGGAGCTTACAATAGACTTAGCTGGATGAGACAATAGGTGTTGAGCTATATGAAATTCATAGGTTGAAGATTCACATTTCTTATTAATGGGGATTTAAAATATATTTATTGCATTATGATTAAGATGCTTTGTGGGAGAAATGCTCTATAAAGTGAACGACAAATGAGGAGGCAGGTAACTTGGTGAATAAGGGAAGAAAAAGCAAAGTCTAAAAGAAGGCAGGAGAATAGGAGGATCATGCCAATGGGGCATTTGAGAGAGAGGTTGGAAGGAGGGAGGAGAGGTTGGGAAACTTGTGCAGTATGTCAGAGGGAGGGAAGGGAGTTGCAAAGGAAGATAAATGGCTGGAGAACAAAGGAGAGCAGTGATTTTAGCACCGTGATTTGTATTGGGAAATGAAGATACTGGCAGTCCAGAGATTAGTGGGTTGCATAACTTGGGAAAGTGGTGACTACCGATGCCTGGGGATGGACAAAAGATGGAGAGGTGGGGAAGCTGGTGAAGAATAAAATTGTGTAAGGTATAGTTCCAAGAATTTATGTGATAGGGAAGATGGTGATATTCTTTTTGAGAAAAGAGAGCTATCTGAGAAGAAGGAAACGCAAATGTTGATGTTGTGATATTGTAAGACCAGGTGATGTGAAATTTCATTGAAAGAGAAAGAAGAACTGAGATAAAAGGCTGGGTTTGGTTGTGGGTAGCTGAAAATGTGGCAGCCATTTCAGGAGCTGCTAATTCATTAATTAACTCATTTATTGTTTGGCTTTAAACTCAGTCAGACCTTTCTCTAAAGCTGGAAGATTCAGCCAGGTCTTTTCTTTAGAAATAATGTAGGAAAACCTCTTCCTGCATTATTTTTTCTTTAAAACATGTGATGGAAAATAAAATCTTATTCTTTTTCCTGATATTCAAAGATGTTGTTAAAATTCAAACCCCAGATCATTAAGTTATTGAGGATTCTGCACCTTTGCAAGCACATGTGTTAAGAAAGCATCTTATAATTAAGATAATAGACCAGGGCTCGATAGAATTGAGAACCATTCCTGTTGGGTTTTTTTTTTTTTAGGGGCCCATTGGGATTTTGGACAAGTCACTTACCATTTCTGTATTTCATTTCTTCATATGCAATGGACATAACTGGTCGTTTCTGACTTCATTTGTCTGTTTAGTGTGTTTAGAATATGAACTCTGGGAGACTTTTGTCCTGGATTTAGCTYACCTCATCTTAGACGCCCACCTGAGGTGTCTAAAATAGTAGTGCAGTTGCTCAGGCTCCCCTGTAGTCCATCAGAAAAGACTGGCAACTCTGGACTTGATTTAGATCTGAAGTGATTGGAGTTACACTCTTGAAGTGTCTCTCCATCTTTTTGGTGGGACAAGGATCAAAAGAAGACAGTGTTCCTAAGATACCTCACAGAGTTGCCTATGATAGATAGGATCAATTCAGGTCTTAATGAGTCTGTGCAATCAAAACATAAATGGGAATACAGTCTTGGGCTGATAAGCTTCATGAACTTTATTTAAGGCTCATCGTTACTTCTCTGCATTGCCTGTATACGGAGTCAGGTCCAAAAGCCCTGGATTGTGGGCCATTTGAAGGGGGTGCAGTTCTCTTGAACTTGGACACTATATTAATTGTGATACCTAAGTTAGCCATGTATGGACTGAATATGATCCCATGGTGAAACAAAAATGATACAGTATGGTAAGACAAAGATACATAATTAAAAAGACAGACTTTTAAAATCTTTATCAGATATTGATGCCCGAAGTATCTTAATTTTTCTCTAGAGGGAAAAAGAATTAATTGTGGCATATATCAGTTGTCAAACAACCTTTTAGCAGAACCACTGTGTAAAGTCATCTGCTGATGTGAGGGCCCACACATTTTTGTAAATAAGAAAACAATAGAAAACAACATTAATCTTACCAGTAAACTGTATCTTGTATAACTAGGCTGTGTGGACTGATGTGGAAGGCTTAAACAAATGAGAAGACTTGTTTAAAGTATACAGTTAAATTCACTTAATATTATTTTGATCAATGGTGGGTTTTTTGTGCATCAGATCATTTTGCACTAATTCAGTACAACTGTGTCTGCTTAACAGCAATCAATAGTAAATGATTTCCTGCTCAACTATCAAGTGAATATCAGTGATTTCCTGCTTCCAACTGCACTTAGTGTCAATCATTGCACATGGCGCTGCTCAGCACAAGTGATTTGTCTATTAACCACTTCATATATATATATTTTTGGTCTGGTTTCACCAGGCCTGAATCTGACTTGAATCTGAGACGTTGCTTATGTTGAGTTGTACAGTCATAAAGATACCAGTCTGTTAGGGTGAACATCTCAGGATCTGGCCCATGGCTTATTGGATCAATGACTTGAACAATCCTGAAGTGTTATTTTACTCTTCAGTACTAATGAATGAAACTTAAATCTACTTTAACTGTGCTTGAGTAATATCAAACCTCTTATTGGAAAAGCTGACAATGTCAAAAATGTGGCATGTAGGTGCTGGCGAAAGGCAGGCTTGAAAATATTTTTCATGACTGCTTTTTCTTGTAAGTCATTGCTTCCTGTCCATTTCTTTCTGTGAAAGATGAACCAAAATGGCTGAGGCACAAGGCATACATGAGATGGCGTTCTGAGCTGGAAAACCATCTTACAATTATGCACAGTACATCAACCCTCTTTCCATATGTCTTTGCTTACTAGTGAAGATGAGTAGGTGTTAGAGTAGGAGGCACTACCTGAATCATCTGAGGAAGAAATAAATCGCATGGGTAGGCAATTGCCCATAATCCTATCTGCAGGTAGACAGGTACCCTACTTTGGAAGTGCTCAGGTGGCTGTGTGTTGATAAATATATTCCTTTTGTCTGTTTTTTTTTTCAATTTTAGAGCTCCCTATCCTAGATGAACTCCCTCTCCACTCCTTCTTAGAGATCTCTTTGTTAGTCTCAAGCAAGGCAGATGCTTTGGCTTGAGCTGGTAATAATGCTGTTTGGGGACTGACAAGCTGGGTGAATTTGCAGTGCGGTTGTATACATCCTCTTCAGTCACTAGTGCTGTGTGTTTAACTTCACAATATGTTCCATCTGTGGTAGCTAACGTGGGTATGGAATTTATGACTGCAAAGACTATAACATACCACAATACAGGAGTGCCTCTTGAGCTGAAATTATGTTTTTAATCAGTACATTAAATGTTGTAGTTGATTGACAGATGGCTTTTTCTATTTTCTGGAATGAACATACTTTAACTTAATTGTAACAAGGATATCACATCTTGTATAACACCTTTGATGCTAAGGAGTATTACAGAATTTTAAAATCTATGTGCAAGGAACACTTCATGCACCATGGAAATGCAACCACCTTGGGTAAAATGCAGAGAGTTTAGGTAGAGAGAATGTAATTACCCATGCTGGAATTTGGCCAGCACACTGAGATTAAAACCCCTAATCTTACAAAGAGTACCATGGGATCTCTAATGACCACAAATGGTCAGATCACAATTTTATATCTCTGCCTATAATGCTTTATGACAACAAGGGTATTTTCAATTGTGAAGTGCGTTCATTATAATTATGCAGCTAATTTTATTCTCATTCTGATTTCCAATAATAAAGTTATAAAAGTGCCACTGAAATGTACAAACAGAACAGTATGACATTATATTATGTTAAAAACATTTTGGGGGCATATTCTGCTCTCATTTATATTGTTATACTTCTTTGAAGCCAATGGAATTCCTCCAGTTTTATACTGGAATAACTGACAACAGAAGTTGTCTTTCCGAGAGAGCATTTTTATACACATATATTGCAGATATGTTTGAAAAGTTAAATATGTATGTTCTGTCCAAATATGGGAGATTCTCTCTTCTTTTATTTTTAAAGCCATAAAATTGTTAACAGACCCGTGAAAAAGGAATATTATGGCTCTATGTCTGTTGGTTAACCTTCACCACAAAAACTGATCTGTGGGAATTTCTCACAGTGTAACATACTGTATCCAATTCCATAGTTATTACTGTAAACCTATTAGTGCCACCTGGGTTTGCATATCCGTGGTGCTGTCCAAGTGAAGACAGATTAGCTCTATCACATGTTATGCCAGAGGGACAGCCTCACGAGGAGTCTGCCCTCAGGAAGAAAAAAAGGCTCAGACCTTTAATGAGAATACAGTGCTTTATAATAGCATTTGGTGGCCTAGAGATTTTCTGTCAAGTCATTTCAGATTAAATTGGCAGCCTTGCAATGTTCAGCCCATATGAGTTTTTGTGCTGCGTATATTGTTAATGTTAAACCAATTCTCATATAAGATCAACAGAATATACAGAGGCAATGTTTGCCTTAGTCCCTCTTTTTAAAGTGTGGGCCTTTATAAGGTACTGAAAATGCTTTTTGTAGAGTAAAATTTAACTTTGGGCTGAATTTTTCATGTGTAAATTCAGGCAAAGTGATACCTTTGTAAAATTAATTCAGTTTTCTATATTGTGTAACAATGAAGTTAGTACCAGAATAGAAATGAACTGAATGACTTTGATACCAATTAGTGTGACTTCACACCCATTGCCTCAGGCGAACTCCTACTTAAAGGGTGCAGAATTTGGCCCTGAGAACTTAATTTATTTCTGATACTTCCTGGGCATTCCTTTCTAAAAGTATAAAAATTTATGTGATATTTTAGTCCTTTTAGTGTCTGAAAATTTAAAAAGCAGATGATATTTGAAGATAAATTGCTGTCATCAGGCAGGAAGTTTTTTTCCACATTCAGATACTAGAGCTCAGCCTGAAAACACACATCTGTATCCTCTTTCTGTGTATATTGATGGATTATTTTGGGGGGAACAGGGGACCACATCCTCAGTGTAAGCATCAGCATTACATTAAATTCAAGGAGAAGTGGGCACCTAGATAACTATGAGGGTCATAGTTATATGAGGATATGAGTTTACATCCCAGTTATGCAAAGTCCTAAGAACACCTGACAGGATTTTGAGTGATTTTAAACTCTATTACATTTAATGAAATAGGAAGTAGTTTTGCAGTTTGCAAGTGTACAGCATTACCTGCAACTAGCACAAGATAATATTAGTTGAAAGTTTGCTTTCTAACTGAGCAATGGGTTTTGTGGACAGAAAATTCTAACTCACTGAGATGAGTGAAGAAAGGGACTCTTTCTACTTTTTGGAGCTACAGGTTATCTTAGTCCATTATTGTATAGGTATTAGAAGAATAAGATCAGTCGTCTAATAATAAAAACAGTTTTTCCTTTTATTAGGGAGCGTGTATTTTCCATGTTTTTCCTGGAAGGCTATTAAGACCTTCCATCCCATATCAGGCATGCGTACATTTGTAAATCAGACATGTTTGATTACTTTTGTTAGAGTTATGTTATCTGTGTAAAACTGGAGCACTGCAGTACTGAAACAAGCTTGTATTTTCCTTTTTATTTAATATAATCCTTGTTTTGGGATACAGTCCAATACTGTGATTTCATACTATTCCCTACCCTATGTATTCTGTTTTGTAACTGAAGGAAAAGTGATGACAGAAAATCTTCCTTATGTGATCACATTCTTATATGTAACTGTAAAAAGAAAAATCCCAGTGTTGCTTCTCCAAATTAGAAGAGGAGGTCCACAGAATTTGATAAGAGGTTTGTGTTACTAGGACAAGCATGACTTGATCCTATGTAGTGTAAGCTTAGCTTTTCCTCTCTGCTAAGTGTTTAGAACTATTCTTACTTCAGTGCATGTACCTTGGGGCCRAATTTAGGTCAGTTTTCTTAATTTACAACACTGGACCACACTCATTTCTGCTGCAGTTCCATTGACCTCTGTGGAGTTACTAAATAATTGACCCAATATGCTTTTCACTGAATGCTGTCTTGCTTTTCAGGGAGGTAAAACAATAACCATTTTCTGTTCCTCTGCTTAAATGCGATCATCCATTCTGTTTTCTTTAATTCATGCTAAAAAAGGTTAGAATACAAAGTGCTAGTGTAAATAATACTAAATAACTAAAAGGTATCCACAATTGCCTTGAAACCTGTTCATTAGTTCGTGCTGAAATCAGTAGTAAAACTCCTAGTGACATTAGAATGGCAGGAATTTTCCCACTGTTGCACCTGGTTATTTTCACAGTCTACTGTCCTTCCTTAAAAGTGGGATTCATCTCACCTAAAGTGATACCCTGAAGGTTCCTGTCTCTTTCCATTGACTGCAGAGGAATCTTAGATGATTCGCTCTAAGATAGCTAAAGTTAGAGAAAAAAAGCTAAAGTTAAATGTTAAAGTACCTTGTCACTATCACTAGAGGTGCCTTTCAAGTTCAAAAGCCAGAAGTCAAACTCTTCAGTATACCTTGAAAAAGCTGCATCCAATATGGATATGTGAATAAAGCAGACAGTCTCTCTGATGCCGCATGAACAGGCTTAGGCTCAGTTTTTTGGCCTGAACTCATCTGTCACTAATAGTGTTTCACATGGAGAAGCTTGGTAACAGAACAAGAGAACATACTGGCCTCTATCTGTCAAGTTCTTGATCTTGATTCTGTCTTGATCTCAAAATGGTGATGTGTGCATAAAATTGTATTATGTATAGGCAACACTGAGTTACATGAATTGCTCTTGTGTAAGTATTTGCAGGTTTGGGACTTTAAGAAACAAATTCAGACTGGCAGCATTAGTAAGAGTCCATGTTTTCTCCAAAAATTTGGCCTAGGAAGACATTATATTGAATGAGATTTTAAGAGCCTAATTTGAAATTTATTTTTTATATGCCAGAATCAAATACATATTTAATAAACAGCAGGAGTTACAGTCAATTATTTTCTTATCTGTTATTAGTAGGATTACAGATACTGGGCCTAATCCTTTGCTTCCCTGAAACTTGTGTGCTCTGACTTAAACCATAAAAGATGGATGTAAAAACTATCAGAATCATAACATTTTATCTCTCTTTTACGCAAGTATCAGTGTTTGTACATTATGAAGAACTTGGAAATTTAGGCCCTAATAGGATATGGGTAATGCAACTTGCATCTGATGCAATACAGATTGTTATGTCCACATTAGCAAATAGTGCAGACCAAGAGCAACAGATTTGTAGAGAGGAACAACTGGTGCCCTGGACCTAATGTCCACACTATGCACATTTCAGGGGGTTTTACTTCAGCCTAATGCTGGACTAGTCCTGTGGGCTGAATGTCAATAACCTAACTGATTAACTTAGGGCTCTCCAGGAATGTATCTTCTGCTGTCGTCTCATCCAAAAGGAAACAAGCCTGTGTGCTCTGAGACCACTCTGCAATGTGAGCTAAAGTACAGTAAACGGGGATGGTTGGGAGGTTTGCTTCAAAAGTGCACTTCTGATCCAAGCTAAAGCAGTAACATAGATGCATCTATATGGAGTGATTTGTGGATGAGAGTCACTCACTTCATTACGTATCCACTTTTAAATCTTTAACTTTTCTTTCTTGAGACTTTGTATTTATTTCTTCTGCTTTTGCCTACCTGTTCAGGAAGAACCAATGTGGGATTCCTGAGAGCACTGAGCAAAAGGTTTCTCTCTCTCTTGCCTAGCTGTAGAACTGTATGAGCGTGAGCAGATTTGCAGCGATGATGATATGAAATGTAGCTGTTTGATATTCCTTACTGCTAGGCTTTGATTAGCCAGTCAGCCTAGTAGTGTATTTTAAATCATTTTTTTCTCCTTGTGAAGTGTATTTGGTATGCCTTGGTTCACTGAGCATATCCCAGAACACATCACTCTTGAATATCACAAAAACACATTCTCTGTATGGATTGCAAGGAGGCTTGTGGTACTTACATTGATGCAAACCAGGAAGAACCACAAGATGGAAAATAAATTAAAAACTGTATCTCTCTGATGAGTGGTCCTGCTACTAAAAGACATCCAGTATGGATACTAGATCCAAACACAAGGGCTGATTTTTTCCTCTGCACTTCTCCTTTAAAACTTCTGATAGTCTTTTAAGTGTTGTACTAATGTTTCAAGAGCGATGTAATTTTACAGAGTGACTTGTCTGGGAATAGAATGAAATGGAACATCTGTCCTTCTGAACTGTCGGAATTGCTTGGCTGAAACAAATGCAAGATGAAAAAAATGAAGATAAAAAGACAGTTGAAAAAATAGGACTTGTTAATCTTTCCTCTAAAACACATACTAAACCTTTAAAGTTAAATTTACTCATACTATTTCCTGCTATTTCATACTACTACATCTTCCCACATAACAACTGACTTGAAAAAGGAAAAAAGTAAGACTGGTTTCATTACTGAGATAACAGCATATGCTAGGACAATTGAAAAAGCCTGATGCATTTTCTGAACACAAAATATAATATAATTTTTAAAAATGATGTAAAGGAAAACATTTCATGATCTACACTCCTGCATCATTATGTTGGCATCTCTGCTAATTATTATTGTGATCTTTATTTTGTTCTAAGCTTATACTCTAGAAAACATACGAGAATAAGCAATTATTAGGACTTTGATGCCACAAAGCACTTTATGACTAGTAAAAGGCAACACTTTATTTTTTAAATGTTTTTAGCAGTCAGTAATCTATTTTCATGGTGTTCTGTAAACCCTATTATCAGGGCTGCAGATTCCTACACATGACCAGTCTTCAGTAGTGAACAAAAATGGCATCTAAATCCCAAGTGACACTCTTAAGTACTTGGCAGCAGAAGGGCTCTTCTGAGGAAGATTAAGTTAATGGAAGCATTTGGGTAACATCTGCATGACTCTTCATCCTGGTAAGGCCAACTCACACTGCAGCAACACGTGATGGAGGATTTCTTTGATTATCGCTTAAGAACAAAACTGGCTAAAGTTCCTTTTCTAGCGCTCATCAAGCTGTGATATGTTTGTATAAGTATATATACTGTGTAAACAGGCACAGTTATAAAGGCAGGCCTATATGGACTTCTAAGAGTACTTAATAAAAATCAGATTACTTGTTTAATAAAATATAGAAGAAATTTGGGAAAAATTTGTTGTTGTAGCTGTTGATTATTTATCTTATTTACAGCAAAACACCCTGCCTTTTCTGCAGAGTACTGCCGCAGGCACAGAGAACCTTGTTAACACAGGTGATTAATGCGCTTGCCCTTCACCTCAGTTGACTTCGGTTTGAATCTGTTATTTTGGTACAAGTTAGACAAGTTTATTGGCCTTTCTTTAGCCCCTAGTTGGTGCCTTTTCACCTCATAAAACCACCTCACAATTTGGCCTAAGTGCTATTTTCTGGTGTGAAAAGACCCACAGTTGGGGCAGCAGGGAAGAGGGAGATCACAACTAAGGGGCATCTGCAGACTAGAATGGGGAGTCTTATCCAGTGACTGATTTTGTTGGACTGATCTTGCTTGCTTTTGCAGACTCCCATTTGAAATCAGTGATAACTTTGCTCGTCCATGTTATGCAGCGTCGGTTTGTATGCCTAGTTTGAACAGAAGTTACCTAGTATAATTTTCAGTAGGACTAATACTAAAAGAAGAAAGGCAAGGGGATTATTAAGCAGTCAGTTGTACCAGTATTGAATGGCACAATTTGTATTTATTTTGAGATTTGTTAACAGTAAGGAACTGGCAGAGCTAAAAAAAAGTCATAAACTCTTTGAAAGGATTATTCTTCTGTATTGGTTATCCCCACTCTTTCAAGCCTTCTTTCCTGCAAAGTCCAACACTGCAGTCAGAAGCAGGTGACTTTCATCAACAGTTAGAGGGGGAACTTATGGACCAATGCTAACTCCATGGAAGTGTCTCCTCTTCTTTATTTTGAGATCTGGCTAACTGGAAAAGCATCTTGACTACATATTCCAAGATTTGGAATAAAAGGTGACAAGTTACAGCAAGTTTGAAATGAGGTCCATCCTGAGAAAAGATAAGAAGCTCAGAACTGATTTTTTTTCCATTGAAAAGGAATTTTTAGAGGTAGTTGGCATTTTCCAGCAGAAAGCCTAAGAAACTGAATTTGAAATTTGTGTATATGAACAGAACACTCAGCATTTTGGGCAGTTATACAGAAAATTAAAATCTGAAGAACATAAAACTGCCTTAAATTAAAAAAACTCTCAGAGTTTCACAGGAAAGAAAAACAAATCAAGGCAAAAATTTAGCTGTGGTCAAACTATATTATCAAGTTATCATTCAGGACTGAGCTTAAGAGAACTGTAATTCAGATTTAACTGTTGAAATTTACTGTCTTTCCTTAACTTCCATTTCTAACACTATCATAAGAGGACAGGTCCACTGGTTTTTAGTAACTTCCACAACCTTTATTCCAGAGCACATCCATTATCGCCAAGGTATGTATTGCTAGAATCATCTCTCTCTCTAACTTATATGATCCCCTTTCCCCAGTTTTTATTTAGGTAAAGGAGGAATAGCTTTTCATTGCAATTGTTTTATCTCTTTAAAAGGAATGGCATCAGCAAGCAAAGATTGGTTTTACCTGAAGATTTCATCTCTGAATGATGTGTTTTGTGTTTAGGATGTGGTAGATGCCCAATGTAGAAACAGCAACACTAGTTGCAGATGTCCTTTCCTTTTTTTGTTGCTTATTACCAACTCTCTTTTGGATACTGTTGCTCCCACAGAGCCCTTAGGACAGAGATGTGAGAATCTGCTTCAGGGCAAAGTCAGCCAGCTTGAAGTAAAGAGCTTTTATTGGGTTAAATTAACCTGTTAGTCTTTGCAATAGGAATGAAGTGGAGCTCTGCTGTGGGACAGCTATCTCTTTCAGAGACATGGTACCAAACAGCTGCAGGGGGGACCCTCTAACAGCAGTTTCTTCAATGAGCACTTGACCATCGCTTGTAAAAATTTTCAGTGTTTATACCTAGAATTTTCTCCCACTAATGACATTGTTTAATGTGTCATCAAATTGCAGTGCTTCTCTGGGTGGTAGGACTCTGGATACATCACAGGGACACGGTTTTTCCAATTAAACATGCAATGAATTAAGGAGTTTACATTTCTTGAGAACGAACAGATGAGTAGGTGAGTCTTCTTATGAACCAGTTTAGTAAAAAAAGAAACCCACCAGAGTGTATTAATAGCAGTTTTGTTTTGTAAACTTTAATAAACTTATAATCCTACCAATCTACCCACTTTAGTGACTGAACAAAAAGATACAAGCAAACTCTGTTGTTCAGTCAGAGCTTATTCATCACATTTGCAGAAGTGTCAGCAAGAACGTAAAGGGTCTGTCAGAGAAGGCTAGGAGAGTAGAAAAGCGTAAGAATCAATAGTATTTATTATGAAGCCAGGTCCTCTCTCAGTCATAGCCACATAATTTCAACTCCAGCCCATAATATGTGTTTCTATGGGCTGAAGTGAAAAATCTCAATTCTAGGCCTTAGTTTAGCGAATGGAATGTAATAGTTTAAAATGTAATAATTTATAAGCCCTGAACACCAGTGGTCTGGCAAAATGTATGTTGGCATTGGCCCGAACACCTTGCAGATGAACACAAGAGGTTGTTATTATATAAAAATGCTGAAGACAAGTCATGAACTAAATGATATTCATTTCAAAAACAACATAACCTTGTTAATCTGTCAGAAGCTATCTTAAAAACTGGCTTATTTCTGTTTTTGATGGAATATGCTCCTTGGGCCAGATCCTCAAATGCTGCATACAGCTGTTGGAGTGCAGAAGTCAAGAAAGCTACGGTAGTTTACAACAGCTGAAGGTTTGGGTGCCTGTGGGTGCATATGTGTGTTGTATGTGGTCTGTATATTTAGTGTAGGGCTGGATTTCATGCAGGGGATCTGATGGTGGTATGCCAAAAGAAAAAAGAAAGAAAATTCTCTTTCCATAGAGCGCTGTCAAAACTCTGCTTTTATACTTTGAATCATCAGTGCTCCAGCTTTTAGGCTTGCAATTGTTTAAAGATGCCATAAATATTTCTGATATTCTGTTAAATGCAGTCTGCTTTGATTACCAAACCTATCTTGAGTATTGCACTCGGGGGGGGGGGGTAACAATAATATTGATTTACCTACATATAGTATGTAGTGTATCAGTGTTACCAGGCATGACTTTATTTTAGTAGAAACTTTACAGTACAAATCTATTTTGATGGTTTTATGTGATCTCTGGCTCTGGATGTTGGAAATAGTTTGCAGCTTGTGTTGTAATGGTTTTATTTAACACAGGCACGTGGCTTTCAAAAGCATTTGAGGGCTAACCTTTTTTCAGGGTTTTGTTCTTACCCATGAATGGCCATTTTAATGATGACTTGCACAAAACTGTTTGAAATGTTTTAGAAACCTGCTGCCCTAACTTAGATATTCTTGTTTGAAGGTCACCCTTTTAGAGGCAGTGAGCTATATCCTACCTTCGGATGGATCCTGAAAACTTGCTGCTGAAGAGGAGTCAGGATATCTTAGGAGCAGAAAATATCCTTCTCTTTCCTGCCTCTTGTTGAGAAGTGACTGTGCTGTAACTCCTTTCTTGCTGCTACTTCTAATATACCAGCAAGGGAGAGGAACTCTTTGCTACAAGTCCTTCAGCAGAGCACTCTCTGATCCACAGGGGATTCAGTTACATGGTGTGGACTGGGACTCAGTTTAACTTCACCTCACCTTTCCAGCAGTCCCACAGCTCTTCAAAAATGTGGGTGGAGATCCATTACACATTCTTACTATGGTTGCTCGCCATGAAAAACAGTGTGAACAGCCAAGACAGACTCCAGGTGGTGGATCAACATTAATCATAATAGACCCGGGGCAGAGGATTGGCAAGATACCATGAGAAATGGTTGTACGTCCATCTCCTTGAACTCCATTGACCTCCCACGGGGAACAGGGATATGGGGGTAAGTGGCAGTGCCTCCATCTTCTGCTTCCAGCTATCATAAACCATGATCTRCTGTATGTCTGTGTCCTTTGCCTGCAGGAAACAGGTGTATGACATAACCCTCTGGTAGAGAGACTTAGAAATTTTGGTTTTGTGAACGCTTTCACAAAAAAATAATAACAATACAAACCATTTCCTCAAATTCAGTTGGATTTAACAGGAGCAGCTTTTATGGGGATTCTGTGTTTGTCAGTACTCCTGCCTAAAAGGCTGTGTAGGTGATGAGCCAGAAAGATGAGCATCTTTCCTGCTCTTTTCTCTCTTCTTCACTCATCTGTCGCATATATTTCTGCTCATCTTAACCAGAAAGTGAAATGGTCTAGATGTGGAATAGAAGCAGGAGTGATCAATGTGTTCTAAGTGTGTTCACAACAGGCCTGTTGTGTGAGATAAAAGTGGTGAACCAACTAGCAAGAGAAGAAGTTTGGGCTTGTGGTTGGCCTTGTGGCCGAGTACTCTAGCTGGCAAGAGCAGCTGCAGAAGCAGCTTGGGCAGAGCTGGCTGTATGAGGAGATGGGGAAGTAGATGGGCTCTGGCCAGTGCCCATCCCTCCCCCTTTCCTCAGCACAGTACTGTGCAGGCAGCCCCTTTTGCACAGAGGATGTTAGGACACAAATGGTGCCTCCTCTGAACCACAGAGAGGAACAGCTACCAGAGCTGCTGAAATAGGGACTGTTAGGTGCTACGAGAACTCTCAGCAATTCTGGAGGATTTTCTCTGCCCTGTTCTCTTTTGTTACAGCTCCAGCTCTCTCCCGTCCGCTTCTTCCTACTCCCCACATTCCCTTCACCTCATATTTGTTCCATGTCTGCCCTATTTTATCTTCAGCTCTCCTGGATGATTTCTCCTTATGTCTCTTCCCATTGGTATCTCTTCTTTTTTCAGCTTGTCCCCCTCTTATCTAAACCCTGCCAAAAAAAAACCAAAATGGAACTCCTTTGAAGTTGCTTCTATCACATAATTCATTTTGCTTGTTGTGTTATTGCCTTTCCTCCGGCCTCCATCACTCTTCTTTGTTTAGGCTGTGACTTTGTTAGGCAGGGACTGGTTACAGTTCTGTGTGTACAGAGCCTACCTAGTACAATGGGACTCCATTCTCAGTAGTCCTTAGGCAGTGATGTTATAAGCAGAATTAATAGTAATTCGACTGGATGCAACTGCCAATGTGACCATAGACTTACAACGTAACTGTGGTAAAGTCAGTTTGCTGGTGTCTCTAATTATTATCTGTAAAATAATAACTTTCCTTCTATTCTTTAAATAAGAATATATGGTTAAAGACAAATTGGATTTTTAGATCTCTTTCACCATGAATAATCTTTGGTGTGATTAGCAGGACAGGTTAGTTATGCAATTGTTCTCAGATGGTAAATTTTAGGCTTACTTGTCTGCTTTGCAGATGTTACATGGTTCTGCCATCTGATGCACTAATTTGCAGCATGCATCCACATGTGTACACAAACACATTCATATTTCAGTTCCCTTACTCTTTCCTCTTTGGAGGATTCCACTGGAAAGCTGCAAGAATTAGGCATCTGGATTGTTCTGAGCTGTATATATGCTTCCACCTACTTGTATCATTTGTACCTGCACAAGGAAGGACAGAAAGGATGAAGACACATGTACATGCATGTTCACATGTCTATCACATTTGTAAACTAGAAACAAGGCAGTGCTCAGAGCTCACTGTTTCTGCATTATCCCACTCAATAGTTTGTGTTACTAATGTAGAAAAGTGCGATGGATTATCCAGTGTGTGCTATAATCACCTATCTCATCGCACTATAGCACATCTTATTAATTATGGATCACAAATGTATTTTGAGATCCTCTGATTAAAGGCAGTACTGAAGTATAAAGCACTACAACATAACTGGGCTAATTTACACAGATGACTGGGAGACCCTTTGTGGCTGAATTAATTTTGCAATTTACTAAGTTAACATACACAGCACAGCAAAGCTCATGCATCACAAATTGCAATTATTCAGTGTATTTTGACAACAATATCTCTATTTTAGTTATTTAGAATGCTTAATGACTTCCTAGTAGTTGTCCAGCAGCATCTCTTATGAAAGTCGGTGAAATCTTATTCATACAGGCAGAAGAGATCAGGCAYATGGGGATGCTGGGCAGAGACTAAGGTATGGGTCCCTTTCTTCTCTCACCTGCAAATTGTCTGCTTGCCACTGCTGTCTAACTCAGCCTACTGTCTCTTCTTAGAAGTGTCAGAAAAGCCCTTGAAAACAGCCCTGTGGCTAGACTAGAGACTGGTTAGAGAGGGACATTTTTGTATATACTGCTTCATGTGCAGACCAGTGAGACCTGTTGTACCATGATATTGTTGATCTTTGCTTGATAATAGCCAAACAGTAGATAAAGAGATTTTTTTTTCTGTAAAGCAAAGTTACAGGTTTGGAAATAAAGTCATCATAAAGTAAAAGTGAAGATCTTGGGTGGTAAGCAGGAGATAAATTTGCTCAAATGAGACAGACAGTGTTTCAGATGATACAGCTTTCAAACATCAAATTGTTTGTCATACAGGTGTTCATGTTTTAAATGGTTGCGGCTAAGTAAAAAATACCTTAGAACTTAGCAACCCAGTGAGCAAGAAGGTCATCTAAAAGTTGTGATATGACTGTTTCATGTAGTTCCCCTTTCTTGGCCTGTTGGATCTGAAATTTTCACTCTCAAAGTTATCAGGATTTCCTCTGAGCTCAGTCTACAGCTACAGCCTATAGCTTACATTCTTCTTTCTGCCCAGCTGGGAATGCAGCATCTCCCCCGTCCCTGTCACCACCACCTCTGGCAGTCCTGCATTTCCTGCCTCTTACTGTTCCAGGCAAACCAGTATGTGTTTTGCACGTTTGCCAAAGTCGCTAGTTTTTGATGGTTTTGGTGTGCTGGTAGTGAGAATGTTTTCTCACTGCTTAACACTTCACCTGGCATTTGACACTAGGACTTTGTGTTACGATACGCAGCATTTGGTGTATTTCCTAGTACAGAGCAGGTATCGCAGGCTGTTTAACATGTGCCCTGCTCACACTGGCCAGGCGTCTCTATTTTGGAGATTAATTCCTACCAAGTGCCTGTGCTGATACGTTATTTCTCCTTCCCCCCACACTGAAGTCAGCACTTCCCTCGCTGTTGGGCTTGGGCTGATAGTTGTCTCACTGCTGTCACTTTGTCCAGGTCTGGTTATCTCTACTAAAAGCAAAGCTTGTCCACAACCAACATATATGTCAAATAGAAAATAAAGCATGGCTGCACTAATCATTTCAAAACTGCAGACTTAGCTAGGCCCTAAACCAAGTTATGTCTAGTACTAATTAAGTTACTGGGAGACCATACATACTAATGCAAGCTGCCTGTGTCACTGCCTGTGTGTGTGGGTGCCTCTTCCTCTACCGAGAGACCATCTAGCAGGCTGTCTTAAACAGCCTGTGGCCAGCAAGCCTCCCCGTAAAGATGAGTAGACTTAAACTGAGATCCATAAGACTATGAACAAATAGAAGAATTATTCAGATACGTGGGTGTATACATGTGCTTGTACCTGCTGTGTGTGAGGGACCTCAGACGTGCTAAGCGAACCTGAGCCTCTTCTGGGGAGCATTCGAGATCAGTTGTGATTTGGAAGTTAAACCCAACGACGGTGTAGACATTAATGCTTTATGTAGCTTTGCTTTTGCTTCCCAGTGGAACCTGTCACCTTCTTTCTTGTTAAAATACCCCTATTTATATTTTGGGGTGTATGAAGGGGAACAGCCGGCATCTTGTTTTACTGTAGTCTGAGGAAAATCTATTTAAGAGCCAGAGGAAGGAACTGCTGGTTGCAGGTGTTCACCAAAGATGTCTTCCTCTTTGCCCCTGTGCTCCTGAAGGGGAATTCAGCGAGAAGGACCCGAGCGCGGAGCCCAGGCCCTGACTTCCTCAAAGCTATATAAACACGGCAGAGACGCTGGCGGGCCTTGGTGCGCCGAGGGTGTGTCTGTGCAGTACAGCGGAGCGTGGGGCAGGGGTGCCAAAACTAGCAACCTTCAAACTACCACCTCAGCAGGAAGCAGCACAGCTGTGTCAGCGCCCGCCGCGCCCCGCGCCGAGGGCGGCCGGCTCCTCGCCCTGGCGGCCTGCTCGTTCGGCCGGCTCCGCGCCCCGCGCCGAGGGCGGCCGGCTCCTCGCCCCATCATCCTGTTCGTGTGGCCGGCTCCTCGCCCCGATACCCTGCTTGTGCGGCCTGAGTCCGTGTCACAGTGGCACCAAACCAGCCCGCCTGGCGCAGGTGTCGTGGGTGCCACGCGCCGCTCGAGCGTGCTGGGGAGGCCCTCCAGGGTAATTTCTAGATGCCTCCGGGCAGTGCTGCATGCTTGTCCTCCTGTCTGTAGGTCTGAGCAGCTGAAAGCGGTGTCGAAGGCGGAGGCAGCGTGGCTGGGCGCTGTTCTCATCCGCTTGGGGCCGATATGGCCTCGCTGGGCTGGGTGGGAGCATGGGAGCCTTGTGCAGAGACGGGGGCTGCGGAGGCGGGGGCTGCGCAGGTCCCTGAGCGCGTCGTGAAGCAATGCAGAAATGAGACTGAGATGATGGGCTCCATTTCTACATTCAGAGCTGTGGTCTGAGGAGGGTGAAAGTTTCRTATGGTCACTGGTTTATGTGAGGAAATGTGTGCTCACCTGTAAAGTTTTTACCTTTTTTTTCCCCCAGAAATACTTAACACTGGACGTTGTTCTTAATTCACATATAACAATGTTTTCAATTCCTGACTGTTTCACAGAAACTTTCAAGATGATGAACAGCAAATAGCAATAGGTGAATACTGAACAAATAATAGATCGTAGTCCAAGGCACGCTCATTAATGCTCTGCTGGCATCTTGCAGGCTGCAGTTTGCCCACTTACACTCTGACCTGGTAAACCCCTTGGACATATGCCATGAATATGGACATGTGCATGAATAATTTCACTAAAAATACTTTTTGTTACTTGCTTAAAATTAAACATGTCAGTAGTTCCTGTGGAGATGATGCGTTTACTCACAGGCGTTGCATTAGGCATCCCTTTCTCACATACGCGCAAAAGAACTTTATCTCTGGCATAACATGTCACCTTCTTTTTTGAGCGGAATAGTTCATTCTTCTCACTTACAGATCTAATATCTGAATGAATTAAATATATCAATGCATCGTCACTGACATCTACAATCAACATGATCCCTTAAAAATAATTCCATCAGAAGTAATTTAGAAAATGTCATTTTCTTTGGGCACATATGTTCTGGGTATATGAAACATACCGTATGGGAACGTGATGCTATTTAACTCATAAATGGAGAGCAAAATTTTATTGGTCACAGTAAATATTTGCTGAAGGAAAAGGAGAGGAAAGTAGAACAATCCATAGGAAAAGAAAGCATGTTAGTACCCAGAGCACTGAAAATATTGTTCAAGGACAGTTTATCCTTGTGGAAAATATGACCCCCTGTAAAGCTGCTGAGTCTGTTTGCAGATCATTTCTTCAAAACAGAGTTCTTGCATTTGCCATTTTAGTTTGTTTTGGCTGTTGGTCTCCAAACTACATTCCTAGCAAATTGCATGAAGTGCTTATTCCATTATTTCTATTGTTATGTTTCTCAATAGAATGTGGTTATCTTGAGCTAGTGTCATGCTTTAGTACATTAGCACTAAAATGCACTGATGCTCTTGTAAGGAGAGTGGAGGGAGGCTGACATTGAACTGGTGCATTGTACGTTGTGTCTAGAGATTCTGAAGTCAGAGGTTGCTTTCAGCTTAAAATGAAGAAAGAATATTTGCATTTTTTATAATCTGGTCTGCTCTTGTGAAACCATGACCTGTGCCAGTTCATATACATTCGGCTCAAACTCTGTCCAGGTGCCTGGATTTGCTTGAGTGGTCCTAACTGGTTTTTGGATGAGAGGTGTTTTAATTTGCTCTGAATTTGTGTTTTGCATGGCTTCAGTTTTCACATAATGAGCCAGCTTTATCTGTCATGTGCACAGTTCTGCTTTCTTCACGTCCCAGTTCATAATTTTGTTACATGCCTTTTGTCCATAGAAAATAAAGGAATCGGGGAACTGAAATTGAATTAGACCCAAAACGTGCTTGAGTTTCCTGTTTTTCTTGTATTAAAATACTTTTTCTATTGAGACCCAACATGCGGCAGTTTCCTAACCACAACCACAAGGACTGACAGAACACTGTGAGTTTTGTCACCTAGCACTGCAAAAGGGACAGATCTGGAAGTGGACTGGAGATTTGCCACCACACACAGCAGTGTGGAGTTGGTGAAGAAGACACTTCATCTTGCCACACTAGCAGCAGCACTGCTGATGGTGGACAAATAAGTTATTTTTGTTCCTGGACAGTGCAAATGACTAGGTTTGTGGTTCATCCTTTCTCCAAGTCAGATATCACCCATCGCTCTCATACTCCTGCCCTGCTTTTTTTTGACCCTTCCCTCTCATTTGTTTTTTTGTCCTACCCCTCTTCTCCTTCCTTCACACAGCATTCATTTCTTCTCCCTCTTTAGTCAAAAAGACCTAATGAAATACAAACTCTGGCCTCTATTAAAGAGAGGAGTGTCTTTTTTCTTTTTAAATTATGTGCCTGTCTGGACGTTTTCACCAGTTAATTGTTATAGTCACTATTGAGAATTCTTAGGTCCCTTTGATACAAGCACTAAAAGCCTTTTGATTTTAAATGGTGTCTTCAGTTTTATGGCTTTTCACTGCTTCTAGTAGTATCTTTCTGCAAAGACAAAACTGAGAGAAAAAAAGACAGCAATGCAAGACCTGCCTCTAGCAACACTTCCACAGCCCTGTTACTAGGGCTGTTCAGACTGAGGTCAGTACTAGAAGAGTTCATTACAGAGCATGAAATACATTAAAAAGTTACTTTATTATAAGATTAACGGCTTTATCATGAAAAATAGCAATGCTCTCAGGCTTGTGGGACTTAGTTCTGCGGCCTTACAATCCTTACATGTCCCTCTGGCACTTTTTTTCAGTGAACACTCATAAATTTGATCACGGTATTTGGAGAAGGGGTATACCTGCTGGAATACAGTCCCTTTGAATCTACTGTCCCCTCCCTCTTTTCTCCCAAGAAGGAGGTACTCTCTCTAACTAAGGGATGTTTTGAATATCTCACTGTTTGTTTTGGATTAAGTGGGACTGTTTAGGGAGTAATGTTCTCCTCAGCGTGAATGGGAGGAGTGGAATCTGTAGCTCCTGTCTCAAGAAAAGAGATATTTTCACAAAAGATAAAGAAACATTTTTATGCATACGTAGGAGAGAGGGGCCTGATACAAGATCCGAATTTTGGATACCTCCCAGTTTCAGGGAGCTGAGATTTGGGTATTCATAAAAAAACTATCCATAATAGTAATAAAATAAACAAAGTAACAAAAAACAAAACAGGAGTATCTTAAATTGCAGTTGTTTTGTTTGTATTGACAAATTATTTAATAGAGAAAATTGGATCATTAATTTAAGTGCTAATTTGATGATCTGCCCAACGGTGAAATGAAAGCTGTTGACTTTATCCATTATCTCATATAGAAGACAAGCACAGTGTTATTTAAGCAATTTGCATACTTTCTGAAGTTAAATATTAATATGCACATGTCTTTCCCAAGCTTCAGCCTGTCATTAAAGCTCTGTGATCTTCTTTCTACACTAACATTTTGGTGTAAGTTTTACTGCACGGTAAGATAAAACTCTATTACACAATTAGGAAAAACATCATTGCTGTTTTGAATAATCATTTTCTGAAGGCTTTGAATGCAGCCTTTAATTAATATTTCAGCTATGGCCAGGTTTAGTAGCTTGAATAAGCCCTAATAATAACTCTGTCTCCCTGCTTTGTTTGAGATTTAGTTTTGAGTCTATTTGCTTGTTGGGAATTATTTCTAAAATTAACTATTTTAGTTATAAAACTCTAACAAAACAAGGGAGAGTGTAATCTTCTAATGACACAGATAAGTGGGCCCTGCACTGTATATTTTAATGCTGTCTGTCTCTTTAGTATTTTTACACCATGTCTTCCTTACTAACTTCTGATATGTGCTATCACTTTCCTCCTAAAAAACCTCAGGATCACAGTTCAGTTTGAAGGCTCAGTGTGTTGATTTGACTGAGGGCCTTTTCTACCAGCGTTATTCTTCCCTTTCTATCAGATTTCCCACTGCCGCTCCCTCCCCCCCCACACACACCTATTCATTCCTCCTACTTAAGGCCTGTTTGACACTGTTGTAATAACTCCCCTTGGGAGATGTACAATTGGATTTGTAAGTTCCCTCATGGCTCTTGCTTTTTAATGTTTGCTCCTGAGTCAGCACTGCATGCATGGCTGGCTGGAATAGAGTGAAGATTTGAATAATTTCTGTTCTCTTCCCCGACTGTATTACTGTTTTGCCACAAAGAAGAAAAGCATCTCTAAATGGTTCAGGGATCTCATATTCCTACATTACAATTATGCTGTAATATTCTGAATGCTGTAATCTTCCCGTATATCTTTGTAGTGCCTAATCATTTTTGTTAGAAGGAACCTGAGTTTCACCAGAGCTTTATAGTTAAATACAGCAGACGATGGATTTTTTTTTTTTATCACATAGCAGCAGCCCTGATGGACAGTATAGGCTTTGCTCCAAGTTGCATTTGGTCATAAAATATGCGGCAGCATAAGGCTAAACTTTTGTATACTGGTAGAACAATGATCTCCTAGCTAGATGCTGGGGTAAAATTAGCTTTGGTCAAATTTACATTTTAAAGCAGGGATGAATATTTGTCTCCTGTGTTCTAAGAAAAGGAATGTTATTTTGGGGAATCTCTGGATTCCACAAATGCTTCTGGAGTCCAGAATCAAATTATTGCTTTCCTATAAACAGAGTAGGAAGGTTAATATTTCTTCTGCTCCAGCCAGCCATGATGGGTTCAACTCTACCCTCTAAACTACAGCAGGCTTGTATCCTTACATCATATGTTGATGATTCTCATTCTGCCATATATTTTGGCATGGAGTGATGCAATCTATCAGAAATTCTATGCTATTATTTTCTTCTGGGCTGCATACCCTTGGTAATCCAGGTAGCAATTACCAAATCTGAATATTTGGCAAGTGGTTCATAATCCCTGTGGAGAAAGCATATGCAAGCCTGTCTCTGACCTGATTAACTTTCTTAGTTGCCTGACTTTAACAAACATCATTGAATACCTCAGGGGAACTAATATGTTCCCAGGTACCTCTATGCTGAACAACATCAGTAAAAGATAATCATCCATTTGGATTTGGTGTTTCCTTTCATCTTGGGCTGGCTACATCCCAGGTGGGTGCAGTTTCTGGCAATATGCCCTACAACGTAGGTGTTATTCTCAGAACAAAAGTAAAGGGCTGCCAGATGTCCAGTGTCACCTGCCCTAAGGAGATTTTCCTTCCAAATCTCTGAATGAATTGTTTCACCAGGTGACCATGCTTGTTGCAATGTGCTGATGTGACCATGTGACAAAATGCACTGCTTGCTTCCGTGTTCAAGGGAAGTGGAATTTAACTTGCTCAGTTGTATTTTGCAGCTGCAAAGAAGGAAAAAAATAGAAGTAAGAATACAGTACAGGACAAGCCAACGTGTGCCTATTTCTTGTATTCTGGTAGCCCTCTTGGGGAGAGGGCAAGCTGCACCCTGTCAGTGACTAACCCCATGGGCCAAATCCTCAAGAGTTTAAGAGCTGCACTCAGCGCAAGGAGTGGAAAGAGACCAAAACTGTTAGGACCATTTTAGTCACTAGATGACAAAGAGCCTTGAACCCAGAAGGCTATTCAGTTTGTAAAAATCCTGTTAGCTTAAACTGTTTTCCATTTTCCTACTCTTTAGAGATGGATGTAGTGGGCCTTAGAATTTTCTAATTTTTTCCAGCTTTTTTGGACTAGCTTATCCTGTGCTTCCTTGCATGCTGGCAGACTAAGTGAGATAGAAACATCACTTGAGGGCTAACTTCCTGCAACATCACTTTCTCATTCAGGGCTCCAAACTATTCCCACAAGAAAATATATTTGATATTGCTGATATGAAGGGATCCAGGATGGCTGAGTATGTTTGTTTTTTCAGCCAACAGCACCTGAGTGGTGTGTCCTGTATGAGGACCAGTTGCTTTTGACTCACCAAAAGGAATAGCTCATGCTTTTTTAGAGCTGAATTGTCAAGGCCCTTGACAAGACTTGTACTCATTCTCCCTTAGCGTTAGCAGGGTGGTTTAACAGCTCATCTCTAGCCAATAAAACTGGCAGTCAGAGGCACAGCAAAGAGAAATAAGGAAGTTCTTTTAATCTTCACGGAACTTTATGGGTGAGGTCAGGTTCTTACCCTATGATTCACCAACAGATTTGGATGGGATGAAGAGGTGAACATTGGTTCCCTCATGCTTCTTTGTCAGTTCCCACATATCAGCATTCCTCCCCGTTGTGGCATAAGGAAAATGGACTGTGACTCACGCTTTACAGGTTTCAGGTAAAGCAGAAATCAGAACATGAGAAATGCTGAAGATTATGACTGTTTTAAGTGATGGGTCACTTTTCTTCCTAGGGGATCCACTTAATTCCAGTAAGAAATACCCTCTGATTTTTCCAGAAAAGACCCTTCCCCCACAAAAAAGGAAGGCAGTGAGAAAGGAAAAGGGGCTTTCATTTTCAGTCATGTTACTAAATGAAGCTGAGCTGCCAGGTTAGTAAGAGCTGCAGGGAGATTGTGGTTAGTGCTGGTGGTTTACTGGGCGCCAATGCATTCCTTGCAGCAGAACTCGGGACAACTGCATTACACCATCACTTTGAGGGATCACAAATTGCTAGCAGAAGAGAAAAATGCAACAGAGTTTTGATATCTAGGAAGCACGGGCTTTAGTTAAAGCCCTGCTGTTCTGTCCACGACCATGGCCATTCCCCAAAAATGAAAGTGTCAGCAAGCCTGTTCGCAATCTTTTCAAGCCTGTAACAAACTGGTTGCTGTCAAACGCAATAGTATGTAAATATTGGTGGGCTTTTTTTAAACTGTAAATTCCCTCGGTTCCTTTCTTCCTTCTCTTTAGCAACAGGCTGTGGGTCATTAGTATCAATAACACAGATCTCTCTCATGCCACACCTAAACTAAATTGTCAATAGAAGGTGTTGTAGGAGATTCACACATCATTCCAGCAACTGTAATATCTGTTGGGAAATGCAAAAACACCAGGTGCATAGCTGCTGGTTAGAGTTTCCATTTACTTTACCTGGGGCTTTTCTGTAACATGCAACAATGTACGTCACATGCAGAAAAAAAGTAGGTGGAAGGTTCTTTCCAAACCACATTGACCGAAAGAATGTGCGTGTCAGGTAAGCTGTATGCTGACGTGCTCACACGTTCTGCGCTGGAAAGGGTTACCTTGCTCCGGAAACCTTCCTGGTGCAGGTGTACATCCGCGCAGATTCATTCAGAGAATGAGAGGCAAGAATGAGCCCTCCCTGATCTGACATGTACAAACAGCATTTTATCCATTTGTTTCCTAGGACATTTTGCTAGTTGTCACGTTAATCTTTTACTCAAAGTCAGACATATGTATCGATGGGAAAACAAGCCAAAGACCACAGACCCTCTGCCTAGCATTCCTTGCCTCCTCAGAATAATGCTCTCAGTAGAACTGTACAGGCAGCAGTGGTATTTCAGTGTTTTTGCATCAGTGTTTTCTCCTTACACTTCTAAGGGACTTCTTTCACTGCTATATTCGTGAGCTCTCCTTCCTACTTACAATATGTACCACTGAGTAACTACTTGCCCCCTCCAGTCCACCACATGCTTCCCCTTCCTCATTTGCATTTCCCAAATGCACAGTGCCTCTCCTGTATTTCTGAAGTTAAGGATGGGTGGCCAAGAAACTGGGACTGGAACTTCTGCCTTTTAATATCAAGTTACCAGATGTTCTGTGCACCTCTTATTGACCTTCTGGAGGCTTTATGAGCACAATTAATGTTACTTGCTTCCAAAGGGGAGAAGAATTTGGGGACAGAAAATACCATATCATTCCAAAACATCAGGACAGAAAAGTGTCAGTCTTTGGAGTTTTGTCTTTGTTTTGGCATTCCATTCTGAGTGAGGATTTCCATGGCTGTCATTTTGTCAAAAAATCCACCACAGGGGATTTTCAGTAACTGAGTAACACATGACTTAGAAAGGGATCTAAGGAAGCATTTAAAAGACATGAGCACCTCTCCTTTTACCCTCACTCCAAAACAATAGAATTATCGCTCATTTGCAAATGCAAATACAGAGAAATATAAAGAAAAAAAGGTGCACGTGGTAAGGCATGCAGACAAAGACTGGCTTTTTATGATCTGGGCAGTGTCACAAGACTGATAACAGCATAAACAGATCTTGAACAATTTCTCCAGTGTTTCAGACACAAATTGCTCACGTGAGACACTAGACATTCCTCATGTTCCACTACCATGGTAACTATTCTATAGCATAAGATGAACAGACCGGTATCAAGGGCAGCAAAACATTCAGGACCAGACCATCAGCTGGGTGAATTGTCATAGCTTTATTAGCATTAAGAGGGAATAAAAACTTGTGGGCTAGAGCCAGTAGCAGAGTATAGAAAGGGAAGTAATTTCAGGAACAGAAATATCTGTAAAGTTTAATCTCCAGTTATCCTTCCTCTGACTTCGTCATCATCTGGTCGCAACAGACTTCATGAGCTGAACAGAGCCAGGTTAGCTTAGTACTTAAATAAAAGAGCCTGGAGGTGCTTGTCTTGGTGGTGTTAAATAGTGATCTTCTATCTTACCCAAGCAAGCAGATTCTTTTACATCTTGCATCACTATTATCTGAGCCTTTCTTGCAAGTCTGTGTTCTAGCCTGCTATGCTGATTGGTTGGTGTTATTGCCTGAGGTTTTCTAATGCTAATTTTATATTTAATAGTATTTATTTTCTCCAACAAAGCTCTGAATGTTCACATGTTGCATCTCATTTTAAGTGAGGTCAGAATTTCTTTAAATAGTAATTATTTGAAAGGGAAGAATACCCTCCAAATCCTGTAAGAATATTGTTTATAAATATTTGTGCTTTGCATCTCTGTAAATGAAAATTMCCAAAGCAGAACAAGGATTTATTTTCAGTTCTCTTTAATCTCAGGGTTATGCTTTGTACTGTATGACATGGGTTTGACTCTCATGGGATTGGATCCAGACTGAATTCATATCTCACTCAAATCCGTATTTATACATTGTTCAGGGTGTTTGGTCAGGAACTTTTAGCCTGTCTTTTTCTAAATAATTCATGCTTCCAGTGCTCAGTCTCAGTGAAACCCTCAGGAACTCCAGTAGTCTTTGTAAGCACTTCTTTGGCTGATAATATATTCTTCAGTATGAATTTAGGTTTGATACAGTAATAGAACATTTCCTTTTCTTATTTCCCTCTCCTCTCCTCTCCTCTCCTCTCCTCTCCTCTCCTCTCCTCTCCTCTCCTCTCCTCTTTGTTCTTGGAGCAAGGGCAGTATGGGTGATAGTGGCATGACCTTTCTCACTTTGCCTTGCCACATTCTTCAACACTGCAATAAAAGCAAAGGCTTCTAGCAGAATTTTGTAATTCAGTTTTCATTCCTGTTCAGTCTTTAGTCTTGCTATGGGAGGTTGGTCGCAAAGTCACAACCTGCTGTGGTGGCAGCAATATGGGGGAACTAGTAGGAACTAGCCTTTGTGTAGGGCTTTTGGCCGACATATAGTTAAATTATGGAGTTGTTCATATGGATTTTAGTGCCTAATAATCTATGTCAGTTTTGAGTTTGTGAACCCAGCCTTAAAACTGCATCTGTCCATCTCTAACCATGGGGTCACTGAAGACGCTGATATTCAACATGTAGGTTAAAGTGAAAATTACACTCAGTATTGTATTTTGTACAGACTGATTTGTTAGCTGGAAAGCAGTAAAGCTAAAGAGCAGGCTGAAAAGCTAGTGAAAGTGTGGTAGCAACTCACTTGTAAACTTCTAATGCCCTTGCAGAGACACTACCTCCAACTGTTGTTAGTTCTCTTACACTTAGATGGATTGCAGATTCTTTGGGGTGAGGCACTGTTGTATCCATGCTTGGTCCATGGCTGTGGCTCCTAAGGTCAAAGATATTATAATGAACCCAATGGATGCTCTCCACTTCTGCAAGTCACTTTAGAAGACCAGATCTGGCTGCTCCTTTTTGGGTGAGCCGTGGGAACAACCCTTGCACTTTCCTCTCTGTTACCCTCTTTGTGGAGGCGACTAGAATGAGAAAAAGAGCTAGTCTGTCTGCAGTTTGTCCTCCTGTCTACTTGCGTTTCATTGTTCTTTTCTTAATTTCATTTGGTGATTCATTCAGAGAACGCTAATGTGGAACGTAACATCCTAGATGATTTCTCACCTCCTCACTAGGCCTCACCATCCTTGCTGGGGTCATCATCCTTCAAATATTCATGGATTACCATGATCTCCTATCTCCCTATTCTGTTCCCCCGGCAGCTTGCTGTCCTTTAGCCAGGTTATACATATTTTTTCAGTCGCAGTTGTTCATGGTCTCTGAGCACAAGGCTCAGTAGAGAGCTACCCTGCCAACGCTGCTAGACACCCCAAAGGGAGTTTGGCCTCAGTGCTGCCTGTTTTCACACCTCTCTGCAGATGGAGGCTGCAGAGCCCACTCTCMCTCCCTGGTGCACTGCAGGCACTCTGCCCACCTTTGGCCTCTGCTGTCAAAATGACTTTGGCAATGGCCGCTGCTGGATTGCATCAGTGTATTCACTGTACATCTCTCCCAGGTGGCTGCAGCGTTAAAAATCGCTTATCGGCCTGTCTAGTTTTAGGTTTGGACCTTGCCTGTCTATCTGGGGTATCTAATTCTAGGTTGCTTTTACAACTTTAATTGCAGTTTGCACATGGCAGTTTTGGGATATGGATGCTACGTCATCAAACATAAATTCCGTAGTTGGAACGCATTGTTACAGCAGTCTAGTAAATGGAGTTTTACTGTGTTGGAGTACCTTCGGAACAGGTTATGCTGGAAGCAAAGCAAGTGCAAGATCTGCTCACATGCTTCAGAAGGAGCAGACCTGTCGGACTCCACAAACAACTCAAGGGAAGGGAGTAGCGTGACTAACCGATGCCATCAAGGAGATGTCCAGCTTCACCTCCCATGATTTTATATGGGACTTATGGTGGGGTGTGGCTGAATATGGTTGGCTGAAAGCAGGGACAGACAGTAACGTGGGGTTTCCCTGGCCAGGGAAAGTCCACACGTGAGACTTGGAGGTAGCTGGCACCAGAGCATTGATAAGGAGGAGACTCAGATGGCCATACGAGTCCTTACACAGTCCTTACTGGTAGACCTGCTGGAGGCTTGTCCACGGCTAATATTCTCAAAACAAAAAAAATCTTTTCCTTTCCGTATTTGAAGAATTTGAGTGTCTCATTAAAGTTTATTACCATAAACATATTCTATCAGTCTTTTTCCAGGTAAGTTTCCACTGCTTGGGAATGACACAGGATCTATCCCATTTGTGCCTTTAGCATGGTGTCATGACACAGTTCTACAGTGCTGTCCTTCCCTCACTTCTGCAAGTGTGCAATCGTAAAAGAAAAGGGGGAGGAGGGCAAATGAAGGAGAAGTATAAACTAAGTAAGATCCCCTGAAAGCAATGTCAGAATTGGCCTTGATACCAAAGGGAGCATGTCTAGTTTATTGTAATAACTCATAGAAGTACAGAACTTAACATGACAGACTGCTATGTAAAATTTGTTTAAAAGGTGTTCTGTATCTCCGAGGTAATGGTAATGCGATGTGATGTGGCAGTTGCTGTGGTAACCTTTTGGCTACATAGTGAAGAGGAGAACACAGTGCAGAAGATAAGTGAAGCCCAAGTAGCTTCTAGGTATATAAGGTAAGGCTCCAGCATTCAGCATCCTCTCTCTACTGCAGTTTCTTGCTTACAACCTTGCATTATGCAGTTCTGTCTRTTCTGTGTTACTACATAGCCACCACAGGGATGGGGTTTGGAAAACACACAGAATGTTTCTAGTAGTGCAGATGTTTTCAATGAATTCAGCCTTCACAACTGAAAGCGAAGGAGGCCTGGAAGGGGAAGAATGTTTGTAGTAAAAAATATTCGGCTCATCCATGTGTAGACCCAACGTGAGCCTGTGAGACACTGAGTGCCCCCTGTGAAGTGACAAGTGCCCTCAGTCTTCACTGAAGTTCTGCTGAAGGCAGTGGGTAYGTCTGCATGGCAGTCGCAGCAATGATTGCTTTTTAGCTTGGTAAATTAGCCTTTGTGGCTGCACTCTGGCTTCTACAGTACATGCWCTCAGTATCTCTTCATAGGCTTGTCTGATGAAAAGAGAAGACATTCAGCATCTTGCCAGATCAGGGCCTGGATTTTGAAATATTTTAGCAGGTTAAAATGCGAATGCATAGGCATGGACTCATTTTCAGAAGAGCTGAGCGCTTGTAGCTTCTGGCATTGGGTGCAGGTTTTAGGTGTTCTGAGTCTCTGCAAGTTAGTCTCAGAACTAGTATTTCTGGTATTATTCTTGTCACCCTTGCCTCTATCATCTCCTCTGCTGTTATGTTGTATTTTAGCTATGAAACAGTACTATTTAAAGCATTTATGATACCATTTGTATGGAAAACAGTATAAAATCTGCTCTATCTATCCAATTTAGGGGTTTACACTGCTACTCAGCAGGATAGAATCTGAGTGATTTCCATGTAAAATCAATCAACAGCAGTGAAATCAAGTGGAAAGGCTGTGAATGTCACTCAAAATAAGACCCCCTTTTCTCCACCATGGATCTAACTCAGTCAGTGACCTGAAATCATAGCCAGTTTTGCGCATGCAAAGCGTTTGGGTGCAAATAGCCCCTCTAACATTTTCTGAAAGAAGCCCCAGGATCCAGTCCCCACAACTTTTCCATCTTAGGGAACTGGTAGGGATGGAAAATTTGTGTGAGGATCCTTGCCACTCTAGTATGTCAAATGCTAACGTATGCCCAGAGAGTATTGTGAATTGTAATCTTATGTGAATAGGTTTTCTAGTGTTGCAATATTTCAGTAAATATTTAAAAAGGTGTTTGTGAAACACCTTTTGTGTTTCATGAAAGTGGGTATGGTTATATGCCTATGTATCTATACTTTTGATGCCCTCCCTCCTTATCACCACTTCTATTTTCAAGAATGCCATACCTGGAAAGAATCATTTCAAATTAATTCAATTTATTTCAAAGCAGTCTAAGCTTCATCCCTGACAAGGGCCACTCAATCATATTACTGCTCCTGCAAAACTCTTAATGGGACACAAAACAAGTAAAAGTAGATTCAGGTGATCTCACGTATTAAACATACTAATTAAATCTGGCAGCAAAATGACTTTGTGAATTTCCTTTAATCCTGTTTTTAAATTAGGCCATATGTATTTTGGCTCCAGATTTCATGTGCTCTATTTTCTATGAACTTCCTTTTAACCATGTCCTGTGGCTAATTCACATCCAATTGTTTGAAAATCAGTCTTAGATGATAACCCTAAATGATTAAATATGAAGCATCTAATTCTGCTTTTAGATCTACCTGTTCCTTTGAAAAGCATAGTAAATATCTCATATGGGAGGTTCAAAGCTCTACTGATCTGACTGTCTCTACTACAAACCCAAATGTAATGGATCTCTGTGCTTTATGAGAAACTTTCCCTAAAGGAAAACTGGCTTTAGCAAAGTGGGGATACTTGTTTTAAATGAGTAGTACTTTGCTGATAACTCTRCCTGTGGGGGAATATGAGCTTTCTATGTGATTTAGCAGTGACATGCTGACTAATAAGACCCCTCCTTCTTCTTGAAGTCCTCTTCTGTACAGTCTTGCTATTTAACTCACCCTGTAGAAAGTTGGGCTTGCAGTCCAAAAGGTCCACAGCGTTAGCCAAAATGTTAGGGGTCAATATCTGCTTGTATAAATAATCAGCCATGATGGGTGTACTTGCCTGCTGTGCACATTTTAACTTCACAAAGCCAAAGCTCCAGGTGGCTTCTCTGACATCCAGGATACACAGTGGTACCCCAGTGGAACCTGGACTCTCTTTTACGGGCTGGGAGCAAATTGCCTGCTATTGCTGGGACCTAAGATGCTGGTGACACTTTGACCTCTCATGCTTCCTGTGGTATGCTGTTGTTGTTATCTATTTCAGTATTGTGTCCTAACAGTTTTAGTTCATTCTTGGGCATTAGGAATGTTTTGTGGTCTGTGGTATATGGAGGCGGGGTATATGGAGAAAATGTTCTGGGGGCCATTCTGGACTGAACATCTATTGATGTGATCTTGGAAGGACTGTACTGAGTGACCTAGGTGACCTCTCTCTTTCTCATAGCATAGTGTACTCTCCGATTGCACCAATGACACTAAATACGCAGTAAATAATGAATCTGTAGCAGCACTGTTTTCACATCATAGAAATTGCAGCAAAATTCTTTTCTGGAACAGCTTTCCAGAGCAGCTGAGCCAATCATTCAGCTGGTGTAACCTGTTATAGCTCTGTCAAATTACATGGGACTCCATCAATTTACTGCAGCAGAAGATCTGGCCACCTTGTTTCATTAGGAATTAGCAGATTGGAAATTTATACATATATATACGCATGCACAGAAGCACGCACCCAGAGTACATACCAACAGGTATTCATCAGAGCTTCTGTTTTTCTGAGATGACAGTCTGGTCTGTTAGAATGAGTTTGTATCAGCATGACTCCATTGATCTTTTGTGCTTAGTGGCTCCTATACTAGTGAATAATGTCCGAGAGGAAAAGCTACAGTGGATACATGTGTTTGTGGGTATGCACACATGCATATAGCACATAGAAAATAAGTGGTACTGTAAAATAAAGGTCCCAACTGCAGAGGTGTGACGCAGTTGCATTACACAGGAGCCTGCCAAAATGATTGATGATAAAAATGTTAATACCACTGCACTCCACACAGTGCACATTAAAGTAAAGCCAATGCAAGGCATATTAAATTTTATTGAGAGTAGGTTTTGCAACTCTTTAAAAGGCCATGTGCCATGCTTCCTTTTTTAGGATCCAACTACCAAAATTAAAACCAATAAATCCTTCTAAAAATAACCTGAGAAAAACTTTCCCTTATGTGAAAATGAGGCATGTTAATGTCCTCATGTGCCTTCATTTCTCAGATGAAAAAAAAATAGTGCCTTGTTGGAAAGCACAGTATATTCCCTTTGCATGATAACAAGCTCCATGTATCAACTCTTCACCTTATTGTTTAGTGTTGCAAGACTGGATGTGACTAATTCTGGGGTTTGAGCCAGTAACATCTATAGGGATGGGAGGAAGTTCTCCGTTTGTGGAGAAAGAAGACCCTGACTGTGACAGGGTGCCTGAAGAAATGAACAGGATTTGGATCATTAGATCTGGAGAAGCTGGAGTTGTGGGAAGGTAAAGCATTTAAAAGTGCATCAGATACAAACTTAATTGCATGTATTTTAATGTGAAATGTGTGCTTTGTGGGCATGGCAATACACACACACGCACGCACACACTCATACTGTTTGCATTCAGTGAGCATAGACACATGTAAAAGGTGTTTGCATAACACAAATGGGAAGTAGCTATGGTGGTTTGTTCTCACAGTCATGCTCTTTCTGTTTATATTTATATTATAAATTTATGTTTATTTCAAAATATTATATACTCATGTTGTGGCATATATTAGGCTTGGTATTTCACTACTGGGTTTTGAATTATTGGAGGGAGATGAGAGAGAAGCAGTAAAAATAACTAGGGTCCTGGGGAGGTGATCATTTCCGGATAAAGAGGAATATAGTTTGTATAAGCAACAAGGAAAGAGACTATCATCTTAGAGATTTTGGAGTATTTCCTCTCTGTGTATTTGAAGACAGAAACAGAAGTGCTATTTAGATCTTTTAAGATCATACCTTTGTGTCTTCCTCTGTGTCAAGAAAGTGCCTTGCCCAATTTGTGCAGCTGCAATTTAAGTAGCAAAGGATAATAGTAACCATTCCTGCGCAAGTTGCTCTGTTCAATGAGATCTAGTAAATAGTGAAAGTAGAGGGAAACACCTTTCCTTCAGTTGAGTAGAACTAAAGTGTGAAAAAATGGGAGGAAAGGGCTGAGTGTGTGTGAGTTATGAACTTTTCCTTCTCTTAAAATCTCTAAATATCAGCAGATTTTGGAATCTGTCTGCTGATAAAATCTTGGGATATGTACTCCAAGTGCAGGCGGGAAGCTTAATACTTTCTGGAAAAGATAATGACTGAAGGTTACAGCCTTCAGGAAAGTTATAACAGCCTTTCCTTTCCTCAGCCCTCTCTACCCAAATGAGCACTTTCTCTGCAATCATTCACAGTAATAAATAATCTTAATCTACAACATCTCTTGTTATAGCCATTATTGTATTGGCAGTAAGTGCGTAATAAGCCAGTGCTATACTGATAGTTTTGTACTGATAAAAACCCAGTCAAGCCAAACATGGAAAATTGTTTTTTAAAATGTATTCTGAAACACTTTCTTGCAGTGCTAAAAACAGTTTACAGAAGATGTTGAAAACAAAATGCAAGACGTAGATATGTGTTTTCTTTTTGAGACTGGGGTAATCACAGAATCACAGAATGGTTGAAGTTGGAAGGGACCTCTGGAGATCTTCTAGTCCAACCCCCCTGCTCTAACAGGGTCACCAAGAGCACGTTGCACAGGATTGTATCCAGACAGCTTTTGAATATCTCCAAGGAAGGAGGCTCCACAACCTCTCTGGGCAACCTGTGCCAGTGCTCAGTCACCCTCACAGTGAAGAAGTTTTTCCCCATGTTCAGATGGAATTGTCTGTGTTTCAGTTTGTGCCGTTGCCTCTTGTCCTGTTGCTGGGCACCACTGAAAAGAGTCTGGCTCCATCCTCTTGACACCCTCCCTTCAGATACTTGTACACGTTGATAAGATCTCCTCTCAGCCTTCTCTTCTCCAGGCTAAACAGGCCCAGCTCTCTCAGCCTTTCCTCATAAGAGAGA